>NW_017728932.1:10109502-10126244 GCF_001723895.1 Crocodylus porosus | reverse complement strand
GGACTGTGGCCTGGAGCTCCTCCAGCTGGCGCGCCAGAGACCCCAGTAGGGAGCAGACCCGGCAAGGGGAGGTGGCCATGCTCCCGGGCCCCAGAGCCTGAAAAAGGGACAGGCAGCCCCCGCAGCCAAGAGCCAGGGGCCCCGTCTGCGTGGAGCCCGGAACCATGGGCTCCACCTGGGCGGCCGTCTCTGAGGTGGCCAATGAAGTTAACCTGGTTTCCAAGAGTCCAAAGTCAGTGTGGGATGCAGAAGCTGGGGAGAATGGCCAAGAAGTAGATTTTCACCTTTTGGTGTTTTCACGTGGATTTGAACAGAACTTGTGCAATAATGATTACAAGTGGCATGTAACAATACAACATCTTGTGTTATAAAGGGAGTCTGAAGACATAATTACAAACCTTACCTTTGCACCATGTCCACACTGCCAATTTTATAACGTCAGGCAGTGGTGCCCGCAGACACGATTCACAAGCCCAGCTATGTTTTTTCCAGTTGGGGAGGTGGCCTGCCAAGAGCAGCGAGGCTGCCCATATAGTAAGTCTGCAGTGCAGACATGCCTTTGAAATGCTAGTTCAAAAGGAAACTTTTTGGGCCTGTTATTGTACCAAGCAAAACTGGCATCTGGCCACTTCAGACAGTTCAGAGATATAATTGAGAAACTTCCAAGTACTGACCCTTACTGGACAGTACTGGATATGCTGGAATACAACTGGAAGACAGACGAGGAAATATCCTGAAGGGGAATGGCAAATAGCTGAACTCTAACCAGTATAAGTGATCGGAAACCAGTCTATACCCATAACTGGACAGAAGTTTGGTGCATGTAGACGGATTTAAAAATGGTGGAACCCAATCTAAGCCCCCCTCCTCTCCCCAAGGGGCAAACACGCGTTCCGTTTGCTACTGATATAAACTACACCGCTTACATAAAACTGCATAACTTAGACCTCAGGCTTTTGGAATATCTGTACCTAGCCTAAGGGATAACAACCTGATCCAGAGGCCGGTAGAGCAAATGGGATCTTCCCAGTCACTTCACTGGTCTTCAGGGCAGGGCTTAAAGAATTCCTGATGAAATAAAGGAACTATAATAGCCTTATCCGGATAAGCTGTCACTTAGTGTTAGACTAGATGTGAATTTATACCACTTAGTGATTGGATCTGGAGTTTTTCCTTCATAATTTATGGTAAATCCTGCCAAAATCCAGATCTAAGAACATTTTGGGGAATCATTCCAAACCACCCTGGCCTGAAGACAGGTGAAATGATCTCTCAGCCTTTGAGGAGAGGTAAAAAACTGGGTCTAATCTTTTTTTTTTCTTTTGATCAAGGGTGCA
The DNA here is from genome assembly GCF_001723895.1 of Crocodylus porosus. Classification (NCBI taxonomy): domain Eukaryota; kingdom Metazoa; phylum Chordata; order Crocodylia; family Crocodylidae; genus Crocodylus; species Crocodylus porosus. The sequence continues at coordinate 10,124,907 of NW_017728932.1, read as the reverse complement.
GACCGATGGTGTCTGTTTCCTGGGCAATGCTCGTGCCTTAACTGGAGTCATTCCAGACCACAGGTAAGGGTTTGAGAGCCCCAGCTGACAGCTCCTTCAACCTTATTGTAAATTCATGTTATCACAATGCTGCAGTTTGTTACTTGGGTTAATGATAGTTAAGTGAGAAGCTCAAAGTACAATGCTAGTAGATTTTCACTTAATTTAGCAGATCATGTCAGATGTACAGTTACAGCCTATTTAACATTCTAGTTCATTAACCTCAGTTATGACAAATTGTACTGCTACATGGCACACTTTAGATAACCCTCATCAATCCACTATGACTAGCAAAAAAGCCATGTACTTTTCAGAGACGGCAATGCTGGAGAATTTCAATCATCCGTACTGCACTCTGGTTGCGACCAAGTCCTATCTTACAAAATAAGAAGGGTCAGACCAGCTCATTACTGTATGGATGGAAAACCTTGGTGATTTGGGAAGCGGTTGTGACTGTTCAGAAATGTCATGGTACCCCTCGGACTTCATATTGGACCAATGGACTCTGTGATGATATAGGACCCCGGCCTTTCCAATAAAAAGGGCACCCTAACAAAATTTAGGGTCATTAAGACTTCCAGGATGTTATTAATGAGAGCTAACATCTTAACACATGGAGTTTTCTTAATCATCTCATTCACATTTTGCCTTCCTTCATGCTTGCTGACACATTCAGTCTGTGTCCACTCAAGGAATATTTTGCTAAAGGGGTAAAATTACAGCGGTGGCGGTCATTTTGTTGCACAATTTAAAAATGTATTTTGATCTTGAAGAAAAGGGAGGTGGGGGTGGGAAGCGCCCTGCAGACGACCCTGTACCCCCCTGCCTTTGGGGTCAAAAATAGAGTGGCTCATGCTAATATTAATTTCTTAAGAATTTTACAAAGCAACAATTTTTTTAAAAATAATATCAAGGAGAAAAATAGATGTGATCAGTTTTAAAAGGGTCAAATCCAAATGTTTTCATCTTATGGAAAAGGAGTTTGAATGTTTTGACCTTAACTGAGCCAAGTCAGAGCATTTCAGCCTTATTGAAATGCTTTTTTCAGTGTTCCTTTCAGAATGAATTTCTTGTCAAAGAAAGGTATTTTGCAGAAACATGTTGCCTTTGACAAACAAACATTTTTCTTGTGACAGAAAAAGCCACTGGAGAAATCTGACCACTTCGGGCTGAAAAGTTCCGTTCCGGGTATGTCTCCATTTCAGCAAAGGAATAAAGGTCTTGCTATACTGGAAGTCAAAAGCATACTTCAGAATGGAGGAGATTACTGAAATGAAAGATGCCAACATCTTTATTTGAATACGTGCTCCTGCGTCTGGTATTTTCAAGTTTAGGAGTCCTCGAAGTTCTCCCGTTTAAGGTAGTATAATGGGTGTCCTGTGTTGTCTCTGTATATGGCAGAATGTCATCCATAGGCGGATGCACAAGGTGGGGAATAAGAGAGGATATTTCCTTTGCTGAAGTAGCAGAAGCACTGGAAGTAAGTAAGAGCTGATTTATGAAATGGCCCCTGTAACAAGTCGGTTGATGGCAACAATACACAGGTATCAAGAACAAGTGCTGGTCAGTCGTTAGCATTCAAGTGGTCAACACAATGCACCCAAGGGCATGGCCTCTAGATGAATGCTACCCTAAAGGCTGCACCAGCATCCCACTACCTGCATATTCTTTGTTTCTCTCAGCGTGTGTGGTCCAGGCAGATTCCTCCCAAGCCTGCTATTTCCTTTGTAAAGTTCTTGATCTCCTTCTCAACCATATAAAATGGACACAATATTTCTGTGACTTTACTGATGCAGCTGTAGCTACGGAAGAACGTAGATGAAATTCAGGAAGTCTCCTGCCTGTAAAGCTGAGGAGGATTTTGGAGCAGAGAAGAAACATGCATGTGGCAGCTCTCAAATGTTTATAGACATTACGTTTTTCTATGTTTAATCCTGACTACTGTCAGCAGCTATATACATCTGGATGTCTGTAGTCCAAATTAAAATTGCCGCCAGTTCAAATGAACTAATCCTCACTGAAAGAGGTTTAAAGTTAATGCAGACTAGGGTAATCCGAATTAGGCAATTTAAACTGTATTAAGTAATATGTACGTAGGGCAGGTATCCGGGGCTTGCTGTTGCTTGTGCCCACCATCAGGTACAGGAAGTGAACACAGCTTTGTGGTCCTAATTGTGAGCGATGTTTTTGCTCGTGGTGTCCAGAGCCCCCTGCCGTCTCTACCGCAGAAGTGCATGAAAACCTCCCTGATGGTCAATGATCATCTATTAACCCAGGGGTAGCCAACCTTAGGCTCCAGAGCCACACACAGCTTTTTAGAAGTTAATATGTGTCTCCTTGAAGCTGGTCACCATGTGCTCGTGCAAAGATTCAAGGAGATGTATATTAACTCCTGAAGAGCCACATGTGGCTCTGGAGCTGTGGGTTGGCCACCCCTGTATTAGCCCTTAATCTGAATTGAAATTTGATTCCAAGTGTGCGATGCAAATCAGTTAACACGGTTTCGAAAACGGTGAGCACGTCTACAAACAGCCAAAGGGTCCACATTCTTTGTGCATGCAACCTTTGTTTTCCAGAAGTGAGGCAGGAAATGCAACAAGTGTCTTGCAATGTTTCGATCAGTGGTTCTCAACCTTTTTTAGACTCAAGGCACCCATCCAAAACTTGCCAGAATTTAACAGCACTCCATTAAAAAAACCAATATGAATATATTACGGATATTATACAGTACTCTGAGCATTATGATTATATTATTAATGAGTGTGTTATTAATATTGAGCCCTGGGGTCATAAGAGTCTGTGGCTGCCCAGCTGGCAGGGACAAGGTGCCAGGCTGCTTGCACAGCACATGGGGAGTGTGGAAGGGGTGAGTGGGTCAGGGTTGGCAAAAAGACACGCATGGCCCAAGAGTGGGGAAGGCTGCAAGACCCCAGTTGAGAACTACTGGTTTAGACAATGTTTGTGGCCCTCTCCAGACCCACAACCTGAAGAGGTACTCAACAGTAAAACTGATTTTAAGAGATGAACCATTTCTTAGATATGCAAAAATAGAGTTGTTTTCTATCCAGTCTGAGGGACTCGCAAAATCTGCAAGGCTGACTTTTATTTTACCCCCACTTCTCTCCTCCTAATATTCTTCAGAGCCATTCTTTTGTGGCGCAACATCATCAATGTTTAATTATTTTAATGAATTGTTCTGGGTCCTCCTAATTAGAGGCATTTCTGGTTTGTCAGCAGCTCTCTCAGATGCAGAACAGGAGTTCAGGTGAAACCCCTTCATTGTCTAGGAGTTTCTACAACCTGCTTCTTCATAATAACATTGCTTCCCCATCTCTGCTCTTAATGGAAGCTCTCAGCAGACGGTACCCATCTCGCTGTGCATTTGCCTTTGGAGGGACCTCTTCAAGAATGATAAATTGCTTGTATGGACAAGATTTTTCCAAAAAGATCAAATACCCAGCTATTGGCTTTGTTTCAGCTCAAATCCAAATAGAGGCCCTGGTCTTGCTGACAGCTGAGCTGGTGCACCATTTCCCTATTTGTGATTGGCCCTGTTAAAATTAATAGAACTAAAATATGTCTGAAGTCATGCAGGCCACCAAGTGTTTTAAATACTGGAGCCTTCATTATTTCAGCTGAGGCTTGATTTTAAGCCTGAGACTTTCAAAGGAGTAAGAGGGAGCGAAGCTCCCTCCAAAATTCAATGGAATGGGAGGGCCATGCTCCCCCAAGCTCCCTTGATAACCCTGGTCTATGTTTCTGAAGTATAACAGGACAATTTTACCATACAACCTCTGCTTGGGGATCCAAGATAGTTCAGTGTTTAGAGATGACTGCTTAACTTTATATGTACAAAAATAAAGCGGCCGATCTTCAGGGATCCTCATTATCTACAGCTTGACTGACCTCAATGCACATGGCAGACATTCAAGACCTCTGCAAGTCGTGCAGTTTTTTTTTAGGTCTCTAAATAGGAAGACCACTAATGAACTCTCCAAAATTTGGCAATTTTTGCTAGCTATGTTCAGACTGGAGGTGAAAAAAAGGGTAAAAAACCCCAGACTTGCTATGTAGAAGGACACATTTTGGTATCTGGAACTCTGACTGTTATTGGTCCTCTCCTTAAAAGTAGCACATATGGAAGGTGTTAGCAAGAAAGGCTCAGTGAGGATCTGGATGCTAGGTTATAGTGAGAGGCCAAAAAAACCAGCCCATGTTCTGAGCCAGCTCAGCCAACTCCATCCTGGATATGTTATCAGCCATGACAAGATGTTACTAATGACAACACAGTCCTTTGAAACTGTAGACACATTATCCAAATTGGATGAAATCCTGCTGTCATAGCACATCAACAGTTAAATATCGTATTAGAAGCTAAGCAAGCTCACCAAGATAATGCCAAATCACATCTTATTACTTATTTATGAAAATTAGAGTTAAATGCTAGTTCATTAAAATTAACATACCATATGGAAGGCACTTCTAGGCCAAGTCATTTTTTCCCCCACCAAAATTGCTGGATGGGAATAAGGCAAGGTTTGTGTGGCTGCTACTTTTGCTTAGAAAAGCTATTTTTAAAAACAAGTCCCATGGAAAATGAAAATAAATGCCCCCGCCTATTGCTTTTGTTCAGCAAAAGAAATCTGTGTGCCCTGGTGAGAATAATGCGTTACTTTGGTAAAACACCACTCTGCAAATATTCTCTCCTTGTGGTTATAGTTAAATAATTAGATATTGAGGTATGCACATTCATACATATTTGTTTTAATAAGTTCTATATTTGCTGATGTGATATTAATTTAGAGGAGAATGTGCTAAAGTGTTTTGCTATCAGATATTAAGCCCTTCATGCATACAGTACCTGGTAACTCAGCTTTTCCTACAAGTTCACTTTACATGCCGTGTTTTCCTAGGAGACACCCCTAGGCTAACATTTACTGCTAGCCACTATCTTTAGTCATCATCATACCATACCAAGAAAAACAGAGGCAGCTCCTCAGTTGGTGGGTTTTGGCACTTTATGTCAGTAGAGCTATTCTCGCTCAGACACCTGAAAGTTTAACCCCTTTATTTTTAGCATTGTTCCTTTTCTAAAAAGTCAGGGATCTCTCTAAATGAGAGGCTGATATATTAGATTTAAACCAAGGTTATGGCACATTTGGTATTTTCTGTATAGAAATGACATTTATGAGAATCAAACTGGAGAGGCACTAAACAGTGATGACAGAGATAACATTTCACTAGGGGCGCGAGGAATTATATAAGAGAATTAAAACAGAAACGGCGATTGGGAAGGGACACAGGAGCAAGGGGAGAGGCACAATTTGCTGCTGAGGCTTCTATGGAGGTGGACACCGTTATTTCAAAATGATACCTCTGTATAGTGGGGAAGTACAATGCAGGCTGCAATGCATCAGAAATGATACATGACATTACCATAGAGCTCTCGTTGGGGACACAATACGAGGGGATGAGAAGATTTCAAAAAATATTTTTTCTCTGCTTTCTCCATCTCGTATCAAAGAAGTAAGAGCATAAAAGAATAGAAAGAAAAATACTGGACCCTAATCCAGCCCCTACAGTGCTGTAGGAGGGGAAAATAAGCAGTGACACTTGTTTAAGAATGATGCTGGACTCCCTTAGCCTAAAGCATGCCTGTAGGGAGAGAGGCTACCTACCCTGGCAGCCTCCAATGCATGAGTTTTGTAGGAGTGCTGGTGCACTTGTACCAGGTACAAGCGTCCCCAAGGGCTGATCGGAACAAACTTGAAGTTGTTGTAGGTTGCCACAGGGGCCTAACTAGTCTAGTGATCAACAGAATGGAGGAGGATCATAAATCCACAATTAACAGATAACAGTCCAATACCATAAGGAAGTCAGGTGTGTTAGAGAAAGAAAGTGAAAAGAGACTTTTAGCTTTAGTCAACATGAAACTTGGATTGTATGAGAACAGATGCTCTAGTAGGGACCGTGCCATAAGTGACAGAAGATGCAGCAGAATGTAGCTCACATATCAGAGGATCAATTATGCCAATACACAGCACGCCGTGCACACCCGCCACAATACTAAGAAAAAGCTAATAATCTTTGTCTCACTAGATCTTTGTACATCCCACACATCAGAGACCCTGGCTTCAGCTGAGATCTCCAGAAGCTATTGTAAAATGAGCACATGATCTAGTGCATATAGTTGGTAATATGCAGATCAGCCGTTTGACAGGGAGAGAATTGATAAAAATGGTTATGCAAGAGAATTCACACACTCTGGGTACGTGATGTGATAGTTCAACATGAAAAGAAAAGGTACGGCAAGATGGCACAATAGACTCTAGCTGCTCTGCTCTTGAGTGTGTCCCATGCTCCGAACAATGCTGAAATATCACTTTTTTGTGGTTTGAAGAATTGGGCAATGAAGCCCAACATATTTCCATTTGCACGTTCAGCGTTTAGAGCTTTCACAAAAAGTGAGATTAAGATCTAAAAGAATGCTGTTATACATGTAAAAACAAGGCAGGCAATACAGCCTGTGACTAATGCCTCTGCTGGATATTAAGTTCTGCTTTGTTTTTTCTTTTTCATTTCTAAGGTCAGAGTTTTTGCAGTTGTAGATCCTGGCTTTCCTCTTCTAACATCACTCCTGCATTTAAATCTGCCACTCACCATATCAGGGATATCTCTACCATGTGATTTCATCTAGTCTATGCCACCATCTGTATTCATTCATTATTCTCCTACTCATCTATTTCAGCTCTTTTCTGGGATTGTCAGAGGATCCTGCCCTTACTGTTAAAGATTGCAAGGTACCTTTGGGTAGATGACTTGGAAAGGAGAGTGACTATGCACAGCACTTTAGGAGGAAAGAGGAGAAATCTCACTACTGCAATGGTCCTGCAAAGCCCTGGTAAAGCACGCCACAGGAAATACAAGGCTACTGTGCTTCACTGTCACCATGAGTTATGCAGCTGTGACACAGATAAGGAAAATCACTAGGCCCCATACGCCAAGAGCAATATATATGAAATTCATAGTCCCGTTAGGGACTTGAGGACTATTGATTTTATGTGGAAGGTGCTCAGACACTCCATTGATGGTTGGGGATATAAAACCCTCAAATGGGTTTTATAAAACTCCACACTAGTCAGCAGAGTTATGCCAGCAACAGTTCTGACTATTACATGTACTAAAATGCCTAAGTAACACACAAGTATCAGTGGATTTGTTCTCATTATGCCAGTATGGGATGGGGAGATATTCTTGTTCCCATTTTACAGATGATGGGATAGAGGCTTAGCTGCCCTAGGCAACCACATTTTCAGAAGGGTTTAGTACACCGAGTAACAACCTTCCATGACGGTTATGTAGATATCTACCAGATGAGAGAGGGGGTCTTCTGAAAAAAATGGCCCTAAGATATCTTGCCATTGGTCATACAGTAAAAGGAGTCAGGAGTTGAACACTGTTCTCCCAGGTCTCTGTCTTGTGACAAGATACCAGCATACTTTCAGTCTGCACTAACTTTTATTAAACTGTTCTCCCAAGTATTTCCCTTCCCCCTTTCCTCTCCCCCACTCCGCGTTCTTTATCAAAACCAATTCCCCTCTTTGAAAAGCGTTCTACAACTCACTGCAGATCATCTCAAAATCATGATGTCCTTTATCGTCAGGACCCTTTGACTTATCCGCGAAGAGATCTGAAGGAGATGCACACTGTAACATAAAACTGTTCTCATTACAACGTTAAATTAAAGTTTAGGAGAAGATGCACAAACCAGAATAAACTTCCAATTAAAATATAAACATTGCTGCTGTGCAAGGAAACTGGAGGGAGCTCCTAGGCTTCTTTGCATTAAAAGTGCTTAAGATTTAATTTCGCTGTGACATCTCCTTGGAATTACATTGCTAATTGATCAAATTTTGTCTGTCTGTTATTTAAACTTTCAATAAAACTTAGATTAATGGAAGGTGTAATCCTCCCGGGCAGAACAAATATTCCCATTGTTCATGTCAGGTATAGAATAGCAATGCCCTAGTAACAGCTTTTGCATTCAATCTGTGAACATGAAGTTAATCATAAAAAAAAAAAAAAATCCTGTGATTCTTTAATTGCTTGAGTGAAGTTTTCTCCCCCTGCATCATTTTTCACGCAGGGAAAAAAAAGTCTGCGTTCAGCCACAATGAGATCCAACCTTTTCAAAACTATTCGCACATAATTTGCAGGGTTCTGATGCAAATATGTTTTACATCATACAAACCAATCCCAGTCCATGTATGAATCCCACCCTTCCAAATATATCGGCAGCAGCTACTTTCTGTATAACCTCTCTTTTAAAATAAATAATTAAAATGTGTTCCACATGGAAATATCATGCATTTGTAACCCCATTTAGTTTAACCCTAGTTTAACAATACAATCTACTGTGGTGTGTGAAGTTTTAGTCCCTATTCAATTCGGCAGAGATTCGGCCTGATTTGGTGGCTGAATCTCCAAATCGAATCGGAAGACCCTTTAATCTCTCCAAATCGGATCAGAACCCTTCAAATCGATAGAGAGAGATTCGGAAAGATTCGGCAACTCTGACATAGACACAGCTTTAAATGTTTTGTCTACATACCTCTAGGTACCAGGTGGCTCATGAATGCTGGGATGCTGGGGTGCATGGAGCATCCCACAGGAGTGCAGGGGGCTCCCCAGTGCACTTGGCAGCAGACCTGGAAGTGGACCAGAAGCACTTCTGGTCCACTTCTGGGTCCACCAGGGAGCGTGTGCGGGTGGCCCCCCCATCACCCACCACAGGTAGGCAACTGGTGCCTCCTGGGTCTGGGGGAGGGCACCTGGGGTCCCCCCATGGATGATTGCTGAGCTGGGTGACACAGAGGGGCTCCCCAGCACGCCCCCCCAGCAGACCTGAAAGTGGACAGGAAGCACTTCTGGTCTACTTCTGGGTTTGCTGCTGAGCAAATGGAGGGGCCCCCCCACGTTCCTGTGGGCCACGTCATGTGCCCCAGCATCGCAGCATTCACAAGGTGCGCTGGTATCTTGAGGTATGTAGAAAAAACTTTTAAAGCTGGGTCTGTGCCCGAATTGCTGATTCTCTGAATCAGCATCGAATCTTCAGATTCGGATTCAGCCAAATCAAATCGGGGACAGTGATCTGAATCAACGAATCGAATCACTGTCCCTGATTCAGGCTGAATCTGAATCAAATAGGGCCCACTTCGCACACCCTTAGTGGCCAATGTGTGGGTTTTTTTCCAGCCTCCTGATTCACAGGTCATTTTGTATTTATTTGGGGCCACAGCCCATGGTTTTCTAATACTATGCTTGGCCACGCTGCATCACAACATAAGAACATAAATCTTCCTCAGAGGTAAGAGAGAAATCTCTCACTCTATGCATCCAAGAGACTTGGGAGGTTCTTTTACATCTTGCAATAACTCTAATAAGAAACACCCCAGACTGAGTGAAGTATTTAGACTCCTCAGTGTAGAGAGGTGTAGAGTACTGTTTACATAAATGCCTAAGCAAGTTTGATGCCTAAATCCCACTGGCTTCAGAAACATCTAACCCTTGGTGGATGTCAGGAACACTTGCCCTCACACAATTTTTTAATACCCAGAAAACATCTTCATATAAACTTAATCTTTATTACTTCCTGTTGTCATTTTAATGGGGGTATGTCCCTAAGACACTTTCCTAGTCATCTAATGACAGCTATTAAACACACTTAAGATGCTGTCTGGCTTCCTCGGGGGATACTTACGCTTTTGTAAGGTACACACACACAGACTTACTTGATGATCATTGTTATGTCTAAGAAATTCTCCATTAAAAGAAATATTACTGGGGTGCAAATGACCGGAACTGCTTATCTGTTTTCTAGGGACAAAGTTTGGCAGCCTTATCTCAGGGGAAAAAAAAAAAAAAAAAGACTGTCATGTATGGAATGTATGGAAAATGATTTCAGTCTCCTGGGCTGAGGCATGTAAGGGAATTTATGGACTAGATTCCAGAGAGATCTGACCCCCCGCAGCTTGACCTGACACTTAACTCCTTTCCATCCGAGCTGGTGTTGAGGATGGGATTCTTCCAAGGTTCACCTTGCCCTGAGCATTTTGCTTTTGGCTACCTCTTGGCATCTCCCTGCTCCAGATACCAAGTGCTTTGCCTGCCTTTCTAAGGCAGGATTTTCCCCTAAGGGCAAGGTACCTACTTCAAAACAAGATGCACAGCACATATATCCCTTACTAGATCTAGTCCTAAGGAAGACTTGAGTGCAGACCTAAACACCTGTCCACAACAGTTGCAAAATGAGTTATTCTACCTCCTACTTCAGCACTCATGAATGTAGTCCCTGCATTTCTAGGACGTTTAGTAAAACCATTAGTTGGCAGCTTTTCTTTTTGATTTGAAGGAACATTTCAAATATTACAGTCCCTGTTATTGCATGGTCTTGCTCTCCTTTGGCAGGTCACCAGATAATTATATTGAGACCAAATTATAAAACCGCTGAATGTGTCAGGTATCCATCCATTTAAAATTTTGCGTGACAAAAAGCTGCCCGCCCGAAGCTCTAGATCCGCTATCACAATGATTTATGCAATACATTGAAATCCCATCATCATTACAGCAATCATTCCAACAGTGTCTCAGCTAAATCTCTACAGGAGGCTCCTTTCCAGCTCTTTATCGTCGGGGAAGGCAGACCCCCCAGTGCTTTCCGAAATTCACTTAATTTTCTTCCCCCGCACCCCCCCACAACACACACACGGCTATTTCAGACCAAAAAAGAAATGAAATCGCAGAGTCAGAGCTCTCTCGGAGACTGCCCAGCCCACTCTCTTCTAATGAGGGATGTCCAACTCTTACCGTCCTACTGAGTTTAGTGTGCTTACAGCTTTACAAGAAACACCTTCCTATAGGTATGTCAAAACTTTTCAGGTGCATCATTCAGAGGAGGAATGGCTGTATGTTTAAAAGTCTGGGGAACTCTGCAGTCTGGTCCACACCGTGCCACAGTCTTTATCTGGGGCAGGACTTCTCAACCAGGGGACCACAGCACCTTGGGGTACCCCTGAGATCTTTTCAAAGATGCCCTGGGGGTGCCATGCAATGCTAGCGCTGTTAGGTGTGCAAGCATGGTTTACAAGATAAACCGAGAAATTTCAAAATAGGCGTCCAGTGTTAAGAATATTCTTCCCCATTGCTTTCTGCAGCAGAATCGTTTTTCTATTATTTTTCTCTACTCAAAAAAACAAGTGAAAACCAAGAGCTGTCATTTTCCGAGGGGTGCCTCAGGTCTACTGACAGGCACCTTGCGGCTATTGAGTGGTGCCTTGAGACTAAAAAGATTTGCCCTCATGTTACGTTGCCAGATTGAAAAGAAAAACAAAACCGGCTCAGTTCCCTGTGGTTCCCTTTGTAACACAGAGACATGATCATGCCTTGTCTTCTAATTGTTTGCCCGTCTTGCCCATTTAGATTGGAGAAGGCACCATCCCTTTCTGTGTCCATGCAGGGGCTGGGAACTCTGATCTGTGTCGATGCCTCTATATCCTAATAATTACTTTCAGTAGCAACTGTTAGTAATGAAGGAGCAATGATTTCAATGGCACTCCCAAGATGCAGCAACAACACTGCTGTTGCAGGTGAGCAAAACGGTAGTCGGTTATAAATATGCACAAACTTGTGGAAGATGAGATCTGAACTCCCCTTAACATTAAAGGGTCTTCAGATCCATTTGGGGAAAAGTGTCGTTTTCATCCAGGCCAACTGTGAAAGTTTTAGGGTTGGTCTATGCCTGAGCTGTAGCTTGGACTTATAACTAGTTGATAAGAGCCCTCAATGTGACTACCAGCTTAACTCATGAGAGCAGGATCTCAAAATTATGGACCCCAACGTATCTGATTTCACCAACACTGAACAGTATCTCATGAGCAGCATTAGTAGTAACTTGTAAGAACATTTACTATGAACAACCGTAACATATTCATTTCTTGAATGTTAACTGCAACCATTTAAGTCCTGAATAATACCATCGACAATATTCTTGTTTTGCACCTTGCTTTTAAGTGTTGATGATCTCTATAATGCGATTATGCACGCATAATGACTGTACAACATACAGTGGCGACAATGGGTAAGCTCTGTTCCCCTTGCAAGGTCGCACCTGGTTTCCCATAAAACGCTGCATTATCACAATTGAAATCCTGGCCTGTGGCCAAGTGAACATGCACAGAGAAGTGGTAACAGCATCAGGTTATCAGGTGACAAACAGCACCATTAATGTACATCACCAGGACTGCTCCATCAACTTGAGAACAGCACTCGATTATGCAGTCGCCAATTGGTTTTGCTCGCTGGAGAGATGTACCAGGATTTCAACAAAAGCGTAATTCTATGTTTTTATAAGTTTATGGAGTAGATTCGCTAGCTCGTTATGCAAGTTAAAGCCTGTGATGTTGCTGAATACATTGCCTTTTCTTGTTGCAATTCACTCAGGCTTGGCTGTTGAAGATGCTGGACTAGACTCTTAGCTACTCTAAATACACACAGCCCTCTGGATGTTAGTGGAGCTCCACTGATTTATACCAGGTGAGCATCTGGCTTGTAAGGAGATATAGATTGGAAGAATAGCATATCATTAATTAACCTCTTTGCTGAAAGAGGAAAGGCAAATTCTTTAATATATTGGAAAATCCTCTGTCCATGGACCCGATGCAGAGTCCCTCAGGATTGAAGCAGCACGAGAGGTCTTCTCATGAGCAACCCAAACAAAGCTACAGGTTTCCTTTCTTCCTGCAGATTATCACAGTGGGAATGCTAAAGGATCTTGCACATCTTTGATCACAGCAATGGAAAATAATCACCAGAACCCTTTCAAATGGACTCTGTGCAAGCATTAGTTAATAATGGAGAAGGGGTGGCAAGGGAAGTTAGGCACTGCAAACTACAGGAGACATACAAATAAACCATAGTTTCTGATGGACAAACCCTGTGCGGTGCTGTATACATTGAGAAGAAACTCAACTGTGCTTCCCCCATAACCCGGAGAAGAAATACTTGACTTCCCCATCTGTTTTTGCGGCGCCATCTCTTTTGTTCCTCCTGCACCAGCTACATGGCAAATTGCTCCCACCGTCTTTACCAGAGTCACTGTAGCCACAGTGGGAGGGGGCGTATTCACAATTAGAGTACATCTACACTGCTTCTGCAGTGCTCTGAGGGAGGACTCTCTTGAATGCTCTAGTATGCCTCTAAACACTCTCCGGCCACATGCTGCAAACCCCAAAACATGGCAAAGTTACTTCAGAGGCATCCTCCCACAGCTGTGCTTGATCACCCTAGAGAACTCCTGAGGAGAGCTGCGCTCTGAGTCTCCTGCACTGCTAGCCAGGTGTAATGCCCTCGCTAGGGTGCTATGGGTCCTGGTCTGCATGCGAGTGGATATGTGCTATAAGTTGCATCCAGCTTCACCTAGAAACAACTAGGTTTTTTTGTTTTACTCAGACAGGAGTAGCTTATGATTAATCCCCACCGTGTGGGGCTAAGATGATGGTTTTTCTACGCGAGCCCTGACAATCTTGCTTAATTGTGCTGTGATCAAGAGCAGGCTGGCAACCCGAGCCAAGTCTGTGCGCAGTTTTAGCTCATTGCAAAGAGTTAAGTGATGCCTTTCCTCAGGATGGTGCGGGGGAAGGAGTACATCTGTATCGAGTCATTATTATGCACAGGAGAAAGAATCACACACGACTCTTCACTGATTTGTGCTTCTTCAGCAAATTTAAAAGTTGCTGGTAAAGGACTTTCTGTATCAAACTGAATCAAAGCACAAGCAGGCTCACTAATGAGGGGGCAGGCGGGGAGAAGGATGGAAAGTTAGGAAGCAACATCTAGTTTGTATTCCTTCAGTGATACAGTTTGTTGATGCAGTGTTAAATTAAGTCCCATTAATTCATTGTGAAAACAAGCCTTAGAGAATAGTATGGAATTTACAGTTTCTTCTCCTGAATTAATGTTGCATGGTAGCACTTTATTTTAAGAATAATTAATGCTAACTCAACAGTGGAAAGTCTCTGATACATTTGAAATGCGTCAGCCTTAGATGGCTGCTAGTGTACCTGCTGTGATCCGTGTTTTAAAAACAGCTGAATATTTTCATAGCTGTGATTCATCTTTAGAAGAAAAAAGTATATAAAGTAGAGGCCCAGGAGGATGTAAATGTACTTTCCCTCCACTTTCTTTAATGTCCTTAAAATCAGAGTGAAAAAAAGAAAGTATCGGAGCCAATTCAACCGTTTATACTCTCCCCCCAAAGTAGTGGTCTATTCTGAGTCTTCCTACTGAAAGCAACTGAGGTTGTGCAAGAAGTGGAGTGTGAATGCAAACAAGGTTGGCTCCAACAGCGATAGAAGCCCAGTTGGTGGGAACTTGTAATGGGCTGAAATTACTGTAAGCTCCTCCTGGAACTGGGGATTTCTTTGAAAGGACCATTGGTCCAGGGAGTTCTGCTGAAGCAGGATGGCAGGGTCAGAGCATTACGCTTTCCATGTAAACTGCCAAATTATGGGCCCATTAGTTGGAAATCATTAGCTTGCAAATAGTTTACTAGGGGCATACAACGGTCTTGATTGTGCTTGTTCATCCAGAGTGGATGGAGAGGTCACATGGTTTTGTGTCCCCTTCCTGACTGGATAAATAGCAGTGTGAACCAAGCTTCTCACTGAATACTTACTTTTACAAGTTCTACAGTTGCCTTCTTTCCTGCAGTTTTACACTTGGTTGTTTCCCCCAGCTTTTCTACTAGGAAAAATTAGTTGAAAACTTGGAGAATGAAGACAAAAAGGGATAGTGACTCAGACAGAAGAAATTCAGGTAAGCAGTCACAAGAAGTCTTTTATATGTTTTGCCCACGTCTGTAACATCCCAATCTGGAGCATCGAGCATAAGCACAGACAGTCAAAAAGCCTGAGGCTGAATTGATTCAATCTTTGCAGGTTAGTTTAAGCTGCCTAGGTTGAACCAATAAGCAAGTGAACAGACATTCACTTTTGATTCTGCAAGTGCAGCCACCTGCCTGCAGTGGCCCAGGCGAGAAGCTGGGGGGCACATGCTCAGATAGACCAGACAGCTTGAGACAAAGCTAGCCCGCCTGCCCACCCTGCAAAACGGGGTTTGTGGGGAGGTGCAAAGCATCCTGGGATGCTGAGGGACTGTGAGTTAACTTGAAGCTGGAGAGGGTCTGGGACAGAAGTTTAATAAACTGATTTAACTGAAATCAGTGAAGTCTGATACTATATCCATTCAGGTTTGTCTTAAACCAGTTTTGCCCAGTTTGAAAGCAGTTTCTGTGCACTGAACTTCGGTCGC
>NW_017728932.1:10085892-10109302 GCF_001723895.1 Crocodylus porosus | reverse complement strand
GTCAAATGAATGACAGCTTCACTTCAACTACATCTTTTTCCTAAATTCCCAAAGTTTGCCATTTTCCAACCATTGAATGTAGCCCTTCCTGCTAGCCTGCTGCTGCAGTGTTTGTGAAGCAGCTTGAGGAGGAAAAGGAACTGCCAGGACAATGGACTTTCTAGGAGCTGCATTGATGCTCTCAACAACTGTTCTTTCCTTAAGTTCAATAATAATAATGAAATTATCTGGAAAGTGCATGCTTTATCCTTTGCAGCTGGGAAAGCATCATGTCGTCATGCAATTAGTAAGTGCAACGAGAGAACCACATCTGAAATCCTTGTGTGCTTCACCTTAAAATAAAACAACATAGGTACCTGCTACTTTGGTATCTGATATGTTGTACAAAGGTAGCAAAAAGTAGCTTAAAGACCCAGGGCAAAATATAGGCTGGAACATGGTGGTGATGGATTTTATGTTATAGGGTCACAAACTTCATCTAAATTGTTTCCACAATTGAATACAAACAAACACGGTTCCCCCAGTCCTTTGCATTTTGTACACATTTTAAAACCAACTAGCCCGAGCAAACTACAGGTGCAGTTTTTGAGAGACAGGTTTTTTTGTATATTCTATTTTATAAGATAAAACTTTGGCGTCCAGTGACTTCATGATGTCTGCTTGGGATGTCACTGCTGTTTTCACATAAAAGGTGCTTCATGCCTCTTTAGGGATGGGCAGCTGTGCAACATCCTGTCAAATTAAAATCCAGCCTTTAACTTGGGTTTCTTTTGCATCCAAACATGGTAGTGCTTTGAACAAGTGGCTTTTATTATGGGACTGCAGACTGCACCTTGCATTCTGCTTTGAGGGGTTATTTGAACAAAGTTCCTGATAACATCCCATTTGATCCATCTAAGCTGAAGCATATGGGACCTTAATTCTTTAACTAGCTGAGATGCATTTCCAGGTTGGGGGCTTTGTGAAAAAAGAAAAAAAATCTGCATAAAAGATTTATATAAGTGAGAAGCACACTCTCTCCTCATTAAAATATCAGTGTGGCTGAAAACGAAAAGGATTCATATCTGCTGCAGGAGGCTGTCAGAGATCAATATGTTCCAACATATGTTTTAATGCTTCCTGAGTTCTCATGTGCGTCTCGTGAGACTTTTTTATTTATCTTTTTTTTCCCAAGGTTATGAAACCAACTGTTTTCCTATGCATATATATATGTTTGAAGCACTGAACCGATTTTCACACTAAATCTCTTTCTATAGAAGGAGAGCAAGGAGCTGGCTTCTTATTCCAACAGTCCACAATAAGATTATGTGAGGAAAAAAGTCTGAGATCTTCCTACTGTGCACCACCGTATGTAATCACTAGGCACACATGTGGGTAGCAGATTTTTTTTCCAGGAAGGGGGCTAATCACAATTTTCCCATTGTTATATAATGTTGCACGGTCTGCATTCATGGTTTTCTAATGTTTTTGTGACAATGGATCTTCTGGAAAGTGATGGGCTGGTAGAGTTTCTGAATCCTTATGTCTCTGGCCAGTGGAAGAAAGCTACTTACTCATGTGCACCATAGGTGAAAGAGTACAAGCAGCAGGAGACAGCTTTTGCAAAAAGCAAAATGAGAGACAGAGAAGGAGGGAGCGGGGGTGCAGTATGGAATAAGATAGAGATCAGAAGGGATGCAAGCTGAGTAACTGGCCTGGCATCAGAAAGAGATTCCCAGATTTCTCTGTAATTTGTCTTTTGAGGTGTGCCTGCTTACTAACTAATCTGATTTTCCATCAAATCAATTAACAAACACTGGGAGCCCAAAAGCTGCTTGAAGTCAATACAAGGCAGGACGAACAACATCCTGTGCAGAATGCAGCAGTTGGCCATTCACACGTACTCCTGCAGCTGTTCAGAGCTTGAGGATGGGAGCAGATGTAGAACATGGTCAGCTCTGCAGGGTACTGCCTTGAAGAGCATCTGAGACATAAGGAAGGCATTTCCTTCAACACAAAGGCACAATCTCGTGGTTTGAGGGCTGGGCCATGAAGCCAGAATCCCCAAGCACTGTCTCAGCTTTTGCAGAGAGGGTCCATTTTCAGGCTATTCTCATTTTTCTCTTAGGGGAGATTATTTTCCTCCCAACCAAAGACGGATATTGCAAGTAGAAATCAGTGAAAACATTGCTTAATGTGGTTTCCTTTTTCTACTGTTGCGTCTGACTTTAAATCTCTCCAAGCTCTTCTGGGATGGGACAGAGCGCATGCCTCAGCCTAGTCAATTAATGGGCAGTTAACATAATGAAATAGGAAATCGTGGTAGCAGTACATGTGAAAAGGTGCCTTCCCCCTGCTTTTTTTAATATGGCAGTAATCCAATACACCTGCACAGCACCATCATCTGAGGATTCCCAGTGCTTTTCTAAACATAGCTTGAGCACTACAGCACTCCCACAAAAATTACTGTGTGCAACTTAGGATAAGTCTGTAGAAAATCCAGGAAGAGAACACAGTTCCTAACTGTACTGATGTATTTGCAATATATTATGGTATACTTTGAATTCAAGTCACAGTGAATTCCTTGGTAAAGGAGAGACAAAATTAAGCCCAAGGCTTATTTTGCTGTAGCTGCATCTCTTTCCTATAAATGCCTATTGTTCAAGATGGGCTGTGATTTCATTTTAAAATGCTACGGCATTGTGCCCACACCACATGCTGTGCTTAGTGCTCCCGGGTGAGCACAGAAAAAAACTTGAAATACAATGCAGCATCAACTGAGGCCACCTCTCCCCAAAACAACTTTCCCTTCCTATCATACTGGGCCAGCATGAATAGTAGGGAAGGATCCCACCATGCCACAAAAACCACAGTTTCTTCCTTGTAAGTCAAAGTCAGGATCTTTCAAATCAACTAGGGGAGGAGAGTTTAAGACCTCAGTGCCTAAATGAGTTTAAGACCTCAAACCTTTAAGACAGCCCTACCACCAGACACCAATCAGTACCATAAAGTTCTCCTGGGGCTGCCAGGAGTCTAGGTTAGTTTCGGGCCCCCTTAGCCAGAGATAATGATGATAAAAATTGGACAACAGAAAAAAAAACCCAACCATTTTCGGGCCTCTTTTTTGTCCATGCCACAGCCAGCCGCTTGGTTCACCTATGCCTGTGTCTAGCCCTGAGACCAAACAAGTACAATTGGAGGTCAATTGTTTGAGTAACTGACTCAGCTGAAACGGGAGAAGAGAAGCCACCTATTGTAGTTGGGACTGAAAACCATGCAAATCTGTCTATCGTTTCACAGGACTCCCTTCTAAGTGTTCTCCAAAGGTCCTGAAACCGTTCCTTGGGACTTGAGTGGATCGGACAAGAGTAGAGCTTCTGCAACTCCAACTGAAATGACACCATGCTACAGGACCTCCGAGTGAAGTCTTGCCAGAATAACCACTGGTTCAATTACTAGGTGATACAGCTTTGCCTCACTCCTGGAAACTTCTCCATAGCAGCGGAGGGAAAGATTCAATGAGTTTTCAGTAAAGATCCGATGAGGATACGACTGACACAGAATATTGGTCTGCGTATCTTTCCTGCCTACTATGAACTCATAAACTTCTGCACTGTGAAAGCCGCACCCCTCCCTCCTTGTGTCTAATGATGAGGCTGGTCTGAGGGAGGCCTATAAATATATAAGGGGGTGTACATCAGGGCCTGGGGGAGTACCTGTTCACCAAAGCACCCCAGGGGAAGACAAGAAACAATGGACACAAACTGACTGAAGATCGCTTCAGATTGGACATAAAGAAAAACGTTATGATTCAAGTGCCTAGAGTCTGAAACAGACTCCCGTCACCTACCCTGGTGATGTTTAAAAAACATCTTGATGCACACCTTGTTGGAGTCATCTGACCCCAGCAGTTTTTCCTGCCCGAGTGCAGGGGGGCTGGCCCTGATGATCTCGTGTGGTCTCTTCTAGCCCCTAACATCTGGACATTTGAGGCTGGACTCGATGATCCTCCGGGGTCCCTTCCAACCCAAATGTCTATGAAAGTCCATGAATCTATATTCAATAAAAAAAAAAAAAATACCCCCCCCAATGATACTCTAACTTTCAGACCCCAGTGCAGACCCTTAATGCAACAAGCCAAACAGCTTGTGACAGAGGGGCTATGCTAGGGACAGCACAAAAAAACTTCACCAAATTCTAAAAAAATAAAAATAAAAAGGGGGAAAAAAATCCTAAAAATTGCTGAGCCAGGTTGAAAGTACCCAACAAACCGTCCTTGTACATAGCACGGATCAGCCTCCTGTAAGACTGCACAGCCCTGCACTGTCTCTAGCAGTGCAGAGAGACAGCAAAACAAACAATCCCTTTCCCAAACTGCTTATAGTTCAGATAGACAGAACAGCCAAAGGCAAGAAAAACCACTGAATCCCTTTAAAACATGGGGGACCAGGACCATATCATCAGTATCTTGAACTTACAGCGTGGCATTTTTGAGTTATCTTGTCTTTCAAACAGTTATTAGACGAGATCTTACCCATTTGCAGTCTTGCAAGAGGCCATATCATATTTAGCAAGAGTAGGACTTTTAGACCAAGCGTGCCAAATACACTAGAGTATACTGGGTAATTATATTTTGCTTACCTACAATTCAAGCTCCCTCAGCAAACTCCTTGCTGCTTGTGCACAGAAGTTTATCACAAGGATGCAGCTTCTGCATTGGCAGTCAACTCCAGCCATGGTCACACTTCACCAAGGAGCAAAGCACATGGCACACGGCCACGGAGCTGTTCTGTAGGCCAACGTAACCCACCTGCAATAGAGAAAAGACCATGAAGTTTTCGGCCAAGACGTTCTTCTCAAATGTGAGGGCTTGGAGCACAGAATGAAGATGAGCAATATTCAAGGCCAGATAAAGCATAATTCAGACACCAACTCCACACCGCTCCTGCTCTTGTACTTGGGGTTTTTTGGTTCGACTAAGAGAACCAGACTGTTCTGAATCACTCAGACCTTTGATTAACTACCCTTTACGTATAGCAGAGTCAGAAATGTACCCCTTGCGTTCCAGTGCTCTGTATCCTCTCTCACACAATTATACATGGTTTGTCATGAATTATTATTGCATCAGCATGTAGAAGACAATGGGAATACAGTAGGAAAAAGGCAAGATATTTCCAGCTCTGGTTGCTGGTTCTTCTCTATAATATCATAAATATGGCTGAAAATATCAAACACTGGTTCCAAAACGTGGTGCAAACCAACAAAATTAAACAGAGTTTCATGTCAAACATGGACAAAGCCACAGGCAGGCACACATGTACTCCAAAGGAACAGTGAGCCCATTGTAAGCAGCAGTTTAAAGGCCCAGTACACCCTGCCGGTCCACAAACATTGGGGCCATGAAAACAGCTCTTTACAGATGAACATACTCAAACTGAAATTCAATATTAGTAAATGTGTCAGTCTTTCAGAGTAGAATTTGAACAGCACAGCAGGGGCTGTTGGAAAGGAGCTGCCTTTCTTGCTGATCATTTGAAATATGCCTTAAGTCTTCACTCACTAGCATTTTATTTACATGGCTTTCTTAGAAATTTAATCCTTTTAAATTAATCAGCTTGGCCTAGGTGCAAGGCAGTAGACTGGGAGGAGAATTGGGTTCTGTTCCTGACTTGGCTTTTACTCTTTCTGCATCCTTGCCTCACGTCTTAATACAGGAAGAATATACTTCGCTTCCTCGGCTCCACAGATGAGAAGCAACTACGTGGGCAAGGTCCTGAGTTGGAAAAGGAGGTTACTGTAAAGGCTGGAGCCTGGTTCCAGTTGGCATCAGTTCCACTTCCTTTGTGGCCTTGGGCAAGACCTGATGCAAAGGATGCAAGAGTTTTTATTTCAGAAGGTCTGCGGAGTGGCAGTAAATGGGAACATGGCAAGACAAAGCCATAGGGGAGCTCACTGCTTTTGGCAGCACCAGAAAAGAGAGTACTTTACAAAGCCATCCTCATCGCACCCCTGCCGGCAGGGTACTAATATCTCTATTTGACAGAGAGAGAAACAGAGAGGGATGGGTGAAGTAACTTGCCCAAAAGACTCACAGGCAGTAGTACCCAAGATGCCTTACTCTTCTCCGGTATACTTTATATACCAAACTATCACTGAACCATTCCTCCTGTTCCTTTTAAATGGAGGGTAGATTCAGACCTTTGCCTGCTATCTGTTTGTACACTGGGGGATACCAGAATCTGATGAGGCAACACAATCATTTCCACAGCTCATGGGCCTTGGGAACAGGATTTTTTTTTGGCCTCACTGCCTGGGAGACCATCTGAAAATAATTAAAGATGGAACCTTTTATGTGGTTTACGATGCTTTGATCAAGGTTTTTTAATTAACCTATCTTGCTTTAAGCTATTGCAAGTTCATTTCACCCTGGTCGACAATATCATAATGGAATTGATTATAATACAGTAGAGAGCTTAAGTAATGTGTTGCAATGGAGGAAGCTGTCGATGCTAAGCCTATTTATTAACCCGTTTGCTGCTAAACAGAATCATATGATGATAGCAGCATTGTGACGAGCCTGATATTTCAGTGACGAGATAAGTCTCGTATAATTGGCAATCCAGTTCTTTTTTATTATAGTTTAGGCCCTGCTTTGGCAAAACAGCTAACCATGGGTGTATCAACAGGACCAACTGGATTGTAACCCGGGTACACCCAAGGGTGCGCCCTGTTCTCAGTCGGATGGGATGGGATGGGTAGGCAGGAGGGGGTCCTGTGAGGGGGATGCCAGAATTTCGAGCAGATCCCTCTTTTCTCTATAGAGTTAGCTCAAGCCCAAAGTTCTTAACTATATACAATTTATTGAGTTATAATATATATAAACAGAAAACTAAATATCATATACATATATTTACACAGTGAACATTAACAAATAATCAAGGTCAAACCCTAGATAACACTATGTACCCATCACAATAAAACAATTTTGGCAGAATCAACACAATACATCACAATACAACATTTCAATTACAAAACATACAACACAAACATGAACAATCTTAATAACATTTATTCCTTAATATAGTCCCTCACCCATGGCAAGAGATAGTCCTCCTTCCAATGGGGTCCCTTGGGGGGCGGGGTGTCCAGGAAGCACCAAGGGCCCTTCCCCTTAAACCCTTGACTAGGCAGGGGGCTGCTCACCCAGCCCCTTCTCTGGGTCTGCCTGCCCCAAACGTCTTTCCCCTGTGGGACCCAAGGGCCCAATGACTCATGCCTCCTCAGGTGGCAGTGGTCAGGGCACAGCTTGATGGGGTCTCCTCTGCTGCAGCACCTTTGATGGCCTCTCCCAAGCCACTGAGCTCCTCTCCATCCTGTGCCCTGCTCTGGGCACTGAGGGCTCAGCTCCTCTCAGCTGTTGCACCATTGCTGCTGGCTCCTGGGTGCTGGGCCTCATGCTACAGCACTACTACTTCCCCGTGCCCTGGCTTCAGTACCAAGGGCTCTCTTAGCACAGGCTGGGTCCTTCAGGCTCTGGCTGTCCATCTTCACACCAGGTGGCTAACCCAAGCAGCCTCTGCTGCTCCCTGGCTCCCAAGGCTTGGGCCCACGCGCCGCCCTGTGTAACATGGAATTTGGCTGCCTGCAAGGAGATGGGGCCTGAGACACCACTGCAGCTCCAAGGCCCTTGCCCCATGCACCGTGTGGCTTGCTGGCCATGCGGAGGTTGCAGGCTCGAGCCATTGCTTGCGGCTCCCAAAGCCTGGGCTCCGTGCACCGAATCACACAACGTGATGGGCCCAAGGAGTCTCACACCGCTCCCAGGGCCAGGTCTCCCTGCACTACCCCCGTGCGCCATCAACAGCCTGAGCGGTCTTGCAGCGCTCCCAAGGCTGCTCCTCCAGTGGCAGCTTCAGGAGCCTTGGGCCTACTGCCCGCTAGGGGAGAGCTCCCCAGCTTTTCTTGGTTCTGCTCTTCTTGAGTCCCTTGCTGCATCTGCCCAGCGTGCGCTTTTATTTACACTGGAGGCCCCGCACCTGAAGTCTGCTGGACCTGCAAAGCACAGTCTTCAATCAGGTCCAGGAGCTTCTGGCATCCCCCAGCTCCAAGCAGGGGTGGGGCAAGCCCCTCCCAGCTGTTACCTGATTGGTGGAAATGTTCCACCAATCCAAAATGTCCTTCTCCAAGCCGGGCTTGCCAGGCAAAAGCACTGAGCCTGCCACAGGATACTTCAAAGTTACACAAATGTGAAAGTATTTTGTAGTATCAGTGATATTGTCTCATGTCAGAACAGTTTCATTAGGAGTGATTTTCAATTTTTTTTCCTCAGGCAACCTTACAATAAAAAACCTCACCTTTCATTAAAACTCCTTTCACCCTTGAAAACTTAGTGAGAAAAGTTACTACAATATTTTGACCACTGCATTTTCTATAGAAGTGCCTGGTAGACTCTACAGGATTCTGTAAGAATCAAGTCAGCATAGATTTGGATCTTATATTTTATAGATGCAATCAATGCAGCAACACTGCAAAAACACAGCAAGCAAACTTGTTCTTGACAGATGAATGTTAGGAATGAAATCTCCAGTACAAAGATCAACCTACTTTTAAAAAGAGGGGGCAAAAAAGAAAGTCAAGTGAACAACAAAGCACACATTCGCTATGTATAATTACTGTTAGAAAGGGGGTACATAATATTAACAAATTCAATTAGATTAGAATTAATGCAAATTAAATCAGCATGCCCAAGAGACCCTGATTCTGCTTTCACAAGGGATCTGCTGCTGTACACAAGCTGTTATGCACTCTTCTTGTAGTTAAACACATTAGAGGCCTCTTAAACATGTATGAGAGAATACAGAACATCTAATGGAGATTGAGGGACCTTGTTATTTTGTCAAGGGTTGTTTTGGGGAAATAAAATTAAAATTGATGATGCAGTCACAAAAGAGGTTTAGACCAATTTTGGAACAGGAGCGAACAGACCCATAACTTCTGACGGAAGCTGGTGAGAACAGCTTATGAAAGATCGAAGTAACCTATAGAGGCATTGCAGGCCTGGAGAAATGAAATGCCAATAGCAGGAGAAGGACGATGTTGGGGAAGCTGTGGATGGAAATGACAGCCAGCAAAAAGAATCAAGCAAGAAGAGGCATATCGGAAAGGGCCAGACAGGCCAGAGAGAGAACACCATCTCAGCCCAAGCTCCTTACTTTCTCTTGAATTGACATTACAATCATCCATGGACCTTTGAAAAGAACTGCAGAACTCCAGGGGACTCAGGGACAGAATATCAAGCTCTTATTTAGGGGTTTACATATCACAGACCTGGAAAATAAGCAGCATTATTTCCATTTTACAGATGGGGAAACCATGGGTCGGAGAGTTAGGACCTACACCAAGCCTAATGTTTCCTAATGTAGCACTCTACACAGTGGGCCATGTTGCTTTCCAAGCAACCTTTTTTTTCCTTTAAAAAGGGGGTGTCAAGGAGCTGAACAAACATTAACATAGGTCATAAGCTTTGCCAAGTGATTTCTGGATCAAACAAACAACTTCTGGCTGAGCTCGAGCTAATGATTTGGAAGGACAATGACACTGAGAAGCAGGTGTTGACAGCTCCAGAAGAAGAGATTGATGCCCTTATTTTCTTGAGATCCAGCTTTAATATCTCTTCCTCTTATAGGCATAGAGCCACACAGTTTACAACATCGTACAAAGACCCTGACCTGACTCGCAGTGATGGGACCAGAAAGACTCCTGTTGATTTCAAGGGGGTTTGAAACCCCGTGACCCATGTAGGAACCAGGAACATTTGCACCTGGCAGGAGCTACTCGATACCCCTCAGGAGGAACCAGCCAAAGGCTGATCTTCTGAGAAAACCTTTGCAGATTTTAATTATTAACATCATGGTGCCCCATCAGTGGAAACAAAGAATGCCCCATACCTAATCAGTCCCTTCTGCTCTCCATTAATTCTCTCTGGTTTAATGGCTTTGTTCAGTAGTAAGTGATGGAGATAGCAATACTAGGTCTCTGAGTGCTTTCATTAAAGGTTAAAATATCTAGTGAACTTGAATTAGAACAAGAGACTAAAACAAAATTCAGCATGTTAAGAGATTTACAGTATGCTGTACCAGCAACTTCCTGATTGGCTTTTTAAATGTGCTGTCCTAATAAACCCTTCAGAGCAAGTAATCACATGTTTGGAAAATGCTGAACCCTTACTGTTTTCACTTAAATGGCAATAAAGCACAGTCTATTTAGACTGGAGAAATCCATCCTTATCTATTTTTTTTAAAAAACAAAATGTTTAAAAACAAATACATTAAAAATTCAGTTCAATAGCATTAGTCTATTTATGTGCTCTCTAATGAGCATCTTGGGATAATAAAAAAAATACAATCCTGCTTTTGCTGGAAGGATGAGTTTGCATTTAAGCAACAGAACAGGATACAGGAGACCTGGGTTAATATGTTCCCAAAGCATGTGTGACTTCATACCTCATCCAAAATCTAATGAAGCCAATGGAAAACCTCCTATGGGTCTCCAATAGATTTTGATTCAGTCCTTTACTTTCTGGCCCTCATGTATGCAACAGGGATAACATGACATCCTTTCAATATCCCTTTGTCTATCTATCTTGGTGATTTCAATTGTAAAAATGCAGGAAACATGTTGTAGTAAAATAGTAATATGAATTAGTAGCAAGCACTGTAGGCAATAGAACAGATAAATTTATTGAATATGTTAAAGATTACTTAGAGTGAATTAATCTTTCTCTTTTGTTTTAAGCACTATAGTGATTAGTCGCAGGTACTTTTTAGATAGCTATCTTGATTTATCTGTCCATTCCTTAGCCTAGTGATAATGAACAATTATAAAGTGAAAGCAGTCACTAATACTAACAAAGAAATTGTAACCAAGAGGACAGCACTATATTTCTGTCAATAAGGAACATAAGATTCAAGGGTTCTGTGTGTTATAGACATTTTACAGAACTGAAAATGAGGACACTATTTCTTTTAAAACATAGATTAATCAAGTGCTACATTACTGTCCCCAAATCCTTGCAAATTGCTATTTTTTCCCTAATATCCCTGTGGCTTATTAGGAGCTTGCTAACACAATCCAACTAGTACAGCATCTAGGGAGAATTAATCCAATAATCTGAATATGAAAAATTCTATCTGGGATGAAGATCTGATTGGGGTTTTTTGCTAGATGTGTTAATTTGCTTTCATTTCAGATAAAAGTGACCTGGAGACATATAAACACAAGCACTTAACTTTTAAAAAAAGCCTATATGGTGTGCTACTTGCTTTTAATCTCGATTGTAGGCAATCGGTGATGCATGATTGTGTTGTGCTATGATATTTAAAAAAAGAAGATTTAAAGAAAGAAGCCAAGGAAACCCTCAGAATACCCAAGTGGAAGCCAACAAGGCTTCATTGCATCTACTTTCAGCTGTTTAGGATGACATGCAAAGGTCAGCGAAATCATGTACTATGGTCAGCAGACACAATAACTATAAACCTCTTCCACATAGAAAGCGCCTAGGCTAGAATCAGTGGGAAAATTTTCATCAAAACAGTTGGCTGTTAGAAAATACCATTTCGGTGAAATGCAATTGTCTCGTGAAATTGTATCGATTTCAATACAGGGTTTTCTTCAATGTATTTCCAGCCCTTCTGGAAATTGAACAACAGAGTCTGCACTTTGCAAAATTTCCAGCTGGCTGTTGCAAACAAGCCAACGAACGCCATCTCCGGTGCGACCCTGAGCACCTCTGGGGGCACTCAGTACACAGAAGGATCTGGCTCCCAATAGTTTGCTGACAGCTAGGGAATGTTTCCCAGTCTTGGCTTATTTACCTGAACCGACATGACAAATTTTTTGGACCGTCCATTACCTGTGCCACTTTGACATGAATACTGCATCCGAAATTAATGAAGAATTTTCTATGATTCAATGCTGCTTTTCTATTCATTTCTTTTGTTACCTTCTTACTTACTTCCAGTCTTAACAAGACATTCACATTCCTCCCACTTTCTAGATACCAACATAGGCAGAAGCAGAATAACATGTAGGTGCGATTGCAATAAATAACAATGGAAGATCCTACCGAGATAAGGGCTCCATCGGGTTGGGCCAGGCCATGAGAAACAAACTGGGTCTCATAGATCTTATGATGTAAATAAACACGAGACAAATGGTTGGAGAGGAAAGATCAATTGAGGGACAGTGAAGGAAACCCATGCAAAACCATACAAGTAACTGATCTTGCAGTACATTGTCAAATCTGGAAATCTCAGCTACCTCTTGCAAACAGTTGACTGTTTTTTGCAAATGTCTGTGAATCAAAGGGGTCAGGAAAATTTGCCTTGGGTCAGTTAAAATGCTTTGGTTTCAGAAAGGTCAAAGAAGGTGCAAAATAAAACAGACGGGAATTTCAGATTAAAAAGTAATTTAAAACAAACAAACAAAAAAGAAAACTAGCAAAATGAAACATTTGCAATGGAAAAAAAAAATCTAAAAACCATATTGACTGGAAAAAGTCAACCCTGCTCTAATTCCAAGGTTGTCTGAGATGGTCTGTAAGCATTGTGGGAAATTGTTTGGATCTTTCAAGTCCCAAGCCACAAGACCATTTTGCCTTCTTAATCACATTAGGTCTCTGTAAGTGGAATTGCCCAGGCTCTATCTGCCAAAACCTCCTAGGGGTATGAACATATGTTAAAAGAAAAGACAAAGTCACTTCTCCCATATGGCAATTTATTAAAATTAATCACAGTAACAAGTATCTAGCTAAGAAAAGCACGAGTCAAACAACAAAGATGTCCAGTTAGAGTCTCAAAGGCTGGCACCAGAAACACACTCATGGTCATGGGGTGGCGAGGTGCAGGGACAGCAGATGCCTGCTAGGCCAGAAATAAAACCATTTGGGCTAGCAGCCAAGCAGGGTTAGGCGAGGGCTGTATATAAATATTTCCATTTACCAACATCCCCCATGAGTGTACAGCATGGAATGAAAAACTGCCCCACAGCATGGCTCCGCAAGTGCAGTTAAGCATCCGCCAAACCTCAGCACTGACAGGTTCATGGAAAGGTTTTTGGTAACAAGCAAACCTAGAGGAATCCATGGGATGTACTGACAACTTTGCTGCCCGCTCAGAGTGCAGCCAGAAAATGGCTCTGTGCACTTCCAGAGCTGCACACCAGCAGCCATCTGCTTTAAACTCAACTGTTTGCTGTAGCAGAGGGTTGTCGGGCCAGCCCCCCTGTGTTTTAAGAGAGGCTCATGTGTTAGCCTCTGGCTGAAGATAGGACTTCTGCTTTCAAGCGGCCTTTATGCAATGCCTCCCCCTTGGATCCCTGAGTTTGTAGCTGGCTGCTAACATCATCCTTTCCTCTCTGCTGCATTATGAAAGTCCTTCTTTCCCTTTGCATCCCAGAGGTAATTCCAAGTCACGTCACCAAAGACTATTTGAAAGACACCTGTGCTTATCCATTGGGGCCATATTTGCAGAAGTATTTGGTTCCCTTCGAGGTGCTTGAGTCAGATGCTCACAGAACAGTTTGGGTGTCTCGTGGGCACAGCACCCCTTTTGACAAACCTCTCCCTTGTAGATGATGAGCGCTGGGAAATCTGGTCCTGCATAACTACCACCTGGTTCCAACCTGGTGCAGCTATGCAGGGGAGTAGGAGGTGGCAGAGTCAAAGTTTTTTTGCCCTCTGATCCCACCTGCTCCAAAGAAGGTTGGAAGCAAGCAAGTACCTGTTTAATCCACTGTAATTGTAGACAAAACTTGGTTTTTCAGAATAAAAGGATAAAGTGAGAAATGTGGTAGAGGCTTTGCAGTCTACAGCACTGCCTTTATGCTGAGCCACTGTACAGACCACAAAAACTGGAATGATATGAAACCTATTATGTATGAAGACACAGCCCAGCCTTTGTACTGGGGAGGGAAAAATCAGATTTGGGGAAAACAGAGGAAATACCTGGGGGGGGGAGGGGGGAGGGAGGGGCAGAATAACTTGCTTCTAACAGAGATCCTTCTAGGTGCTTTTCTTAAAGGCTTTAATACCTGTGGAAAAAGTGAGAATGAAATAAGAAAAAGATTTATTGACTCTCAAAGCCTCCAGTTAAAATTAAATGCGGTGAGAAAAGTGGCTTTCCACATTTAATTGTCTTTTTCACAGTAACTATGTGTCAGTCTCTTCTAAAAGCCTATTAATTCTGTAATTTAGTGCTAGGGAGAGAGCTGGGAGATAGACAGAACCACCGCTGGTTTTTTTTCTTCCTTCATTGACTAACTGTCATCAAGCGTCAGTGTTAGGGTTGCTTTCTCCTTGAACACTCCAAATACTAAAAATTAAAAAGTTTTTATAGTCTATTTAATAAAATAGTGCTGGCACATTAGTTACTAAAATGGGTTCTATGACATGGTATGTTAAAATTTTAATTATGGCTAAAAATAAACTGACATGTCAGAAGGGCTACAAAGGGAACAGGATTCTAGGCAGAGCAGGGCTTGGCTTCTGCTATGAGAAGCTCTAATGTATTTGTTTAGCCAGAGTTATAGGATTTATTTTGAAGCCGGCTACAGCTAATGATACAGTCAACACTGCAAGCATTGTATGGGTTTGTGCGTCTACATGCGACATTTGACCAGCTGCACGAGCTGCCAGCTGTCAGTGTATTTACTGGAAGTCGGTAAAAAACAATGTCTGAACTTGAGATTTCAAAAGCCCATAAGCAAGAGCAGCAACAAACACGTGCCCAGAAGTAAGTGCAGTCCTTCTCTTTACTTTGGTATAAGTTTCCGCATAATGGCCCTGTAGCAGGGCAAGGCCGCGATGCTTACTAGCACCCCGATTTTTCCTGCTTAACCAGCTCCTGGGTCTGCCTCTCTCCTTCGCCTGCTGTGCCTTTTATGAGTCTTGGGAGTAATTAGGTGATGAGAGATGATCCAGGACTCCAGGGCTCATTTAAATCACCCTTTGACCTCTATCTTCCAGTTGGCCCTAGCCCTAGGAGTCTTAAAGTATGTCTGTTGTCTCCATGTAGGCACCTGTAGATGGCTACAAGTAGATGTAGCCCTACATGGCCTCCAACCTCCCCTTTAGCCATGCCCATGCCTCTCAGGTGTTAAACAACAAGTCGTCTTCTTGGGATCTCAGCCCCAGTCTGGTGCTAGGCTCCCTTTCTCCCCTGTGCCCGTGTTGGGGCTTCAGCCTGATTAGTGTCCACCTCTTTCCTCTAGCTGGGCCTCTCCACCCAGGCCCAATGGTAGCAGACCTGGTTTCAGAGGGGCTCCAGCCCCTGTTGCACTCCCTGTAGCTCACTGATCTCACTGGCCCTTTTTCCTGCCCTGTTTGGGCAACACTGCGGCTTGTTCCCTGCTCCCAGCAGGATTAAGCCTCTCATGCCTCTGGGACCTCCTAACTCCCCTATCAGTCCACCATGGTCCACCAGTTCAAACACAGAACTGAAAGGCAGGCTGATGCCTTAACTAAACAAGACCCTCCCCGGGTTATTTACCAGTCTTCTGAAATGGCATACTCTCCCTTTAGGATGAGCTACCTGCTCAGGGAAGGCACTAACACTGAGTGGCTAGTTCAAGCAAGCCAAGTCCTCCCCTCTGAGTAATTGTCTTTTCCACCGGCCGCTCACCACCTGGTTTTCACACCACTGCTCCCGGGGGAGAGGGCTCTTGCCTTGGTTCCCTGGGATTCAGTCTCTCTCTCC
Source organism: Crocodylus porosus (assembly GCF_001723895.1). Taxonomy (NCBI): domain Eukaryota; kingdom Metazoa; phylum Chordata; order Crocodylia; family Crocodylidae; genus Crocodylus; species Crocodylus porosus. The sequence continues at coordinate 10,093,571 of NW_017728932.1, read as the reverse complement.
TGGAGAGGCTACGCTTTCTCCCAGCATCTCCTCCAGAGACCGTTTCACTCATCAGATGCCACTCCTGCTCCCCCTTCTCCATTCTCGCCACCTTACCTTTATCTGGCCCTTTCCCTATCACCTGCATTTGGTGAGTCACTGCCTGCAGATGCCGGCCTTTCAGCTTTTTAAATCCCTTGCCTGCCCTTGAGCTCCCAGTCCTTATTCAGGCTCCTACTTTCTCCATGCAGCTGCCCTTCTGCCCAGCCTGCCCCCTCATTGTAGCAGGAGCCCCTGGCTCCTTGCTGCAGGCCCAAACTCACCAGTGGATCTCTGAAAGACATACAGATGCAAAATCTTCAAAATATAGCTCATGCGGCCCATTCACATTGTGCTGCCCCTGCAGAGGACAGTTTCACTCTCTGAGGTTTGTTAGTTTAAACAGATCATCATGTGCTGTACCCGTAGCATAAATGTGCATGCAATTTTATGGGGGAAAAGAACTGCAGATGCAGTTATGATGTACGATAGGAATGGACCCACATCCATAAGTAATGGAATTTGTGCACCAGAGTCACACAGCAAACACGCTTGCTGCTACGGTTGTGGGAAGACGCACTGAAGCTCCTTTAAAAGGTCTCTTTATCCTGTAAACTGAATGTGAGGGCATCTTTGACTGAAATGATGGATTCTATCATACAAATAATTCTTAGCTCTTGCTTTCTGTAGATCCCAACATGTTTCACAAAAGAGACCACACTGTCATTACACTTTTTTATGTACAGGGAAATAGATGCAGAGAAAGGCATCCAGTAGCTTCCAAGTCACCACTGGATCCTTCAAGTACCTGAAAGGTGATTACAAAGAAGATGGAGCTGGACTGCTCTCAGTGGTGGCAGATGACAGAACAAGGAGCCATGGGCTCAAGTTGCAGCAAGGGAAGTTTAAGTTAAATTTTAGGAAAAACTCTCTCACTAGGAGGGTAGGAAAGCATGGGAACAAGTTACACAGAGAGAGGGTGGAATTTCCATCACTGGAGGTTTTTAAGGCTTAGCTTGACCAAGCTTTGGCTGGGATGATCTAATTGGGGCTGGTCCTGCTTTGAGCAGGGGGTTGGACTAGATGTGACCTCCTGGGGTCCCTTCCAAATCTATTTTTCTATTAGTTTAGAACAAATATTACTGGACTCCCCATCTAATACTCTATCCAGGGACAGTACTGTCTCTGTTACTGTAATGTGAACACGTGCAACAGAACTTGCTATTTCAACAGGCATAAATGGACGTTGCCTAGGAATCAGGAATCATTTTCCAGTTTGCAGAAGTGTTTTTAAATAAGTTGTTTGGACTCATGGGTCATTTCTGTGCGTGAAATTCTATCAGTTCAGGAACTGGAAAGGCAATTGAATATATATGAATATTGAGGGACATATGCATTTCTTGTGCTTGTTTAGGAAAGTGTGGGTTTCATCCCCATTTCATTTGACCATTATGAATTCCCTTAAATTATTCCAAACAAATCAGGATGCAATTTTCAGATATTTCTCCCAGTGTGGGCAGCTTCCTTGTAGGAGGGCTTTTATTATTTTACCACCTGTTTCAGTTCCTCAGACTTGCTGCCAACTAGAGCTGGTTTTATAACTAGGAAAAGTAGAAACTTAAACAACTTCCTTGTCACTTGATGAAGTATTTCACACTATGCCATATGCCATTCCTTATGGAAAACTTCCACAGAATGTAACAGAAATTTTTATCATGGCCACATACCTTTATGTTGCTAAGTCCTGGCTGGAAAGGTATTGATGTATGAAGAAAAATTTGTTGCTTATAGTATTTTGGATTTGGTTTTGCGTAGGAAGCATAGGACATATCCTGAGAGTGCTGATGCTCATAAGATTCCCAGTCCAATTTGCAGACTCAACGGCTTCATGAACCTTTGCTGAAATTCAGTTTAGGGGAAGAACTGTGCATATTTCCAAAGTGATGGCTATTAAAATGGCAAAACACTGTTGCAAGGAGCAGCATAAGTCTCAACAGCATAGTACCACGGGTAAAATACTGGCCACAGTGTTAAATTTCTCACTGCTTTCAGTGGGGTCAGTATTTTGCTCATTGACTCCAATAGAGGTGGACTGAATTATGACCTGAGGCATCCTACCCAGCATGAGTGGAAATCAGCAAAAGGATATTAACCTCCAAGAGTGCTAGGCAGTAAGCAGTCTATAAGTGAGTCTATGGAGACTTGCTTTCTTGCACACGCACCAGCCTCTGGCTTCTTTACTGGTCATTCCATGCAGGAAGAGCGCATACATCAAGCGCGGATTCTTCCTCAGCCTGACAAAGAGCATTTGTACCCAAAAGCTTGCAAAGAAGAATTTTTCCTACTATTTGAGTTGGTCTAATAAAAGAGATCAGATTTACCCAAAGAACCTTGTCTGTCTATGGAGACATGCAACTTATAACAACACTTGAGGAGTTACTAATAAACTATGAAGAAGAAAGTGGAACTCCATATGCACGAAGGGGAAAGCGACCTCAGGCAGGGGGTGAGCACAAAGTCAATGCACCAGGTAAATCCCATTAAGCCTTCAAGAGGAACCATAAATAGACTTAAAAAGTTCTTAGGCTTCACACCAGCACGTTTTTCAGGCTTGAATTGGGCTCTGACTAACAACCCCTGTCCGATAAATATTCTAGAGAACAAACGGCTCCCACTTATGGGTCTCTCACACAGCCAAAGTCATATCAATCACTATACATTTAATATTGAGGACTAAATTGCCTGCCCTGGCCTCCAAATGTTTGCATCTTTCTTGAACATGCCACCTGGTGTACCCGATGAAAGCAAGCATACCCCAATTTTCAATGCCAAAAATCCTGCCCTGGCAAGCTGAAACGATATAGTCAGGTGACCAGCTGCCTGATTTCTGTGAGCAAATGGTTGCCTTCACAAGTTAATTGGCTGCACAGACACTTTGGCTGGTACAGTCGATTTGGCACTGTGAACTGAGCATGGCAATAACAAGTTTTTCTTAAAAGTTGGCTGACAATTTGTTCCCAAATGTTTCTGTTTGAACAATTACATTTTGGTTATAAGAATGATTTATATGTACATTTTGCTTATTCTTTTCCCCTCCATTTAAACCACTGAGTTACCTTTTTCCATAAGAAAAATAAATGACCGACATTTCAACCCAGCTTCAATGACCAACGTGACATTGTGAAGGACGGACCAATATTTGTAATCTCTCCAGACAAGTTGTTAAGTATTTATAGAAACATTTTCTCCTTGGCACAGCTTAAACTAAGTACTGTATCTAATTTCCTCTGGAGAAATGTGTTGGAGAAATAAGAAAGATAAATCTGTCATCATAAATAGTAATAAATAATCTGTCTGACAGGGCTGCTTATTTAGCAGAGTCATTTGAATTTTAATAGTTTTTATAGGCACACCTACATGGCAAGAGCCATCATGGCCACCGCTCCTAAAGGCACTAAATATAGGATTGCATAATCCTAGTGAAGGCAACACGGGAATGAGTTTACTGCAAGGTGTTTACATCTTGGATTACCAGAAGCTTTCCTTTCACAGATAACTATGAATTATATTTACCATTTTCCAAATGTAGGCTTCAAAGAAGTACATAAGCTAAAGTCCTAATGCTGTCCACACTTAAAGGACATACATAAAGTTAGATTAAATAGTTTTTAGAGATGGCAAGGACAAAGGATTAGTTCAGTTTCCTGCATAACGTGGGGTTATACCTGGTTATTCTTTTAGCAAGCCCAATAATTTGTGTTTGAATCAAGCATGCCTTCTAGACAGACAGCTAGGTGAGTCCTGTGACTCAGACCACTATTTTTATATAAGGAGCTCAGCTATGGAGTTAATATACTTAATATACTTTTGAAGGCTTCAGGAGATGGGGAAGCTACTACTCCCCTGGAGATTTGTTCCAGTGGTTCATCTCCTGTTAAAATTTGTACCTTACTGGCCTACATTTTGAGTTTATTGTTAATGTGAATTTTGTTGTTTTAGGCATAAAACCCAGGAAAATCCACCAGGAAATCAACTATTGCTGTCTGGGGCTTAAAGTCTCATGTTCGGGTAAGGACTTGTCTACCAAAGGAAGTTAATTCAGATAGGGGTGTGTGTGAGAATTTCAAGTAGGATCTGGAAGACTACAGACTTCTGTCAGACTACTTGAAACTAATTAAGGCACAAAATAGTTCTCCCACATTAACTGCCTACATGAATGCTTTTATTCTAGAAAAAGAGTACCATATTCCTAATCATTTTAACCCACTTTCAAAATGCACTGTGTCAAAGGGGATCAAACTACTTTGGAATAAGAGTTCGTACAAACCCTGGGAACCCTAAAGGTTTTAGATCTCTTTTGCAGGAGGATACATTTCGCTCTCTGTGCCTTGGCCCAGTTCTTTCTCAAGTGATCAGACTGCTTAACTAAAAATAAGTGTAAATAAAAGTACCACTTAGCTCCATACAGCTAAAGGTCTCCATGTGGCCTGGCTGATATAGTTGTAGATGAACACTAGGTGTTGCTTTGCAGTACCTGTACTTCTTTCAGGATGGGACTGCATTTTTTTTCAAGGCACTGAAGTCCTATTCAGATTCAAAGTTTGCAAAATAGTTGCCATAACTAGTCAACATTTCTCAATTGCTTTTTTTTCCAGCTTACTAAAGACCCATAGAATATGGATTGCCAAATCCTCACCTAAATCATACCTCCTTTGGCTTTAGTAGAGCTACCCTGATTCATATCAGCTGAGGATCTGTACCTTAGTTACACCATTTCTAGTAATACAGTGAAATAACAGGATCTTTTGCATAAACAAAATGACTCTGTAGCACCAAAAGCCCCAGAAAAGTGCAAAAGGGCTGCAAAGTGATTGTATATAATTGTATATCTACTTTAAAATCCCTTTACCCTATTGGGGCGAAATGAGAATCAGAGCCCAAATCCTATTTTACCGCTGAGGCACCTAAATAGTACTTAAAGACCCAAGTGCAATGCTACTCCACTTAGCTTGAGTCCTTAAAAATAAATTAACTGGTCAACTTATGTAAAATCTTCATCTCAGCCTTAAGACTAAGGTACATAAAGGAGCAAGAAGGTAAAAAACCCACCCCTCTTTTGTGCTAATGGTTTTTTGGGCTCTTGAACAGGATGGAATAGGATAAGGGTGGACAAAATATGGCCTGTGGGCCAGATCCGGGCCATGGCGGGACTTTGTCCAGCTCATGGCAGGTCCCTCAGCCTCACCTGGCCCAGGCACGGTCGGCAGTGGTGCATCCTGCCACCCCCTGAGTACACAGCAGGGCTGGAGTGGCTACATGGCGGGACTGCCTTCAGCAGCTTCTTCTGTCTGCCACCGCCACTGGCCCCAGCTCCACAGTACTGGTGGGGACCCACACCACAACCCCGACCTGGCACACCCTGCACCTGCTCCAGACTCACCTGCTCATGCTAAACAGCAGCAGCAGTAGTACTACTTGGGCAGAAACTGTTGCTCAGCAGGGGGGGAAAGCTGCCTCTGCCTCTCAGCACTTGCTGCAGCCCACATGGGGCTGCCCCACAGCTCCTCTGTGCTGCCACCACTGACTCCTGGCTGCCCCATGGGTACACCCAACCCACACCGACAGGCAACTGGTAGGGAGGGCATAGGGGGGCACGTACCCCCCATGAGATTGGCTCCTGACTCAACACTGCTCAGGATGGGGCAGATTTTTTGCCATGTGGACCAGTGGCATGTTGTGGGGTGAGGGCACTAAGCCATAGCACAGAAGTATAGGAGTGGATATGGGGTTTTTGGCCTGCTCCTGGGCCTGCCCACAAATTGTGTCCACCCCCAGACTCAGGAGGCATCAGTCACCCCTGCCCACACCCCCACAATATATAAGAGTAAGACTTTATTTTGAGCTATTATGCAATTGCCTCTATATACATACAACACAAACACACACAAATCAGGACAAAAGTATTTTTTTAAATAAAATTTAGACATGTTATTGTGGATGTTTGATTTTTAGTATATAATTTGTTTTTGTTTTCCCATGCCAAGATGCGAAAGCCCCTTCCCAAATGGAGTACTTCCAGGATGACGGGAGGGACTTCTGGTGGCAAAGGTTAGGGGCCGGGACTTCCAGTCCGAAGATGGCAACCAGGGGGCAGAGTGCCTGTTAAGGGGTAGAGCTACTCTTGCAGCCCTAGACAGCTCACCAAAACTCATTAAGTGGCCCTCCACCTGAAATAGTTGCCTGCTCCTGGAATAGGATCACACTTGGGTACTTAAGTGGCATTCATTAAAGTTACTCCAGTGAGCTACCAATTTATACCAAAAGTGAGAACAACATCATATTCTGCAAGTAGAAGTCCCTCATTTGTTAGTAGAATCTACTGTGTTCCTGTGGCTAAATTATTAGAATATGGTTTTAGTTATATTTAATCTATGAAATAAATGAGTAACTCTTACATTGTGGATGTCATCAGGCAATCCACGCCCCAAATTTATAGCTGGGGAAATTGAGGTACAGAGAATGAAGTGATTCACCCAACATCATGCAACAGGCCAAAGGCAGAGTCAGGAAAAGAAATTCTTTGTCTCGGTCCAGCACTCTCCCCGGGTATATACTTGTAATCACGTCATCCAGATTTCTAGCTTTCTATATCAGGTTGAACTGAAAGCATTTTGTCTGGAGATGGGTCTGGATACGAAACCTGGAACTGAGCAGCCCGATCTTTGGGAGAGATAAAACGTGGAGCTAAATGTTATGACTCAGACTCTGTTATGACTCAGCACTACCACTGAGTTAATATACTTAATTGGCAAACCAGAAATTGTGTGGAGATGCCTAAAGCAGTTGAACCTTACAGACAGCAGAAATAAAATAGAAAGCAGGAAAAAAGGCCTCTCTTTAACCACAGCTTTCCCCCAACCCCTCTGTAGTTCATATCTTTAATACCTGAAATGAGAGAAGTTTGATTTCCTGCTAGAACATGCTGCTGCCTGACTTGCCCTGTATATCAAGTCTATAGTTAAAGTGCACCTGACATCTGTAGAGGAGAAATAACATTTTTTCCCCCAATTGGGATCTTGTGTTTGAATTACGCAGAAGCTTTTCTGTTCAGAAAATGCTTCAGAGTATGTCAAGAGATGTACTGAAAAGATGAAAGATGAACTAAAAGGACAGGAGATTAAAGGAGTTCAGAGGACTGTTTATTAGCTTTAAAATATTTTTAATAAATAGCATTTCCCCCCCCAATGTCTCCAAACCATATTAGTCTCTCTTGCCGTGTTGGCTTCAGACACTCTCTCCCCACTCATCTCCATGCATTCCTGTAGTTTTTTCCCCCCACAAGTTGATGGTAAATGTAAAAGCCTCTCTCCTTCCTCTACTTTTAGAATTAATAAGAGATACCTAAAAGTTTCATACCTTTTCTAGGACAGGTACCTCTGCCTAAGCAAAGAGAGGTTAAAGAGAAAGCTGAGAAGGCATGTGGGGAAGGAGAAAAAGAAAAAAGAGCTAGTACTTGGATTTTCAAATGGAGACAGAGGGCACATCCAGATGAGCATGCATGTGTAGGCTTTCCCCACGCTCCTAGTTTACAGCGTGGTGGGTTTTTCTCACTGGGATACCAGGAGATCCCAGTATCGAACAAAACAGTGATGGAAAAAAGT
>NW_017728932.1:10067392-10083675 GCF_001723895.1 Crocodylus porosus | reverse complement strand
GTAAAAAGCACCAGTGTCAAGCATACCAGTGTACATGCCTTGTATCTGTAGTTTTCCCTGGGATCACTGTTTGCTCATGGCAAGCAGTCTATTACTTGCTCCCCCACACATACCAACAACGTGTTGTTAAAGCCTACAGCATATCTACTAAGAATAGCTACCCTGGTATAGCTGCATGTATGTCTGCTTCAGATTCTGGTATAATTATACGGGAGTACAAAGACCGCGCAAGTACCCTGTTGCAAACATGCCGTGTGTTAAAACCCGGAGACTGACAGAACTATGCTACTTTACAGAAGATGAGGATCTGGTCTTTCTCAGCTAAAACATTGTATTGTTATATTTTGCACAAAGTGTTTGGCAACTATGAAGGCTTTGTGCTAACACAGTTGATTGATGGCAATGACACTGTAAATGTGCATGGGCTTAGATCTCAGGCAGAGAATCTGATTCTGCTTTTGCATGCACCTTTTCCTCCCCACACTGGTGTAACTCCAGCGACTTCATCACTGCTCCCCATGACTTACGTGAGTGAATTAGGCCTGGAATGATCAGACCTTCTGCTCAATGCCCTTGCTGGCTTATAGAATTGCTTATTTATTGCAAGCTCTAATCCTTTTCCTGCATCAAGGCTGAAGCTTATCCTTTGGATAAGACAGAAAACTAAAGTCCCTTCTGTCCCTGTGTGCATGGAAATTAAAAATCCCCATGGCACATCTTGAAAAGGGAAAGGAATAGGCTTATTATCAACTGTGCTCTATCATTATTTTTGTCTCCCTCTGACTCTCTTCTCTCAGATTTGTTCTCAAGTCCAGATCTCTTGCTGAAATAAAACCAACGTAGCACCTTGAACTTTGCTGCGATGCCGATTTGCACTGGCTAAGGATCTAGACCAGGTGCAGCCCTAGTGGAATGCACAGTGTTGAATTGCCTATGCTGTATATCACCGAACTACCAGTACCATCCATTAGCATAAGCTGCTACTACATATCTCATGTGCAGAGGACGATAATAGAAAAAACCAGGTCTATGTTACCTTGACTCTAATCACGAGAATGACAAAACCGCACAGAACAGAAACATAGATAAATTCCCAGAAGATAGGGCTTTTTGCCTGAATAAAAACTAAATTAGGCAGCTGGCCACTTCTGCATTTTATAGTAATGTAACCCATTATAAAGGAAGGGCCAAGTCTTCAATTAATGTAAATCAATGCAACTTGGCTAGTTTTTTTTGGCGCTCTGTTGATTTACATCCTCTATTTTTCAAGTAAATTTGGGAGTTTGCATGTGCAATGTCATAGAAACCAAAGAGCTCAGCTTTTAGCTTTGGGAGTTTTTAGCTAGAGAGACAAAAAAAAAGGGGTGGGGGGAGGAGGTAACAACAATCTTCTGATGAAAAGATTACTTTCCCCAGCCTTGCCTGGCACAAAGAGACTTTGCTGTGTAAATCAATACAGTTTTGCTAGAGCAAGGCAGTCTTGCAGAAAGCTATCTGCAGGAAGCCAGCTAGAAATAGAAACAGCAGCAAAAAGTGTGAAATGGTCTCCTCTCAGAGTTAATGAATAGGGCATAACCTCTTCCAAAGAAGTCCCCACCACATCAGTTCAAGGGAATCACAGGCCTTTAAAAAAACAAAACAAAACAACCCCCCCCCCAAACCCTTTACTTTTTAATTTGCTTTAAAAAATAATAATCTGAACCCGGCGCTCTTTCCTGCTCTGGGCAGGGGGTCAGACTCAATGATCTAATAGGTCCCTTCTGACCCTAAAATCTATTAAATCTATGAAATAATAATAATAATACAATAACACAAGAGTGTGTTAAGACTGCAATGCCTATAATAAAAGGAAGAAAGAGAAACAGTGTAACAGTATCGGATACTGGATAACACTATGTTAGATGGGACTGATGGAGTGGTGAAAGCAGGGAAGAATTTGACTGGTTATAGAAAAAAGGCAATTCCAAGGGGAAACTTTGAATAATTAAACTGTCAATTGTAAAAGCTCTCAATTGGTCTGATTCAAAACCTTCCAAAATCAATGACAAGCCCCACGCTAACTTTGATGGACTTTAGGTCAGAGTCAGTAGGAGATGACAGGTCTTCCCCATTTTTAGTTTATATGGCTTCTACTGTGAATTATTGGCCGAATTCTCTACTGGTACAAAAAGACAAGAGTTTTACTACCTTTGACTGATCTGCACTGGGTGCCATGCTGAAACGTATGCTTTGGTTAAATGCAAGTAATTAAGTGCAAAGAAAATTGCCTGGCCTGCTTACAAAATGGCAGACAAGATGACCTAATGTTGGCCCTGGCCTTGCAATCTATGAATCAGTTCGTACTAGCAAATAATCTAGTGGTGTCCGATACCAAGATAGTCGAGATGATAATACCAGTTTCAGAAACAAAAATATTTTGTTGAATCTCACTTTTACAAATAAATTTAAGAGCTTGGGTAAAGGCAGAGTGTTTCCTTATTCTTCCCAATCAACTATTCTCCCTATATTAAACATTAATTTCAGGCAAGTGGGTGATATCATAACAAGGATTATTATCTAAAAGTGAAATATTGCAGTTGGGGAAGAAACCTTCTGTCTCCTGAAAAATTTCCAAAGAAAACTTTAACATTTTCATGAAAAAAGGTAGATTTCCGCTGAAAAATAGAAAGCCAAGCACCCCTAAACTTTCAATTACTGGAAAGCAAATGCTCCAAATAGAAATTTTGGGGGTTTCAACACCAACAAAAAACTTGAAAATTTTCAAAGAAATTAAAACTTGTAGAACCCACCCCCTTTAATTAGAAAGTAATTTTCCATTAAACAATATTTTGTAACTGTATTATAGTTTATCTAGACTTTAGAAATGCCAATGGATGATAAAAATGAATCATTTGCAATACAGCACCCAGGCTGTTCAGAAAATTCTGTTTAAAATTAGTCTCTGATAGAAGTGACCATTGATTTGTTATCAGTTAACTGGAGACTAGAGAGGAGATAGGCAACCTGAAGACACCATTACTTCATTATTTGGCCAGATATCCAGGTTGTAGCTGTATTGGTCTGGAGGAAAAAGGAATCAGAATGCATGGTAAAGGTGATATCTTTTATTAAACCAACTAGATTTTTGCAAAAAAAATAAAAATAAAATTAATTGCAAGCTTTTGGGCACAAACACCCTTTTTCAGGCACAGGAGAAAAGAAATATGAACTTTCATTTCTACCCAGGAGAACTTTTACAATCTTTTCTCCTATGCCTGAAAAAGGATGCTTGTGCCCAAAAGCTTGCAATTAAAGAATTTTTTTTGCAACAATCTAGTTGGTCTAATAAAAGCTATCACCCCTACCATGAATTTTGATTTATTATTTTGCTGCTTTCAGCCAGGATTATATTATGTTCCACTAGACTGCACCAGGACATTCCCATGCTTGAATGTCAGCAATGTTTGCTGACTGCTTAATTAGATCAAATGGGATCTAAGCTTTTGGGTACTTGCTGAACTGAACCTGGACTTCAAACCTTTTGAATACGCCACTTTAATTTTGTCTCTGTTCTACTGCTAACCCCCTCTGTTGTTGCAATAGAGATAATTAAACTACAAACGAGCACTGCAGTGCAGATGTTCACATAATCACAGATGTGATTCAGGGTCAAGTGTCGCACCTGTAATATGCTTTGCCCTGAACAGCTCCACATGACTTGAAATGCACCAGGATTTCATATCATAATCAATACAGTGAAATTTGAGAGACTGGGAGACTCTGGAGAATGAATGACGGTAGATGAATAAGCATTAACCTATATGGCAGAACAGAAAGTTAGCCATCCAACTACTATTGAAATCCGAGTCCCTAGCTCCCTCAGATGTTTCTGAAAATCTTATTCATCCATGCTGGAAAAGTAGTATTGCTATCACATGCCTGTTCTCTGGCCTCATGTGGAATGAGTTGGGATCTGGAAGGGAGAACAGATCACAATGAATTAGAAGGGGCAACATGAGACGGCATGTCTACATGAGATGCTAACATCACAGTAGACTAGTTCTGCTGTTCATTACCGCAGCTGGCAAAAACCATGCTAATGCGCTAATCTACTGTGCATTAGCATCACAAAAACTGGACATCAGCACTAATGCGCAGTAGCGCTGATTATGGTGCATTAAGTTTAGTACCTGTAATTACAGGTACTAAACTTAATGTGCCATAATTACGGTTTATTAATGAACGTGTAGATGTGGCCAACTGTGTTCCATCTGCTTGGCAGCAACTCTCTTCACGTCCACTCTTATCCCAGAGTAAATGAAAGATAAACCACAGTAGCTCAGCCCTAAACCAGTTGCCATGTTTAGCCCTAAACCAAATGGTTTAACCTCCACTTACCGAAGGGTAAGAACAGGTACGTGGATAGTTACTACAGAGCATCTGATGCCCTACCCCCTTTTATTTCACTGTTTTGCTAAATTTCTGTGTTGGTAGAGATAGGTGTCCACTCTAAGATCCATCACTGGCACTAAGTGACACTACCACTTCTGCATTATGAGAATAACCAGAGCCCATTTGTCTGTTTGTAGAACAAATTAACAGGTTTCAGGAACATTAAATTCAGTTTAACAATATCAAAGCTAAAAACATAACCAAAATATTCTCAATAATGTTTCAAATATATTTTATTTCCTTTCCCCTCCCATGTTTAACAGACTGGCCTATTTTTGTTTGTCCCACTATCGAGATCCAACCCTTGCGATGCTGGTATGAAGAATGGTTTGCTGGACGAGAGCCAAAAACGGGATGCCTTTGTGCCTCCTTGATCCCTGGATATACTGGGAGCCCTCAGCATGCTTTGTGAAAATCTCAGGGTTATTCTAATTAGCACAAAATAGTAATGGCCCCTGGGGAGGTTTTATTCTAGCTGGAGATTGCTGGAGCACAAAGATATTCTGATCATATTCCTTTCCCTTCGTTATGTCCAGTACATTATAGATCATGGGAGATGGGTGGCATAAAGCCAGCTCTCTGTCACTAAGGGAAGTCCCCCAGTGGGTATTACAATTGCAGTGCACTGTTGGAACAACATAAAGAGGCCAGGATCTGATCTGATCTGATGTGTAAGTGCAAACATATACTTTATATAGTTATTATAACATAGTAAAAAACCTGCCGTGAAATAGCAGGGCTTATAAACCTGTACCAGGCACACTACAGCATCAGACTTTTAAAGAGATAAGTCTTGTTCATTCACGGTTACCCTTTCCATTTCTCACCTTTCTAATTCCCACAAATGCTTCTGTTCACAAACGTCTCAATGCTGCAGGACTGACAACACGCTGAATTACTCTAGTGCGCTTTGCAGAGAGAGAGCACGGATGAGTAGACAAACCTTCTAAGTACAAAATCAGGGGAACAGATGGTTGTGACAAGGCGCTTATTTTTGCACAATAAGTGTTAGTGGACTCCTCCGAGATCTGACGTATGCTGGAGAAGCTGCTAAATGGCCACAGTGAGTCAGCTGCGGCACTGATAAGAAATAAAACTTTTCTTATTCTTATGTGCAAGCCAAGCCCTTCTGTTTTATCCCACGCTTAACCCTTTGGTGGAATTCCCTGCTGATGGGGGCTCAGACAGCTGCTTTCCTGGGGCACAGGAAAGCCAACAGAACTCCCCTTGGACCTTGGTTGAATCATAGGAAATAGTGTTTAGCTAGGTAGCGGGATACTTGCTCAGACATACAGAACAACATAGCTGGTGCTGTAGTGGGGTAGACCAGTGGGCCATCTAGTTCTACATCAAGTCTCTAACAGTGGCCAGTACTAGCTGTTTAAGAGGAGGATGAAAGAAGAAACCCTACAGTAGGCATTTGCTGTCACTTGTCTCCAGCTATCACTTGTCACCAGAGAAAGTTTCCTGGCAGCTCCAACATGTGGGAGGTTAGAGTAATTTTGGAGCAATTTTGAAGTTGTATTTCTCTTCCAAAGTGCTGCTGTTGGGGTTCCTCTGAGCATCCGGTTCCTCCATGAACGCAGTGTTGGTTATATTGCTCACCTTCAAGGGAAGGAAGGAAGTCGTCCTTCCTGCTGTGTGTTGACAGGGACATTTGTGTGTGAACAGGGACATCAGCCTTTATCTAGCACCTCTGGTGTCAAGAAGAGGTTCGCCATTGAGTTCAGGATGCAGAGGGCTGGCTTTCCTTTTAAGCATCCTATAGAACGAAGGTAGCACAAATCACTTCATCCTTGCAGATGGACTGAGCTAGGTGGGGAGAAACTGAGTACTTTTAAAATCAAGGCTCTAAATTTATCTTGCAGATGGGTGCTGTGCATACTTTCGCCCAGTCCCTCCACTGGTGACATGGTAGGTTGAATCATTCATTCACAGCAACTGAGAGGTGTGTGGCTTTAAAATGTAGTCCTCTCATAAACGGTGATGAATGGCTGTCCTAGGGCACATCTACACTTCCTCCGTGCCTAGCCTAGGAATGCTGCAGTGAAGCACGACTCGCTCGACTCTGCTCCAATTGCCCCCGCACCATTCTTAAGCTCCCCGTCTCAGACATGCTTAATGTCACCCAGTCACCACTGCTGCAAGGTGACTACGCTGCCTCATTTCCAGGATTTGGTATGTGCAAAGCCAGACACTGCACAAAGGTGGGACAGGCATGCTCTTGCAGAGCTCTAGTGTGGATAACATTTGGTTGCTTCCCTAAAACCCTTGGGTCTGCAATGTCAACCTGGAAATCTTGTCTGGACAAGACTGGGTGAGATTTCTGGCATCCCCTGCTGGTTAAGGTTTGGCTAGGACTCTCTTATCAGATCTTGACACTTCTGGTCCCAGCTTCACTCAGGAACTGCTGGAGGCCTGAAAACACCCTTATTAAAAGGCAGTCCTCTTCCAAATTTCTGAGAATGTTGGTCTGTTGGAAGAAGATTGCTTTTAAAAATAAGATTTATCCAAATTGCTTTGTGTATCCCTACCTGTGACGTCCACTCACAGCAGCAAAAGTGGCCTCTGACTGGGTGAAGAGCAAAACTATAAGTCTGCTGGACAGGAAACAATTAGCATGTGGCTGAGGAACATATTGGTAGTTAGATACTACTCAGCCTTGTTGAAAAACAATAAGTCACCCAGCAGTGTGAAAGACTCAGTCCAGGTCTACACTGGAAACTTGGCTCATGCAGTACCATTGATCAGAGGGATGTTTCGTTTTACAATATGCACATAGCAGCAAAAGCTGTACATTAGACACATGCATATCAGCAAAAAAGTTCTTTTGGGCTGGTTAAAGTTACATCGACGCCAGAAGATTTAACTGGCGCGGCAATACACCAGCCAACATTTTCAGGCGTAGGTAAGGCCTGGTACGTGTGTGGACTTAGGAAGCCTGCAGAATTCAAAGCTTTTATCATTTCACATTGTCAAATCTGCATCCTTCAAACTTTCTTAGCAACTCTTGGTTGACTGGATGACTAATCTAGACTTGGTGTTCAAGTTGCTCTAGAGCCAGTTTTAAAGCTCATATGAGCAACACTCAAAAATGGAAATGAGATGACCTGTTTGACATTTACAGCAATTAATCATTGGAAGAGATTGCTGAAAAGATGTAAATTCTCCACCTTTTGTTGTCATTAAATGTAGTCCGGACACCTTTCTAAGAACTGCTCTAATTCGACGGCATGCTACAGGTGTAGCACCATGCTAGACGTGCATTCTGGCTTTAAAATCTATGAATGTTACTCAAAAATCAGCTACTAATTTTTAGGACCAGATCCTGATTCTATTAGTAGTCCTGTTGAATAGTACCCAGCTGAATATAATCATTTTCCCCTTGATTATAATGTGAGTATGAGTATAATGATGAACGAGTGAAAATAAAATGAAAATAAATCCACAGAAAGATGTAAGACGGGAAAGGGATAACAAAGGGATAAAGACAAAAGAGGTCATTTTGGGGGGAAGGGTGGGGAGAAATGAGGCATCTCATTTCCTTGCTATTTTCCTAAGACATTCTCTCTCATTATCTCTCATTGAAGGTCATGTCTAACAAAATAAGAGAGTCGAGAAGTGAGGTAATGATTTTCAATTTCTGTCACATTACAAGAATGAAACACCCTGCTCTGTTTCATTAGGGCTCCAGGTGACTTGTCACCAGAATACTTAGCTTCCATTAAAACTAACTCAAAAATACAATGAGATCAGACTTTCAAGTCACCAAAGAAAACTACTTCTGACAGACCATGACACAGTGGATTATTTTGTACAGTCTCTTTAAGCGCAACTGGCTGCTATGGGAATGTACCCCACCCCAATTTCTGCCAGGCCTGGTACAATACAATAATATAAATCCCCTGGTGTTTTTCTTTGAGGAAGTTACTATATTTTTGTCTTTTCCTTTTTCTCAGTAGTGACTGTGGATGTTTTCTGCCCAAAGGTTGGTAAGTGGGAATTACACATCATAGCGCTCCTGTTTCTGTAGACACCGAACCAGTACCTGCCTCACAGTACATTACTGTCCTGGTTAATGGGACTACTTTAGGTGCAGGGTCCTACTCTACAGTAGGATACTTGCTAACATTGTATTTTCTGTAACCTAGTTGTATTCCCCTCCTCACCCCCCCATCCCTCCTATGTTAGTGCCTTGCTTGGGCGATCTGTATTTCCCTACCGACTTTGTCATTTCTTTGGGTTCATAACTCTTAACATCTACTAATAAAATTCAATCTGTGTTTGTGCCCTGCAAACATAAGAACTAGCACTGTTATTATTGTAAGGAATAGGTGAGCTGGAATGGAAAATAAGAACTTCTGCCTTGACTTCCAGTGATGGCACTTCAAAAATCCCTGGAGAGATATATTCTGATACAATCCAGATGATATCTTTTTTATTTAATTAGAGGTGGTTTAATATTTGTAGAAGGAAAATGGTAACTTTTACCAATTTAGCACAAAATATATATCCATATCTATAAAATAGAATCTCTCTCTCTCTCTCTCTATATATATATATGGTTTATATAAGTTTTTTCTTTTCCTTTTTCTTGGTACTGACCATGGATGTTTTCTGCCCACAGGTTGGTAAAAGGGAATTACACATCATAGTGCAACACAGAACATTACTCTCCTGGTTAACAGGATTACTTTAGGTGCTATATAGGTTTTTATTTACACACACACACACTAAAAACCTAATGATTAAATGCAGCATCCATAGGGATCACAAGCAACTGGCCTACAAATAACCTGTGGGGTACAATAACCTATTAACAAATCCACTGTATTCCTGTCTTGTCAATGTACTGCTTCTCACCATGTCCATCTAAAATATAGGATATGCAGATAAACAGTCGCACTCCTTCCTCTCCACCAACCTCAGACTCAGCCGGGGAAAACAAACTAACACCCTGCTAATCACAAATCTCTTTCCATTCGTTTACTTACAATCAACATCTTCTGTATTGGCTTATAGACTTTTGTTCAATTCGATCCAGAAAAAAAGAGGGTCATGCACAGTAGGTAAGAGCCAGTAAACAGCTTGGAGAACAGTCAGAGTCGTTCAAACAGCATGGGAGTATGAAGGCCAGAAACCTTCTGCAATAGCACTGATATTGCAACTCATTTTTTACTTTGTTTTTGGAAGTCTGTAGCACTGTAATATATCTGCTTACCTTATAAGCCAGGAACCTAATGGCTTGGGCTAATGCTGGCTGATATAAGGAGATCTTTAAAGGCACCCCTTCAAGTTAAGCAGACCATAGCAACATGAATGCCAAAATTGGTACTTTCTACAGTGTAGCTACCAGTGTAGCTAGACTTTGAATAAGAGGTGATGCTGATCCAGCTTTTCCAGTCATATACCCTGAAGCAGAAAACGTTGCTGTATTTTGGAGTGTTCAATCCTAAAAACTGGAGGGGGTGGGGTGGGGAGTGACATTGTCCAAGTGACACAAAAGCCTCGGTCACCTTTTCAGAAGCAACCAAGGCATGTAGGGACAGACTTTGAAAGATATGTAGGTGCTTAAACATGGAGAGAGATGCTGTGAGGGACCAGGATGTTCTTATGAGAATCTATGGCTGAAGTCTCTGTTACTGACACTTCCACTGGCAAATGATTGACAGTTTTACCTTATTCCCACAATATATTATGTGCTGGCCAGTACAGTGGCAGCCTTGCCCACACTAATCTGTTGAGTCATCTTGTTCTGTACTATACTTGGAAAGAATACAAGAGATGCCTATTAGGACTTTTGAAAATGCCTTGACAGATTGGGCATATAAATTTCCATGGAAGTTAGGCACCTGAACTGCTCTGGCTTTTTGAAAATCCCGCTAGGCATCTGCCTGCATGTCTCTGTTCCTAAACACCTTTGAAAATCTGGCCCTGAGGAGCTCAAGCCTCAGTAAAAGAAATCAGTGGAACTTAGACTCCTACATGTCCTTTGGAAAAAAGGTACTTGGGAGACTAAGGGACAGATTTCTTTAAAGGTAATTGGATGCCTAGCTTCTATAAGACCCTAAGGCACTTCTGAAACATTCGCTTTAAGCAATTTGGCCAAGGTTGTACTGGGAGCCTTATGCAGAGCCAAAAATCATTTCCTGAATCTCTGCCTTGGGATTTACTTTGGAATATTCTCCCCATTTCTCTTGAATGGTTTGGCTGTTCCAGTCCACAGACAGGTTTTGCACTCTTATCTACCTGTTTAGTGTGGGGTTAAACCCTATCACTAGTATGAGAACTTCTGTTTATGGGTCTTTTATCCATCCTACAGTGAGTTCTCAGTTTATTCAACTGCTGTGGACTGACATAATAGCCCAGAATAGTTCCTGCATTGCTACAAATATTATAAAACCTATTTTTTTTCCAAGTTACTAAAACAGATTTATTTTTTTTTAATGTCTGCAGTGGGTGGATAACTCTCTTTTGGCACATTTACACTCAAAGGGCAAAGCCATTTAAAGAAGCAGAAAATGAGCGACTCAGCCAGTCAGACTGGCCTAGCAAATCCAAGGAGGACTGGTTCAAAAGTTGTAACTATTAAAAATGACAAAAGAAGCAAAATGACCGTCCAGGAAAGTAGCTTAGACCAGCTAACTGAAAAAGTATTGGCTCAGGGGATGGCAATGTGAAAACTGGTAAGCACGTAAATAGCCTTATACACTTTGTTCTGGCTTTCCTTTGAGGTTGATTAAAAAAAATAGTGATGGGTGATTATAGAAATGCTGGGATATGTTTCCCAATGTCCAATTGCCCCTGCAATCCCCATAGTCTGTGATATCAGGGGCAAGTTGCAGGAGACCAGCATTTCTTTAAAAAATTCTGTAGCACTTAAACGTTGAATGTTTTTCCTTTATTTTCTTCTCCCAACTCACTCTTTGATTTTTATTCCCTTCTCTCCCCCTTACTTCCAAGACTTCTCTCTCTCTCTCTTTCTTCCTTACTTCTCCAGACTTCATTCCTCCCTCTGCTGTATAATTTTGCCACCTCTGCTGGAAAGAGGACAAATGATTTCCTGCAATTCAGAGCCAGTGTGTCGTACAGTCTGGAAATGAACACGGTATTTGCTCAATGAGATCTTAAGGAAGGAGCCACAGAAGAGTATGGGAGGAGAAAAATGCTTTTTAATGTTCTCAAACCGTGCGGACTATCGCTGGTTGACAGCTGGTTGCTAGCACCATGCCCTTTTCTCCACCTGGTTTCTTGTAGCTATTTTGTAATCAAAGACTCTAGATATTTACAGACTACTTTCCTAATGTTATTGTCCCATGTAAAGCATTTGCTGTAGCTACCAAAGCCATATTATATGATTCTGAAGGGAAAGGGGATTTGGTCCACATGGCTGCAAATGGTATCCATAGGACATATGATTACTCATCTTAGAGGGTCTTTGGACTGTGTGTGGGTATGGTAGTCCCTGGGACAGCAACATTCCCTCTTCTTTTAGCTCTTAATAAAAACACCTATTTGCAGAAATCTCATCATGCAATGAATGCTTTTTTTTTCTCCTTTAAATTTTCTCCAAAGACTTATCGATCAAACTTAGCCTATGCTTCTGGGACATCACCAAGTAGGTAAATAAAACAGTGTTTAGTAAAAAATTGTATCATAACTTCATCTCCTGTCACATAAGAATAGAAATACGCTACCCAGCAAATATTTATGGATCTTCTTGGTGGCTGTAGCTTTCTATCATTGTGCGTATACAAAGGACTGACAGCTTCTGCCTCTGCACAGAGGGATTCTAATAACGGGCTGCCAGATAGGACATAGTGGAAAGTTTCATTTATATATATATATTCCCTCCCTCCTGGAAAGAAGGTGAATTATGCACATGGTTGCAATGTGTAGTGCAGCAAGGGCCGATCGATTTTAATAGGTGGCACTTTTGAAAATGACGATTCAGCAGGCTGATTCAGAAGCAGTGTAATAATAATGGTATCCTTTAAGTGAATCTTAGCAGGTAATTGGCAGGTTATCCAGAAGAACTGGGTTATTATTTTAAAGAGAGCTAGAGAACTTTGGAAAAAACTTGCCTTGTGAGCAAAGTCACTTTTGAAGAACTAGTTCATAGTAAAGTAACCTGGCGGGAGGGGGCAGGAGAAGGACAGAGAAGATAGAGAAGACATCAAAGAATGTTCAGGGTGGCTTCCCATTTTTGCAAGTGCAATTTACCTCTTTATTTTGCGTCTCTCAAGTCCTCCCTCAATTGCATGTGTCCTGAAGGAGTATGGATTCAGTGAAAAGCAAAGTTGCTCAAGGTGTTTTTAACCTACGCAGGTCAATGTGTATTTGAGAGTCCTTTTATGAAAGAAAGACATTGGGCCATATTTAAATCTTACAGCTATACAATAGCTCTGAGGTCTCTATAGATAAATGGCTGGTTGAAATGGCGATGGACTGCTCTAGGACCAGCGATGGGATGTTTAACGAGAAAAATCAAGGTTTTGCATTTACATCAACCATCAAGAAGGTAGAGGTCTGAATCCTTGATTTGCATTTTTGGTTTAGGAATTCATCAAAAAATGTACTAATGCAGTAATATTACCCATAAGTCTCCCTCTGCTTTTCAAGGTCTATTTTCCTGTTCATGAATGTATGCATTAAGATGTGGAAAAGATCTTGAGATATCAAGCACAATGGTATTAGATGAAAATGCCAATTCTCTGAAGGGAAGCAATGAGCCTGCTATTAGACTTTTTATAATTATTTGTGAAACAGTCAAACTACAGACCATATCCTCCAACTGCTTTGTGCAGAGCTGATTAATTTGTTCCCATCTAAACATTTTTTTCCAACGAAAAAATTGCTTTTAACCTTTTAACAATGATTTTTTTCCCCCCATAAAAATATTTTCACTGGAACTTCTCTTTTTTTGTTAACAGCACAAAACTTAAACCAGAACATCTTAGGGTGAAATTGTGCCTCTTCATTTAAAAAATATCTTTGTGGATAATTTATTTTTAGCATGTGGCTCTCTTTCCCAAAAACTGGAAAAAAAAGAGACAGGATAAAGCCTATCAAAAAACCTCCAAATTCTTTTATCAGTTCTGCATTTTTGAAGCAATTTAGTGGGCAATTAAAAAAAAAGAAAAGAAAGAAAGGTGGGGAGGGAACGCCACAACTGATTTAACTTTTCTTTGAACAACAATTATGTAATGGAAGGGAATCTTGGAGATACAGTTGACTTGCAGATGAACATGAGTTGTCAGTGTGATGAAGCTATCAACAAGGCTAACCACACTTTATTGTGCATTAACAGATGCATGATGAACAGGTCCAGGGAGGTGATATTTCCCCTCTATGTGGCACTTGTCAGGCTGCAGCTGGAATCCTGCATCCAGTTTTGGGTGCTGTACCTCAACAGGGATGTGGACAACCCTGAGAGGGTTCAGAGGAGCACCACTCGTATGATTAGGGGCCTGCAGGCAAAACCCTAACGGGAGAGACTGAGGGACCTGGATCTCTTCAGCCCTCACAAGGAAAGGCTGAGAAGTGATCTTGTAAATTCTATAAATTCCTATAAATTCATCAGAGGAGGGCAGCAGGGAATAGAAGAAGATGCTTTATTTACTAGGGCACCCCCTGGAGTGACTAGGAACAATGGCCACAAACTGACAGAGAGCAGATTTAGGTTGGACATTAGAAAACTTCTTCAAGGTAGGGGTTGCCAGAATCTGGATGGGCTTCCAAGGGAGGTGGTGCTTGCCCCATCCTTGGGGGTCTTCAAGAGGAGACTGGACAAGCACCTGGCTGGGGTTGTCTGACCACCAAGAGAGAGCTGGGGTCCTCTGACCCCAGCACTCTTTCCTGCCTGGGCAGGGGGTTGGACTCGATCTGTTGAGGTCCCTTCTGTCCCCAGCATCTATGAAACTATGAAACAATTAGCAATTTTTGACCAACTCTGCTTTCACATGCATAATTTCCTGTCAGTCTTTTGGCTCTCCGTCTTCGGTGGAGTTTTCAGAGGGAAAGTCAGTGGAAAGTATTTTATTTAAAATCAAAACTAATGGTTTCCCAGTTTTCAACTTTCTCTGACTTTGCATAAAGCAGCACAATTACAATATGCTACTTTATGCTACGGTGAACATTGTAATACATTTATTTACCAACATTTGTATCCTACATCCCTTATATCATGATAACTGCATAACTCTCAATTTAAAACATTTCCCTATGAAATATTCCCCTGGACAGATTCCCAACTGGAAAAATAATTTATTTTTTTTTTGAGGAAAGCTTCATTGATTTCTACCAGCTCAGGTTGTGACCCAAAACAAATATTTTTTCAAAAATACATGGCGTCTCTTTTACCTCCTGTAATGGCAGCTTCACGTCAATTAGATTAGCAGGAGAAATGGAAAAGTGAAGTAGGTTGTGATGAATCCTCACATTTGGTAACTATGTGCAAGTCACTTTCAAAACTGAAGGGAAAAGTCCTGGCAACGAAGTGCTCACAATGTGAAGGAGAGAAGAAAGACGGACAAAGGCTAGGAGAAGGGCGAAACATAAAGCATATAGGCAAAGCACTGAACAAACAGAATAATCTATCACAAAAGTTACATGGCAACAAAGCCGGTGGCAGCCACATTTTCAACCGAGGAGCAGGTTAGACTTTTGCACGCTCTGCCCCGAGACTGTCAAAAGCACTCAGCTGCTACGGTGACATCCCTGCCTTGATTTTCAGATCCCCCATGCACCCAGCAGGCCGAGGTTTTTCTTAAAAGTCTGGACACATTTATTTCAGTGCCTGGGAAGCTGAACTCTTGAAAAATTTTAAATTTGCAGCCTATTACTTCAGTCTCAAGAGAGTCTTTCCTTTGAAATGGGCTTAAGCCATCTTTTCCCTTTGTGTTAGCTGTACCCAGGAGAAAGGAAAGAGGTATCTTAAAAAATGGAGCACTTTTTACAGGGCCCAGACTGTCAACCTCAGTTAATGGGAATTTAGTGCAAGGCAGGACTGCAGAAATTGTAGAGAAAAACACTTTTTTTTTTTTTTTGGGGGGGGGGGGTCAGCATTATTACTTACTTAGAGTCTTCTTGCATTATGAACATACATAAAACAAACAGTAAAAAGTAGCCAAGTGGATATAATAAAGCTGAATTTAATGACACACACTATTGAAACTGAGCACCCTTTAAATTCTCCGGCTAGGCATATAACAAATAAGTCTACCAGTGATTTGTGAACATTTGTTAAAAACAGCAAATGATATTGTTCTCATTTGTAGTCAGTAGGAACAATACAACAGACCAGTATATCCTTAGGATCCCAGTATGGGATTAATGACTGACATAACCATGAATGATGTAGCTGGGTAATGGCTCATTACCAGACTGGGCTTATAACACACAATGAATCAAGTATTCCATGAATTGTGCCCCTTCACTGCTTGCTAACTGATGATGAATGTGTAACACACTGGCTAAGGCTGCCGTGTCCCTTTTCTAATGGCTGAAGATGAAAACTTTCCTCCTGAAGTTAACTGCTGTAGTTCAGGTGATAGGGGATAGTCTAGTTTCTAACTAATCCCGCTACAGTAACCATTCTGCAGTTCTTGCCTTATTAGTCATTTAAAAGTATTCACTAAATAAACACTTAAACCACTACTTGTTTCTGAGAAATTTAGATATCCAAACTGTTTACACCTGTTTCTATTGGGTTGACTTCTATTTTTTTGGGACGATGTAGTGCTTCTGACAAGATAAGCATAACTTAAATGTGGTCCCTATCTTCAAAAAGGGAAAAAAAGAGGACCCGGGAAATTACAGGCCAGTTAGTCTTACCTCAATCCCGGGTAAGC
>NW_017728932.1:10031696-10066482 GCF_001723895.1 Crocodylus porosus | reverse complement strand
GGTGCTCTTTCCTGCCAAGGCAGGGGGTCGGACTAGATGATCTACCTAGGTCCCTTCCGACTCTAGCTACTATGAAACTATGAAACTCTGGGAATTAGGCTTATGGCCCAAATGCTCAAAATCCCGAATTGAACATTTGCTCTCCAAGGAATATTCTGCAATAGCCCCTGTGCTTTCAAGGCCATGTGCCTTGTGGTACTTAAACACCTAAATGCAACCCAATTGTAGCCTGGGAAACTCTTAAAGCAAAAGGCAAGTAGGCAAGTGAGTTCTCTTCTCTCCTTTTCACAACTGAGACTCAAGACTAAGACAAAGACGTGTTACATAAGGAGACATGGCAATGATTTTTCCAGGAGTTCAGGGAGGTTATTACATTTAGGTGCCTAACAGGTGGAATAGAATTGGGTCCTCAGTGTTTTCACAGACAACTGTCACAGGGAAAAGCCCAGCAGAATCCAATAGAAAATGATACCTTCCTTAGGTTTTTGAATGATCCTAAAAATTGCATAGACAATTATACAATTGGCATAGGATTCTAGAGGTTTTGTGGGTTTTTTAAAGCACTTATTCAACTCTCAAGGGTTTTAAGCTTTTATCTGTAGACCCCACCTGCATTAGCAATAGAAACCCACTGGTTTCATTCCTACTGCAAGCTACTTTCTTTTCCTTCAGCACATGCTTTGTCCTTTGGGCCCTGCCACATGTTCAAATTAAAGCTGCACAGAGACCAGTTATACATTTTCAAGCACTAACTTTGGAGCTGGTTAGGATTTTTTATAGCTGGATAGACATTTTAATGGCATAATAATTACTTTGCACGTGTGGCTGATCAAAATATAATGCCTAATTTACTAGTGAATTGTGTATCATATGTAACGTGCAGCAGAGGCCTTTGACACGCAAACATCTTTGCAACAGAACTCATGGCAGAATTGGAGAGAATCTTGTTTGAATATCTGATCCCAGGCGTTTCCCTTTTTACAGTGTTTTGTATTGCCCAGTTTTCAAATGACACAAATAAGAAGGCTCTTAGCCTTTCCTATGGGACAATGTTCTGGCATCTCACAAAACTCACCATCAAAGCTTTTCTGATGTTAAGCCTGAATTTTGCTCTGCTTTATTTCATCCTCTTGTATGTAAGAATGAGACTGCTTGTCCGTGGCTCTTGTGCAGACCTATCCAGAGGTCATCCCCTCTTGCTGGCACCCCCATGAAAGGGCAGAAGTCCATGAGCTCAAGAGTGCAACCACTTAGGAGGAGAAAGGGGTAGAGGTGGCCATACCTCATCTTTGCCTAAAGTGGCCTGTGAGGCTGTGTTCAGTAACAGAGAGAGAAGCAGATGGCCTCATTCCCAGGGAGGGCACCCAATGCATCCATTTTTCTGATGGACAGGATGGGTTCCCCCCAGCACTGTGTACCTTCTCTGGACACAAAAAAGACCCCCTTGCTCAAAACAACTTGCCTTCCTCCATGCTGTTTGCAGCTTTTAAGTAAATGCACATAGAAAGTCATCATTTCCCCTTTTGTCATTGTTTGGCTAACCTGTGACATGCTTTGACCAGGTCTTCTAATCTTACTTTGTAATCCATCCCTCCAGTCCCTTAATCATGTTTGCTGTTCCTGTCTAAATTTCTTCCAACTTACTGACACCTTTCTGGTGGACTGCCCAGAAAGGAATATATTATTCTAAGTGCCAGAGCCATATAAAAGAGGGACCATTGCCTCCTTTCTTCATGACACAATGTCTCTGCATATGTAGCCTAGAAATTATGGTGGCCCTTTCTCCCCCTGACATGTCACAGGCAAAACAAGCCATAAGCAACATCTGGAGGCTGCATACCCACCCAGATATAGCTGTCAAAGTCAACCTTTTTTTTAGAGATCCTTACTCTCCTTGCTGACTCTACTCTGAGATGCAAGAGAAAAACCACTGAAGAGACTGAGAAATTCTGTATCGTTAAAGGTTTCCTCAACTAAGTAAGGATTTTCACTTAGGGTCTGATCCAAAATCCACAGAAAGTTAATAGGAGTGTTTCTAGCAACTTTAATGCAGTTTATAATAAGTCCTAAGAACACAAAAGCTTAGTTTAGAAATTAGTCTGGTGACTTTAATTGTCTGTTTCCACTTGCATGAAGTTTCAATGGGTAACCAACTCTCAAGGCTTCCAAAGTGGGGAACTCATCTGGCTGTCGGGTACCATCAAACAAAGATTACATCAAAGGAAAATAAGATCCAGTGAGTGAAGAGAGGGAGCAACCCTTATCTCTGATGAGAACCTAGAGCACAAAGGTTTGTACACTGAAGTTCATGTCTTGAGCACCCAACTTTTATCTTTTGTAATCATGTCATGCAGCTTTAAATACAATGTATCACAACAGAACAAAGACCAAATCTGAAACGTTGGCCTGTCCTGTTTGCAAAAGAAGGTTGTCATGTCTGGGAAACAAAAATAAAAGCACCAAATACACTTGAGTGGGCAAGAAATACTTTTACCCTTTCTGTTTTTCTCTCTATATACGCTACCAGGTACTGCTGGCATTTCAAACCAATATAAGCAATAACACGGATGGACAGTATTTTTCAACTCATGACTCCAAGGCACCACACAAACACTTGCGCTACGATACTGTAGCATTTGTAATGGCCCAGGCTGTCTAGGCATTAGTATTGTTCTGCTCCCACACCCAAAACGCAGCCTGGAAATGTGAACATAAGCCTTTCCACTGACTCCTACAGACTCCGAGTCAGGCCCATGCCCCATGAAGAATTACTGCTTAATTCAGGAGAGAAAGCAAATATTGTATCTACAGGGGAAGTGTAAGAATTAGTAGGTAATGGAACAAGTTTAATCCATCTAGGGCAGGCATTTACATGGCCCACATCAACACCTCTCAGACATTAATCCATTTACCCTTCCTAAACCCTACAGTTTGGGAAGCAATATAGTCTCCCATTTACAGTCTGAGAACTCAGACAGACAAATTAAGTGACTTACCTAAGGTCACAAAGGCAAATCTGTGACAAAGCTAGGAATTGAACCTAAATTCCTGCTCCAGTCTCTTAACTCTTCCTTCCTCTGCAATTCAACTGCTATGAAGACCCTCAGGGTGGGGGCGCGAGTGTTCCTTGATTGGATGCATCATCTCTAAATAATCCTTTCCCCCAGACCATGACTCTTAATTTCATGATGGTTCTGCGGTGACTCAGAAGGAAGTGCGCCACTTCCTGGAATACCACTTCAATCAGCACCTGGGTGTACGTTAATAAATGGCAGCAAAAATAGTCAGGCAAAGCAGGGGTCAGGGAGCTATAATTGAGATTGTTTGAAGAGATGAGTCAGAGCTATTTTCTGGACATGAAATTGTTTACAAATGCAGCCGGTTTTCATTCAGGTTTGGATGAATCTGTGCTCATAAAAAATTCAAAACTCTAAAGCATTTGAAGCATAATCATTTCTTTTTTCTCCTCTTTCATTTCTTTTCCATCTGTGATCTTTTCATTTAACTAATGGGATTAATTCTCCTCTGCTGGGATGTACCAATCATACGCTTCTAGGAAGATGCCGAATGGGGAAACTTCCTTACGTGATCGTAGACTTTTCAGGCTGATTCTCCATTCAAGAACACTGGCATTCAAGTTATTCACAGGGTAAAAGCAGCATACATGTCTAATCCATGAAAACACTCGGGGATCAATTCATAGCCCATTAGTCAATGGAAAGTTCCCAAAGTCCATTATAGTCAATGGGATCAGGTCTTTAAGCATGTGCTTCAGTTTAAGCAGGTGGGGCCTGATCCAGCAAGAGGGTAAGCCCTGATGTAGCAAAGCCTTTCATCCTGGGCAGAGTTCCATGAAGTCATTCAGGGACTTCCAACGAAACCAGTGCTTTGTTGGACTGGGGCTACAGCACCCGGAGTCTTCCCAAATAAAACACATGGCAGTTCTCAGGACCTGTGAGACTCTTCATTCTTAAAGTTAAGCAAATACTCGCATGCTCTGCTGAATAACGTATACAGGTCTGTGCCAAGTCTCTTGCTTTTAACTCCAGTCCTTCGTAGACAGTTCTCATTTTCAGCCTTTCTTTCTCTTTTTTAGGGCTCAGGATACTTGTTCTCTCTCGTTTCTCTTTGCTTTCCCCTTCTCCCCCCTTCACCTTCACAATTTAGCTAATTACATGCTGTATGTATTGTAATACAGACAATTTCTGGCAAAGTTTCAACACTTTATAGAGGATCTACCAGTCATGGCATTACATATGCCTTCTGGATACATAGTGTCCATTTTTTAAGTCAATCGCAGATAGGCTTACTAGGTGCTGTACACACACAAATCAAAGAGATGGTCCCCACCTCAAAAAGCAGGCATACCATCTAGACACTGCATTTTTTTTGGCTCTCTGCCCTTTCTCTCCCACCTGTTCACGTAAGAAAATGGCTTGAGGTTAGAAGCAGCACAACAGACCCAAACACAAATTCCCAGTAGGGTTTATTCCAGAGGCGGGCAATTATTTTGGGCAGAGGGCCGCTTACTGAGTTTGGGCGAGCCATTGAGGGTCACATGACAGGCAGCCCAGGGCAGATAAATATTAATTTTCTAAATTTTTTAGGGGCTCCACGGGCCGGATAGAATGGCCTGGTGGGCTGCATCCGGCCCCTGGGCTGCATTTTGCCCACCCCTGGTTTAATCAGTCACACACAGTGGTGAAGAAGACTTAGCTTCTCACTGACTAAAGAAGACAAAGACATCTGTAGTTTGTTCCACCTATTTAGGGGGCTCTAATAAATTCAGTTGTCACTTAGACAACTACACTATCTTTATTCTTTCTTTTTTTTTTTTTTTTTTGGTGCTTTATGTACTATCAGTTGATATTTACCTTCTCATTTTTCAATGACAGGTAACACCACCTGCACATGTGCCTGTTTTACAAATACAGACATACCTCTTCCTTCACGGCAATTCTCGCTTGAAGAATTAATTAGTTCATATGATAAAGTACCAAAGAGAAGGAGAATCAAGGTTAATAACATATATTAATAAAATATCAGCAAGGAAAAATGACTACTCGAGTCCCAGCTAGGCTATTTGCATGTACACTGTGTACTCTTCTTGCCAAGACGATGGCTTCTGATCTCTCAGTACTGGGAAATACTAATGATGAACTAAGACTGAAATACTTGACACACCTGTGAGCCCCTGGGTATTGCTGCAATCTCAGCAGCTAAACAAACCCGGTGCCAGAAAGGAGACAAACTTGATGGTTGAACAAATGTCACACTATGAGAAAAAAACTCCCCTCCAAACTAGTTTGGAGAAGGAACCTAAATTGTTTTAAATGCAGCTGATTATTAATGATTATTTCATGCAATCCTGCATCAATTACTTTGAGTGCAGGAGCATCTATGCATGCCAGACGTTTACTGGGACTCCATTGTGCTAAGATGCTGAACAAATACAGAACAAGGCGACCTGATTTTGCTTCTGCACATGATACCAATACCTAAATGGGAGCAGAACCAGGTCTCAGAGATGCTTATGGCTTTAGCTGTTCATGCCAGGGTATAACTTTGTGTAAATGCTCCTTACTACTGGTAGGATATGGCTCCTAAAATATAACTAGTCTCAGGTACATAAATACATCAGGAATTGATCTGCTGCAAATAAAGACCATCACTGTTTCACAGTCACATTTCATTTATGCCAGGGCTTATTTCCAAGGTGTGGGCTTGCAGTCATGGGACGCGTTGGAGGTGGAGGGCTGAGCTGACACTGTGACCGATAACTTGCCTCCCACCTTCCTCTGATGCTCATAAATTTACTCTCTGGTAAAACCAGCATATAGCTGCAACCCATCAACACACCTGGTTTTAATCCAAAAACCATTAAGGCCAACAGAGAAATTCCCCATAGACTGCAATGTGCTTAGCTATAGTCACCAAAACCATAATGGGAGGGGGGGAAGCATCATTTTATCTTGCCTTATGTGTACAGTTTCATCACTGACACAACTAATTATTGACACAGATGCTGCAGTACAGTCTGGAAAACATTATAAAGCACTGTTCTTTGATATAACAATTTAATTTTAGCTAAATAATCCAATATCCCCCATGCTGCAAAAGTGGGCTTAGCTCTGAAGGGCAGTAATAAAGGGGATAACAATAAGAGGGGAGAGATCTAGTCCTGGACTCAGAAAATAACATTCTTTCACCATATTTATATAATAACAAGGCAATTGCCAGTTTCTATCTTTCTTTCCCATCTCCTTTTCAAACAGAAGGAAAATTTTAATTTAGAACCTTTGTTCTAGAGAAAGAATCCCAGAACATACCTCTGTCCAGCAGCGAAGACAAATACATTTGTGCACAGCTAATGCTGCTTCTTTTTTGCTTTATGGAATTTGCTATAAAATTTACTGTTTTTCTTTAAAATGCTAATGCCTTGCTGAAATGAGGGAAAACACAACAATACAGTATGTTCTCTGACTTGCGGTTGATCAATTGATCTGCAGCACTCCAAAATCTCTCACAAGAGAGACATTTTAATAGTTTACCTGTAAGACGTAAAGATGCTTTCATGTTGGGGGCTACAGGTCAACATAAATCAAGAAAAGTCGTATGTGCGTTAGTGTTTAATGAGCGAGTTTTAAAAACTCTAATGTATTCCTTCAAGGCTGCTTGAGAAATGCAGATGTTCTGCAGAGGAAATGTTACTCTATTTCCTAAGCATTTTAGGCTTAAAAAAAAACCCCCTCTAGAAACAGGAAAGTGTGGATAATAGCAACACTAATTACTAAGAGTGCAGGACCAATATATTAGATAAGTATTGCTAACAGTATTATTGCAGTGTTACTTGGAAGTCCCAGTCAAGATCAGGGTCCTGTTGAGTGAGGCACTTGATGCATAAGAAACAGAGCTGAGAATTTAAACTAGGGCTTCCCAACCTTTTCCTCAGCCTGACCCCATTTAAACATTGGACATTTTTTCGACCCCAAAATGACGTCAGTTTCCCGTAAAGTATGAGCGCCTTGCGTCAGAGCTGCAACTGTCACGTGTGGATACATAACCACTGTGCATGAGAGTTGCAGATTTATAAACAGGAAGCATATTCATCACAATTGCTTGACACTGCTGAGAGTCTTTGCGACCCTGTTCTTTATTGCTGCAACCCCAAATGGGGTCATGACCCCAAGGCTGGGAACCACTGATTTAAACCAACAAGAGAGATAAAAGGTAAAACAAGGGAAGTCTTTCAGCTCCCCATTCCACTCTGCAGATAGGAGGCTGAGAAACAGAGACACAGGATGGCCACCCAAGGTCACCTCATAGTCAATCAAGAGCAGAATTAAAAAATTAAGTTACACATCTGAAATCCCATTATTTTTCTGAGGTTTACATGAATGTTTCCACCAAGAGAAATAGCCCACTAATGCAGAATTAGATATCCTTGCATGAAATCAGCTGTTTTGTGCTCATGGGATTATGGTTTTATGTCTGTTATGTTGTTTTCAGGAGCATGGCTGTTAGCCAGAATCCTTAATAAAAAACTGAAATCAAAATTGAATTGAATTATGTCCACAGGTATTAAAACAAAAAAAACAAAACAAAAAAAAAAACACTTCCAGATTTAATTTGGAGTGATTATGCCTAGCAATAGGTGGGCAGTAGGCCTGTGCAAGTCAGCAGCGATCCGATCCGGCTTCGGATCTGGCCACTCTGGATGGCCACGATCCGATCGGGAGATGTGGACCGGGTTCCCGCCTCGATCCGGCTGAAGCTTCAGAGCCGCCTCGGAGATCTGGCCATAGGGTATAATGGGGAATCAATGAAATATCTATAACTTTGTTGTTTTTTGTCCAAGTTGGATGAATCTTGCAGGGATGGTAGCCTCTGCTGAGAGCATGAAAACTGCCAAGTTTCAAGAGATCAGTGCAGGTGTTTGGGGGGAACTGTACCCCAAATTCTTGAAAACCAAACTCATGTCCCGGCTGTGTGTTACACCACAGGGGGGTCAAAACTGCAGGGCTGGTAGCTCTTACTGAGGCCACAAAGCCTGCCAAGTTTCAAGCAGAACGGGGGAGGGGCTGGGGGGGGAAACTGCTCCTCAAGCTGCAGACAAGCAAAACTTGTGCCATGGGTGACCCTGCGTGTGTTGAGGCACAGCGGGGTGACAGCTGCAGGGATGGTGGCCCCTGCTGTGACACCTGCCAGCTGTCAAGGAGATCGCTGCCCGGGGCCTATGGGGCCCTGCACCCCTAGCTGCTGACAGGCAAAACTCAGACTGTGTCTGTCTTGGGGCAGTTGATTGTCTGTATTGATTCTTTCCTCTCCTTAGCCCGGTTTTGTAGGTGCTAATTGATGCTCGTTAAGTCATTATGTAGTAGCTAGGTCCTGTGTATTGAGTCCCTGGTGGGGGGGGGAATCATGATTGATTGACTGGTAATTGGGAACACAGCAGCTTAGCAGCCAGGCCTGCAGCGGTGTCTCCCCTCCCCGCCCCAAGACAGACGCAGTCAGTCCCACAGCGCCCATGGCACCAGTTGGGCTTGTCTGCAGCTTGAGGGGCAGTTCCCCCCAAGCCCCTGCACCGATCTTCTTGAAACTTGGCAGGCTTTGTGACCTCAGTAAGAGCTACCACCCCTGCCGTTTTCACCCCACTATGTTGTAACGCCTAGACGTGACATGAGTTTTGCTTTCAAGAATTTGGGGTGCTGTTCCCTCCAAACCCCTGCAACAATCTTCTTGAAACTTGGCAGGCTTCATTTTCTCTGCAGAGTCTACAATGAAAACTTCATCTAAATCGGACAAAAACCAACGAAGTTATAGATATTTTATTGTTTCCCCATTATACCCTATGGCCAGATCCCCGAGGCGGCTCCAAACTGCTTTAGGAAGCCAAACGAGGCCAGTGCTTCGACCCGGATGTACTGCCTCGGACTCCGAAGCATCCGAAGCTTCTCCGGATCCAAAGCCTCATCCAGCCCTAGTGGGCAGCAGGCATCTACAGAGGACAG
This sequence comes from Crocodylus porosus, assembly GCF_001723895.1. Lineage (NCBI taxonomy): Eukaryota > Metazoa > Chordata > Crocodylia > Crocodylidae > Crocodylus > Crocodylus porosus. The sequence continues at coordinate 10,057,471 of NW_017728932.1, read as the reverse complement.
CAAGTGGTCCAAAAATGAAACTTCTCTCATGCTAAGAGAGAGTTACTGAAACAAGCAATTCTAGAACATGCTGTATGATGCCTCCTCAACGCACTACATAATCAACAATTAATGCATAGACCGCACCTGAAGCAGAAAAATCAACAACGATATTAGAGTTGTAGGAAATATTTGCAATGAGACTTGAACCCACCAGATACTCAGAAAACAGGTACTGAAGAAGTAACCAGACATCTAGGTAAACTCTGCACTTGCCAGTCTAATTGATGCAAAACAGTATCTTACTCTGTGACAGACTGCAGCACCCATAAGTCAAGGTTGGTTAGTGTTACGTCTGAAGGCACTGCTAAAAAAAATTGATAAGGATATTACTATGTGCTCCTTATTATGAATGGACTGACTAAGAAGATGAGAAGCGCCATACTGGGTGAGACCAATGACCCATCTAGCTCAGTATCCTGTCTCTGACAATGGCAGGTATAAATGTGCCTGAAGGAGAGCATATGAACAGGGTGATCTTGTTCCCTGCACACACCAGCACTGGCTTAGAGATGCCAAAGGATACATCCCTGACAGATCTGTGCAAAGCTTGGGTCCCCGATTAGATTCAGTGGAGATTTGGCCCGATTCGGTGGCCAAATCTTCAAATCTGAATCGAATCAGAGGACCCTTTAATTTCTCCGAATAAAATCGGAACCCTCCAAATAAACTCAGAAAGTTTTGGGAAGTTTCAGAAACAGACAGCTTTAAATGTTTTTTCTACATACCTTTAGGTAGCAGGTGGCTCGTGAATGCTGCAATGCTGGGGCGCATGGAGTGTCACACAGGAGCACGGGGGCTTCCCAGCATGCTTGGCAGCAGACCCAGAAGAGGATCAGAAGCACTTCTGCTGCACTTCTGGGTTCGCCAAGGAGTGCGCTGGGGGGCCTTCTGCACCTCCCCTCCCCCCCCCCAACTCAGCAGCTGGTGCCTCCTGGGTCTTGGGGGGGGTGCACCTGGGGTCCCCCCATGGCTGATCACTGAACAGGGAGGGCGCAAGGGAACCCCCCGGCGTGCTCCCTGCCCGGCAGAGCCAGAAGTGGACCGGAAGTACTTCTGGTCCACTTCTGGGTTCACCGCTGAGCATATGGAAGACCCCCCCCCCACACGCTCCTGTGGGATGCTCCATCTACCCCAGCATTGCAACATTCACAAGCTGTGCCTGCTACCTTGAGGTAGGTAGAAAAAACATTTAACATGTCCGAATCGGCATCGAATCTTCGGATTCGGCCGAATTGAATCAGGGGCAGTGAGCCAAATCAACAAATCGAATTACAGCCCCCGATTCAGGCTGAATCCGAATCAAATAGGGTTGGCTTTGCACACCCCTAATCCCTGATTGTTCTGTTTAATGGCTATGAATTGATCTATCATCCATGAATCTGTCTAGCCTCTTTTTGAGCCTGGCAATATTGTCTGCCTCTACAACTTTCTGTAGGATTTAGAGAGGCCTTAGGGTAGAGACTCTAATGGCTCTACACTAGATTATAGAGACTGAGGATGTGACCCATGACATGCTTGATTAGCCTGACGTTAGAACTGCACTTTGTGGCTCAAGGTAGCTTGAGTGGATCCTGGAAGACCAGAGGAAGTTTTTTGCTCAGCGATGTGAGCATTTTAAGTGAATTAAGGCAAAAGTAGGGGATGGCCACTAAAAGCCTAGGTGATGTACACATGAAACCTGGTGAGACATGCATGCTCTGACAGTCTCCCTTTGTACAGTGAGTTCATTTTTTTCACCCAGTGGTCATGTGGAACTTGACTAGCACAGGAAAGCCTGACAACGCTGGGATTTGCAAGACCATTGCAAAATCTGTCAGTCACATATTGCTTTTAGCCAGTGCTCATCAAATTCTTGAACCTGAGTTTTCTGCAGCCTCCTCAGACTGAATTTTCTGGGCTTTGTCCCTGGCAGCCTTGCTATCTCCCTACTCCATTGCAGCGGCAAGCAAGTGCCTGTCATGAGTTCAACCACACTATTGTAATCTGCAGCCCCTGTAACATCCTCAAGACCAACATCATGCCGGTATGATGGACGCATCATGAACGAATAGACATGACAGAATGTTCGATACCTGATGTAGTCACATACTATTTTCACCTTTCCTCCCAAAATTAACAATCCTAAATTGGGCGTCATGTCTTAAATGAGGAAACTGATTCTGAAAAGTTTGGTTAAAAGGAAAAACCATTTTTAAAATTAATTTTGCCCTTCCAAAACAAGATGCATGTATTATTTGGGGGTCTGTGGTATGCACACAAATACAGTATATCCAAGATGTCACTGCATTAGGTGCGGAATAAAAGTCTGAACTGAATGGAATTCAGAACACCAATAGATAACCAAGTATCTTTTTTATATTTCAAAGATGGATATAGTCAACAAAATCGAGTTCCTGACTGATTCATTTATTTTCTTGCTGCCAATTTAGGGAACCCATTGGGATTTTATAGGCACTGTCGTTTACAGACTATGTTATGGAGAACCTCCACCTAGCAAAGCACTTCGACTTATCCTTACCTTGAAGTGAGTAATTCCATGGGACCTAGTGGGATCTCTCATGCGTTTAAAGAAAAGTACATGCTTATGAACCTTGCTTCTGTATTGCAGTCCTGATGCTTAGCACCCTCCAGGATCAAGCCCTTAGAAAGCAATATGGATGGAAAAAGTAATACCTGTCCAGTTGCTGGGTAATGCTGTGAATTTGCTTCCCTCCTGTAAATATATATATTTTCCCAGTTACAAGTGTTTTAGCATAGCTGTAATACATTCATTTTATACCTGACTGAATAATAGAACATTTTTATTTTTCATCCATAATAGATTCTTTTACTGGAGTCCTTCTGGGGCTTCTGTTTCAGGGCCAGATTAGCCCTGCTATGCACTCTAGCCTGCTGAAGTGATTCATTGCACAGAAAAATAGTTTCTAAGGGGGAGGAGAGACAAGGATTTTTACTGTCTTCACCCAGGGCTTGGCAGCTCTACCATCAACCATTCATCATATTTCAACTCTTTAACCATCAATAGCTTCTGACTGATACTCGACAGATACAGGGTAAGATTTCCACAGTGATATATGTTTCCTTTCTTATCTTTTGATATCTGAAAGTAGAGAATTTCAAGGAAAAAGGGCTTTACACTAAGATGACCATAAATCTCATTGTGTTTACAACAGAAGACTGACCAGAAGAGTTTATTAAATCTATAAAGGATTTGATGTATATCAAACTGTTACATAAAGTCAATACTTTGGAAAGAACTAGACAATAAATACTCTACAAGAGGCAATATTTCTATCACAGAGAAAGCAATCACATAAAGATTAGGAGACCAATTTCAATATTGAATGTCAGTCTGCTGTAAGAAGACATTTATTGTTTTTCTGAGTTATCATGGAGGTGTGAGATAAGGTATAACAATATTCTGAGCCCAGCTAATCATGCTATCAAATTTAAAACTACTCTTTCACCTTTTTAGAATCACTTTTCTACTTTGTAAATAAAAGGAATACTTCTCCTAGGCATAAAAGGAAGGGGGGTAGGGACAAGGAGATTTATTAAAGCAGCCAATAAAATCCCCAGAATTACAACCAAACCTCAACTGTTGACTAATTAAAATGCTCCACCACTGATAGCTGTACAAAGCTAGTCTGTCACTTTGCTTCTAGCCCAGAGGAAGAGGTAGTGCAGATGTCACCTTTGGAGGAGCCCACAGTAAGAATGACTAAAAGCTATAGTTTTTCTCTTGCTTCATTAATTTGGAGGGAGGAAATCTGCTACTATCATTAACCAGCAGGAGGTGACTTCCCCCAACTCAGCTGTGGTGACCAGCCTACTGTGGGGGTGCAGCCAAGGTCCTATCCATTGTGTGTTTGTCTCCATTCACTTCATACCCACCTTCTTGGGTAGGAGTGGTGGGTCATGACTGTCCTCCTTCACCTCCCAAGGTGCTCTGGGTATTTACAAAAATGGGTGAAATTTCTTAGTACATCTTGTGAAACAAACATGTTATAAGCAACTGAGCAAGCCAATTTTCTGAAATTTGCCGGACTAATGTGAAGATACAGGGTACACAGTTCCACAGAAGTTTAGGGCTGGAAGGGACCTCGTGTGATCAACGGGTCCAGCACCCCCTGTGCTGGGCAGGAAAGGGTCAAATAATCCCAGCAAGGTGTGCGTCCAGTCTCCTTTTGAAGACCTCCAGGCTAGATGCCTGCACCACCCCTGCTGGGAGTCTATTCCAGGGTCTGGTCACACAAATCGTGAGGAAGTTTTTACTTGCATCCAATCTGAAACCTTCTTCTAGGAGTTTATGACAGGACGGCCTTCCAGCCCCGTGCCACCTTTTTTGCATTCAGGTATGGACAACTTCTGTGCACTGAGGATTGTGTCCTTGAGTAACAACCACTCTTCATCCACATTCTTTCCTTGCGGTCCGGGATCTCATAGGGCATTACTCACTAAAGTCCTTAGCTTATTGAAGTCAGCTTTTTTAAAGTCAGGAATTTGTACCTTACTGAGAGATTTCCCAGCCCCACGATGGGCAGTGAAAGTGATAGTGTAGTGCACCTGCCACAGAGATCTTCTATTTTAAGGCCAGCTATTGGTAGATAGTCTGATGGCATCATAACAGAAACCAAGCATCATTCAGAGTGGTTCCTCCTGTAGGTAGCACTTTGAAGAATAGGAGAGGAACACATTGTTTTAGGTTTAAGTCAGCTCACCTGTAAGCTGTATTTCCCTATGATGGAATATGGTCTCTTATGGAAGTCATCACTTGGGTGCCTGATGCCATCATATTTGACCACATGCCCCTTGAGGAGGAGAGGCACATATTACATCATGCAAAAAAAAATACAGGTAATCTGTCCAGGAAGCCTGGCTCACAGGAGAGAATCAGGACACCATTGTGATGGTTGAGGCCATACTATAATCACAGGGAAATTCAACTGAATGTTGATCTGACTCAAAAATAAGGCTGCAGTTTTGACAAGCTAAAACATAACTGCGATTCAAACCACCTGTAAAAACTGATTGAGCTTTTTCCTGACAGAGAAGTAAAAACATCTTTGGCAAAATCGAAAGAAGATATCCACAGAAAATGTCATTCCCGCCCCTCCCCCAAAATAGCATTTTATGTCAATCATTCTGAGCAGAAAACGCCCAACCAGCTCTATTTTAAATATCCAGAAACTGAATAATTCATGCAGTCTTTTTTTGTCCCTTTTGTCCCTTTTAAAAGGACCCCTTTCATTATTATCCTTTGTTTTTCAGAGCTGTTAAGCACTAGCTCCCATGCCAGTTTCTGATTATGAGGTGAGAGCTATAGTGCTACAGCCTGCTACCCTGTAGGAGCTAGATCATCATTGCCTTTAATCTAGTAGCCAACAGGATGCCTCAGTACTGTACAGCTGCTCAGTTCCCTACATTCATTCTTCTGCAAGGCAAATGGTTCAGCTCTTGGCACATACCGCTGCCCCCTGCTCAGTGGCTCTAAATCAATCTGCGCTCATCAAATGGAGCTCATGCTATCCGGTAAACATGTGTTGGTCTCTGAGTATGCTGCTTAGTCATTGCCTTATGTTGTGATGTGCTTGTCTCTCTTCAGCTACAGAGAACCATTGTAGACATCAAGAAAGAAATTAAAACGTGCAGAAAGGAACAAATACTTCCAAATTAAGTCATTCAGTTGGGAAAATTGCACCAGCGTGTCACTGCTCTGTTTGCCTTTCTAATTGTCAACAAGGCCAAAGGACATTTTGAAATATTTAGGTGGAATGCAGTATCAGTAAAGATTTTTTTTTTTAATTATAAAAAGTTGCAGCATTATTCTAAGTGACCAGGCAGTCATACCAAAATACTACTGAGAAGAGATGAAACTCAGGTTAAGCCAACTGCTGAATTCCTTTCTCTTTCTCTCTATATAGAGCTGAATGACAACTCCAGACCTGAACACTCCCGTACTTTGAGAAAGTACAGGTACAGATCCTAACTTTGGTCTTCAGATCCTTACTTCAGTCTAGTACCTTGAATGTGGCTATGAATCCCTCAGCTTTTGAAGATGAATCCTTTTCCTCCATCTTCCAAATGGTATGAGTGTGGCTATGAATCCCTCAGCCTTTGAAGATGATGCCTTCTCCTCCATCTTCCAAAAGGTACAGAGTCTTGATGAAGAGCCAAGCTATGACCCATATTGATCAGAAGCAACACCCTGCAGAGACTGTATTGATTCCTTACTCTCCCCCTCTGTTTGGATCATTTTCTAATCGTTTTCTTTGCTTTTACCCTCCTTTAGTGACTGATGTTCTCTGTTCAACATTTCCTACAATTATGAAAGAATGCAGGCATGATGACTGAGAGAGACAGGGCTTCTGGGAGTCTGTCAGAAAACACAAGTAAAGTAGTCAGGCACATTACAGCCCTAAAGATGGAATTAAAGTAGAAAATGAGGCTCCAAACACCTCTTGATGTTATCAGATGTACAGGTGTTCAGGCCTTCTGTTTTGTGCCTCAGCATAATGAGGGCACTGCCAACAGCACAGTGCAGTACTGCCATACTGCCTCCCCTCATAAACACCATGTGGAGCACTGTCTTGGGAGGAAAAGCATCAAACACTGAACTGATATCCTCGAGTTGTCCTCCCATCCAAGAACCAAAGAGGCCCAACCCTACTCCATCTGAGATCTTAAAAAGTTGTATCCCAAGTATGTACAGCAACAGGGAAGTGGCTTGATGAAATAATTGGCCAATGACTGAAGTTCTCACTTTCCTTTTCATACATCCTCCTATGATTCTTTCTTTATTGGGGCACTTCTTTTGTTCTTTTTCACGGTCATTAAGTGGCTGCTGTAAACAGCCTTAAGCTACTGAACTATACATGTGCTTAATTACTCTGCTGCCTCATTGCAGCTTAGTTAAACACTATCAACAATTAGTGGATCAATTAAAAATTCTAAGACTAGAAGATTGTATGGCGTTTCATAATTATTGCTGAAGAAAACATACTTTTAAACAATATTTTTTCAGGTGGTAGTTGTTGAAATTCAAAATTGCAAACTTGCAACACTGGAGAGTTCATTCAATTTTTGAAATTAAAAAACCCCCCAAAAACAAGAATAAATAGCTGAAAGATTGTAAAGCGCTTCAGTGCCATATAGCCCACATAAATATCTGAGAAATGGATAGAAAAAATGGATTCCAAGATGACGGAGGCAAATGTCACTTCATGAATTTGACAAAATGAATTTTAAAACTGGTCTCATGTTTGGCTGAAGGAAATTTGAGCCTATTTGATAAGATAGGCACTTCCATCATTTAGTTTCTTTCCATTCTCTGTGCATCGCGTATTTCATCTGAGATATCGTCATCGTGGATGAAGAATACAGTGAGCTGTTTATGCACTGTGTACCAGTAAACAAAGATAATCCCCTAACAGGGCAAGATTAGACAACAATCTGAGTGAGCATGGCTATTAATAATAAACCCAGGTCCAGAAGGGAACCATAAACTACACTTATCACCTCACACTTGTATTCCTGACAAGATGAATCTAACAGATTGTCTTCCATAATGGGGAAAGGAAATGAAATGAAACGGTTGCTCATTATTATCAAGGACTGCAACACAATGAAATTAACTTAATTATTATGAGCCATTTTAACGTTGCTATATGCCCAAGAGAGCGTACGAGACGCATACAGTAGCAAACATGTTTTTCAGTCGATGGTAAATGCTGTTTTCACAGTATCTGACTGGAGGTGCTCGCAGGCAACCATTTGGAAGCAATGGTGTGGAGAAATGCTATAGCAAGCCTCATCACAGAAGCTGTGGGTCTAGCAAACTTTAAAAATGACAGCTGGTTTAGGATATCAATTTTTTTTGTCTACCTTTCGGTTTTTGCATAACATCCTTCAACAAAATGTCAGTGCATCTCTAGGCTTTTGTGACCAAGCATCTTTCATAGGGTACTAAAATATGGTGGATAGCACTGGGATTTTACAAGCTTTGGGTGGCTCAGGAAGGAATTCCAGATCCTTCACAAGGAAGTCTAAAAATTCTCAAGGAAGGGTTTTAGATCAAGATATAGGAAATATCCCCACCTCGTCCCCAATACTTGTGGGGCAGTGAAGCCACTCCAAAAATGCTTCTTGTGGTTGCTTTCCACAAGACGCTCTGGGGAGTTTGATAGATTTTATAGACATTAGGGACTGGAAGGGGCCTCGCCAGATCATCAAGTCCAGCCCCTCCGCCATAGGCAGGAAGTCTGCTGGGGTCAAATGATCCCAGCAAGAGAAGCATCCAATCCTTGTGGGGCACTGAAGCCACTCCAAGAATTCTTCTTGTGGTTGCTTTCCACAAGACGCTCTGGGGAGTTTGATAGATTTTATAGACATTAGGGACTGGAAGGGGCCTCGCCAGATCATCAAGTCCAGCCCCTCCGCCATAGGCAGGAAGTCTGCTGGGGTCAAATGATCCCAGCAAGAGAAGCATCCAATCCTTGTGGGGCACTGAAGCCACTCCAAGAATTCTTCTTGTGGTTGCTTTCCACAACACACTCTGGTGAGTTTAAGGGCAGTGATAAGGGACCTTCATGTTGGATACGAGCAAGCAGGAGCATGAGAACAGGATATACTCAAGAGGGACTCTCTCATGAATGATCAGGGTGCAGTATGAACAGACCCAAAGATAATTTGATCGAGAGTGATTAGGTGCTGTGGCGGTGTCTGTTATAATGGCTTCTCTTCACTTGAGAATGTGTTAATGATAAAAAGGATGTTGCTTTTGGGTTAGTTTAATTTGGGTTTGCAGTATTTATTAGTTCTATTCAGTTCCCAGCTCTAGTGATATTTTAGTAATATTTTTAAAGTAGGAATGCTTAAATTTCTCAGATAAAAATGTTCTCTTTTGTTTCTGGTATTAATCATCCAAAGAGAAAAATCTGGCCTCCAGAAAGAAAAGAGAATATGGATAGTAGTCTCCAGTTGTGTCCATGAGGGTCCTTGCTTGTACTTTATGTTCCTCCAAACTAGGATTGGGTATTTGACCGGTCACAAATTTCACTCAAATAACCAGGCAAACATCAGTCAAAAATTGTACAGAATTGCCAGTAGTAAATAATACACAAGAAAAAGCAGAAATTTTCCATTAATAAATGTGTCAAAAACAAAAAATCATATTTCTGTCATGAAAACAAAGAAAGGAGAGGGCTTGGTTTTTTTTTTTTTGTAAAATTGTTATAATCAGACTAGTCAAAAAATATACACTCAATTGACTGGTCAATGAACAATACTTAACCAGTCAATTGACCAGCTTGCCAACCCTACTCAAAACTATCTGATAAAGAGGAATTCTGTATAAATTATCCATAGGCTGATGAGCTCAGATTTTGTAGACAAGAACCTGGGGAGGAGAAAGGCAGGGAAAAGACAACCTCATTAATTTGAAATCAGATAAGAACCCAAGCTGAACCTGGGATAGTATAACACTATGAGACTGATGAGATGATTGTGAGTTTACTAATCCATCAAGGGCTCCCCGATTTATATGCAGAGAAGATGAGGAGAGAATGTAGAGATTTCTCAAGATTAAAACAGCTGTAGAGCCACTTAAGTATAGGATTTGACTCTCGGGAACGGAGGAATGCAGAGGGTGGAGGTTTCCCTTTGATGCTCTGCAAGGCTTTCCACCTGGGACGCAGGATAGGGGAACTTGCCAGTCCTCCTGCTTCATGTCCAGACACTTTTGAAAGATTGCATACCTGGAAAAAGCCTGTGTAATTCAAAGGCCGTGTGTGAGAGGGCAATTTACCCAGCCACTGGTTCAGCGTAAAATCATGGTCAAAGACTCTTTACTCATCTAAACAGGCTGATCATTTCCAGTTTAGGAACCCCCCGCCCCCAACATTAAGCATTAAGTGTTGCCAAATGACAAAGCTTCATGTCCTCTTGGAAGTCTTCCCCCTGCCATTATTACTTTCTTTAACTGACTTAAGTTGTTTGCTATCTAGCTATTCTCAAACAAGAGAAAGGAAGAACTTCATTATATCTCGTGTTTCCAGATGGTTGTGCTGGTGACGGTATACACGCACATTTACCAATTCACCATCTGTTTGGTGATGAACTTATTTGAAGTCTATCTACCTCAGGTGAAGTGACAGTAAGAGAGAGGCTATACAGGTAAATCTTTGAGGGTCTCATCCTGCCTCCTTCAAAGTCAGGGACATCATTCCCATAGACTCAGATCCTGTACTGGCATCCTATACTTCCCCCATAGCAGATCTATTAATAGTTAACTCTTACCCTGTCTCTTTTGGGTTTCATATCCATTGCAAGCTCTTCAGGCAAGACTGTTTCTCACTAAAGGTAGATCTGTATATCACAGTGTCGTGAAACTTTAGGTAGCTCAGGTACCAGAAGCATTATACCTCCTGCAGTGCGGTGCATTGCCCAGGGTTATTTCACCCTTCTCAGCAGCTTGTGCACGTGACACTGCACTTACAGTGTAGAGATAGTCTAAGTGTATGCCCCCAACACAATCGAGACCTAGTCGTGATCAGGGTCTCTTAGCATCACTGCCAAATAGTTAAATGGAAAACTTATGGACACAGTTCTGCAAGCCTATGCTAATGTGAGCCTTGCCTTTCAGATTGCAATGTCTTGCCCGCAGCTGTGTCATTTTGCAAATGTAGCTAAGGGCGCCTCTCTAATGGCAAGCCTCATTTCAGTCTGCAGCCAAAATAAATTGCAAAATACTCTGTACATTTTTTTGTGTTGAGCTGGACTGTAAAATATGATGGCACCATAATGTGATGTGTGGCAGTACTGTCTGCTTGATTGATCATGTAGGCTGTGTGACATTGTGTGACAAATTCTCTCTCTCTCTCTCCTGGTTGCAGATCAATCTTCTAAGTCTTTTAAGAAATTAATAGAGAGAAAGAATTCAAGGGGCAAACAGGTACAGTGATTTCCAGTGGCATGGTACCTCTGCTCTGAATTTGTTTTGAAGAATAAATGAAAGGAGATGTCTTTTTATTTCAACATGATTGCAGTTCAATAAATCAGTGCTTGTATTTTACCAAGAATTAGCATATCCTGGCTGACCTGGCGTTGAATACAGGAGGGGTTACTTCCTATATAGAATGCAAAGATGTTCACTTCTCTTTCTAGCTATAGATCTGTGATGAATCGAAACCAGGATGATCTATTATAATCAGAGGCATTACTATTTGGTTTTGGACTACAGCTCCAATTCTGAAACTGGATTCATTTGTGGGTCTGTATTGATGCCACATTCTGCACTATCCAGCTAATCATGGGAAAAGTGGCAACCTTGCACTCAAAGCTCTGAACTGTGAGTTAAGAGGCTTGGTTTGAACTGCTGACTTGGCCACTCACTTCCTTTGGGCATTGGCTGAGTTGCATCACCTCTCTGGACCAGATTTATAAATGCATTTAGATGTCTATCCATGCAAATAGGGATTTACAGGCTGCCAATGGGATTTACAGAGTAGGCACCTACAACATAAGCGCCTGAGAAAGTGAGCTAATGAATGTTTAGGCATCTCTGATTTAGTGCACCTCTACCCATTCTCCTAGGTATTTAACTCCCAAGGCATGTTACGGGTTGTGCCTAAAGATCTACTGAACATCCCCTTAAGCCCCTATTTGCACCCTTGAGTGCAAATCTGATCCCCTGAACCTTCATTACATCATGCATAAATTTGGAAAACTATTGCCATACCTCAAAGGCTAAGCAGCCTGGTTCAGAAGCTAATTTGTCTCTTATTATCTGTAGAAGTTATGGCTTTTGTTCTTGCTATTTAGGCTAATACAACTGTTTATTTTTAGAACTGTGGAATTTAAAACAATTAAACCTTACAGGAAAGGAAATGTAAAAGTTACCTCCCCTTTTGTACACTATTATGGTGGTTATGACAGCAGGTTTTTTGTGGTTTTTTTTTTTTTTTTTTTAATAGCCAAGGTACAGAAAGGGATCCTTTAACGTTAAAACAGAATCCAGAAGAGTGGCACATTAATAAGGAAATAACTGGCTTGGATAAGCTAAGATTCATTATTGTCATTTCATATTGTGCTATTCATAGACTCACTGTGGAACCATTATTACAAAATCCCTATAAAACCCAAGTAATGCCTTTTTTCTTTTCCTTTTATACAGTATGCTGGATTAATTTATAGCATTAATCAGAAAACAATTCAGCCTCTCACAGTTTGATGTAAAGAACTAAGGGCTATTTTATATAGTGCATGAAACGCACTGCTGCTGACAGGAGTTTCTGAACCATACCTTCTCTGGAGAGATTTCTGAAGGGCTTTTGGAGCGTCTAATGTCTTTGCCAGCAGAGTGACATAATGACATAGTGCATGGGAAGGCAACTCCAGGCAAGAAGAACCAAGTTATATAGATGAGCGAGTAGCTCCAAGCAGCCGGAGACTCAGCAAACTAATTTCAAGAAAAATGTGCCCATGCTTGATGCATTGTGGTAAAGCTTTTGAGTGGGATGTCTAACATCATTATTAACCCTGCAGTGTAATAAATAACGAGCGGAGATGATGATGTGGGGTGCTAGACTGGGCTTCATTGCCTCCATGCTGGTTGCCATTTTTCTTAATGACAGAGTACAGCTAAAATCCTGTCCCTTTAAGGCTGAAGCCTCTTTTCAGTTTGTAGCTACTTTGTTCTTCAAAAGTGCATTGTGGGAATTGCTCCCAAGAACAGCCAGAAGGGTGACAGCTCATTAGTCCTGCAACGGAGAAACATTCTTGTCTGGGTTCAAGCAGGGAATGAAGGTTAACATAAAATCTGCCCTGAAGCCTAGCTAATAAAGGGGTCATGGTGGAGAGGTGTTTTTCTGTCTCCTTTCTGAGCCGTATACAACAACGATGTGTCTGCTATGACAGGGGCAAACCACCCTCAGGCTTCAGGTTGTTGGCTGATTACAGGTCAGAAAGGAATTCTTCTTCTGAGTGGTGGAGAAGTGCAATTTAGTTTTCTTTTGCTTCTGATGCATGAAGTGTTGCCAGCTGACAGATCTCTGCATCTTCTTGGAAGCCTTTCCCCCTGCTGGTGTCATCTTCTTTAACTGAATTAAGTTGCCTGCTTTACAGACATATTATATACTGTAACAGTTCCCTGAGGCTCTAGGTCTGTAAACTTAAAGGTCAGCCTGAGCCAACGGCACATGAGTCATGTAATACGCTCTCATCTATCTTGGCCCTTTGATATTAGGCATTGTGGTTAGGCTGAGTTCTGTTTCTTCATGCCTGCAGTATCCAACATGCCGGTTCAGACCAAAAGCTACAGAGAAGCAGTAGGACTTACTCACACTATGCATCTCTACACGAGGAGTTGGAAGGAAGGGCGCTATTTGATTATAGCTCCATCGTTTGTTAATCCAAGAAGCTCAACTCTTCTGCGGAAGAGGGGGGTGACTGTGGAGCGATCATTTAAAGCATCCAGGAAATCCCACTCGTTCAAACAGTCACGCAGTTGCGGCGCAAGAAAGGGTAAAAAAAAAAAACCTGTGTCATGTACAAACGCCCGCAGGCTATAAACAGATGTTACTAAATGAAGCAGATTAACTGTGCCAGGGTGTGCTCCAGTACAGCTGACCCACTTCATTGGGCAAAACAGACTTTGCTTGCTGGCCAACAGGATCAGGCCCTTGCCATTCCTGTACTCTCCCACTTTAAAGCAGATGCCTGCTATATAATAGGTGACACAAATTAATACTACATTTAGTCATATTGGCCATTTGTGATATGGGAAAGGGTCTGGATGCCTGCTTGCTTTCACTTTGTGCCATCATAAAATGTCTCTGGAGGCACAAAGACTAAGTCTGTTAGCAGCCATAGTGTCCTGGTCCTCCACACCAACTAGAGGGCTGGAAGGCTGTAACAGGGTGGTGGGGGGCAGAAATAAAAGTCAGATAAACACCCACAGGGGAGTCAGATTATAACACACATTATGGCTGCATGTCTCTCCCCCTCACTACAGTAGTTCCCAAAAATCTAGATCTAAGCTTGGCTACCTGTTTCTTCAGTGTAAATCTAGAGTAATTCTCTCAACTGATTGATACAGGTGTGGTAAAGAAAAAAAAAGTGGTTGGCTCCTTTCAGTTCCTCTCTTTAAGGGAGAATTTTACAAACTTTAGTACAATTAATCTGTCCTTGCTTTGGAAAAAAAACAAAACAAAACAAAAAAAACCTACTATGGGTAGAACAATAGAAGTGAAACTTTCTTACAAAGAGTTTCCATATAAGCTGCTGCAGGAAAAGGAACTCTGTTCGTAATATCTCCATTCCATAAGTCTGTATTAAAGACACACTCTGGTTCCCATATTCTGCTTTGAATCTTTGGCACAGGTTTCATTATTGGTTGCTTTGCCCAAAAGTGTGAGTGATGTCACATAATCCACTCAGAAAGTTTAAGTGATTCAGATGAATATGTCTATAACCAGTGCTTTTAACCATCTGAAACCTCATTTGAAAGAATATGCTAATTTTATATCATTGGTTTCTTTAGCAAACCCTGCATTTGAGAGAGTCCAGAGAAGAGCCACACGCATGATCAGAAGTCAGGAAAACAGACCTTACAACAACAGGCTGAGATCCATGAGGCTCTTTAGCCTGGAAAAGCACAGGCTCAGGGGTGATCTGATGGCCACCTATAAGTTTATCAGGGTGACCATCAGTACCTGGGGGAGCGTTTGTTCACCAGAGCGCCCTGAGGGATGATGAGGTCCAACAGTTATAAACTCCTGCAAGACGGTTTCGGGCTGGACATAGGGAAGAATTTCTTTACTGTCCGAGCCCCCAAGGTCTGGAATAATAGCCTGCCATCGGAGGTGGTTCAAGCACCTACACTGAACACCTTCAAGAGTAAATTGGATGCTTATCTTGCTGAGATCCTATGACCCCAGCTGACTTCCTGCCCTTTGGGCGGGGGGCTGGACTTGATCGTCCGAGGTCCCTTCCAGTCCTAAGGTCTGTGAAATTTCTTTTCCCCATTATGAAGGGCTGGCTGCTTTTTAAAATTCACTTTTGGTCTGATCAGAACTACTGTCTTTAACTGAAGTTAATATTAGGAGACTGGTCAAAGGAAGAGTGCGTCAATGAGAGGTGCAGTGGTGGTACTGTCAATTAATCATAGGAGTAATTCATTATTTCAAGAAAATGTGCATATGAAAGCTTCTGAATGCAAATGTTAATTCCCCAGTTCACCATGCATTACATGTTCCCCTCTAGTGGCTCAAGGAAAAAAAGCTTATGATGGCTACCAACCAGAAGCTCAAGTGGTAGAGGTCTGTGTTTAAACTGTTGCCTGGTGTTCAGTCACTGATGCCAATCTGTCTTTTATTACTTGAGGCATCAAATTGCTGAACGAAACTCAGAAAAAAGCTTTTTATACAGAGAAATAAGAAAGGTGGAGGGGGGCACTGTAATCAGAGCGGCTCCGAGAGTCACTTTAATTAAAAGCCCGCAGCGCCACATGTATTCAGTGTCCTATACTTCAAAATGGCAGTAGGGGTGCTTTAACTACAACGCATTCAATGAGCTTTAATTAAAGCACCTCCACCATCATTTTGAAATGTGGGAACACTGAATACACATGATGCAGATGCTACTGGAGCATGCTAATTAGTACACTCCAGCATATTCGTGGCAGGCTTAAGTAATGTGCATTTTTCTAGTACCTCACATTGAAGGTACTAGATTTAATGTGCATTAACTAAAGCATGTTAATGCATGTGTAGAAGCACCCCAAGGGCGTGTCCAGATGAGTGCAGTCTTGTAGTATGTGGCACTGCAATCACGTTTGCAGTGCCACACACCACACAGTCTGGTGTTCTCCATGCTGCAAGGGCATGCTGCCTGAGACTGTGCTGTGCCAGGTTTTTTTTCTGCAGGTTTTTTGACCCCTGAATATCCAGGGAGCAAATGCCATTGAAATTGTTAAATGCCAAACCCAGAGGGAAAAAAAAACGGTGTGTGCATGCTCAGGCAATGAATGCTGCTGACAAATGGAGCTGGGCCACCCAGAGCCACGCTCCACTGCCAGCCAGGCTCTGCATGGCAGAATTGCTGCAGCTGCAGCCCTGGGAGGCCCCCAGAACCCCAGGTAAGGCTGCTGGGGTCATAACTGTTCTGGCCCAGCTTCCATCAATTGCCCCTGGGGTAAACTGCAGTGTGCCAAAGTACATGTGGCATGGGCATTTCCCAGGGACAAGTAGCTGTGGTGCAAAGCACACCACTGCTAGTTGTCCTCAAGGAGCCAAATGCCCATGCATGTCTGGGTGCACCGTAAGGGTGTTTATACACATGCTCAAGGAGTGGGAAGTGGTGGGTGCCTTAATCAGAGTGGCTCTGAGATCTCTTCTAATTAAAACACCTGGAGCATCTCATGTATCAGTGTCTCTGTGCTTCAAATGGCGGTGGGGGTGCATTATCTAAAGCTTGTCAAATGAGCTCTATATAAAGCACCCCATTTTAAAGTGCGGGGATGCTGATAAATGAGATGCTGGAGGTTGCTGGAGCATGGTAATTACCATGTTCCAGCAGACTGGATTAATCAAATCTGCTCTGATGTGCTGTAATTACAGCGCATCAGAGCAGCCTCCCTGCTCATGTATAGACACCCTAAGGCTCTAAGGAGCAGAAAACTGTAATGCTATAGGGGTTGAGTCACAGTATATGCATTTTAATGACAGATGCTGAGATGTCAACTCATCTGTAAATTTAACAATTAAATGTAGCAATTTAACAATGTCAGATCAATGTACAGTGCTCCACCTGGGGACGAACCATCCCCTGCACACCTGCAGGCTTGGCATCGCCAATCTGATCATCACTGTGAATAAAAGAGAAGCGGGGTAACAACAGACCACGTATGAACATGAGCTGGCAGTGCGATGCTGTAGCCAGCAGGGCAAATAATACTCTGGCATGCATCAATCGATGCATCTCCAGCAAAACCAGGGAAATGATTCTTCCACTCTACTCAGCACTGATGAGACCACAGCTGGAGGGCTGTGTCCAGTTCTGGGTGCCACACTTCAACACGGATGTGGAAAAGCTCGAGAGACCACAGAAGGGCCACCCATATGATCAGAAGCTTGCATGGCAAGCCATACAAGGAAAAGCTGAGGGACCTGGGACTCTTCAGCTTGAAGAAGAGAAGGCTGAGAGGGGACTTGGTAGCAGCTTACTGCTACATCGGGGGGTACATCAGGGGCTCGGTGAACAACTGTTCACCAGGGAACCCTTGGGGGAAAACCAGGAATAATGGTCACAAACTCCTGGAAGACAGTTTCAGGGTCAACATTAGAAAAAACTTCTTCATAGCTAGGGGGTCCAGACTGTGGAATCAGCTCCCTCCAGACATGGTGGAATCGCCTACCCTGGGGATCTTCAAGAGGAGACTGGATGGTCACCTTGCTGGGGGTCACTTGACCCCAGCTGTTTTTCCTGCTTGGTGCAGGGGCTCTGGACCTGATGATCTTCTGAGGTCCCTTGCAGCATACACTCTAGGAATTTACTTGTATACAGTCCTTCTGTTGTTAGACAATTAACAGATCCAAAATGAAAATGCACTGTTCAGCTTCAGTTGCTTTGCATAAACGGAAAATACTTGGAGGTGCTTCAGTCATAAGGGAAACAGAAAGTTCCATTGCAAGCCAATTGAGAACCTCCCATTGACTTTAATGGTCAACTGTGCATTGCTGAAAATGCTATCCACAGTATACTGGTTAATAAAAGCACAAGATGCCCTTGGGAAAACACAGATTATATGCAGATGAGTATGAGTCCGTTGATTAGGTTAGTTAAGCTTAATATAGCTTCCACAGTATTATGAATCCCTCCCAAACAATGCTGTTCCAATTATCCCATAAAATGTAGAGTGGAGACAGGACCCCTGTATACTAGCAAAAAAACCCTCTTCACTGCAGTACATTAAGCCTGCCTTGCTTAACTTAGTTTAGCAATGCTGCAGTTAAGTGGCAACAACCCACACCAGCTGTCCTCCCTCAGGCCATCATTTAAATAACTCAAGAGGACAAACCCAAAGCTATTCCCCAGACTCTCAACAGGTTGCAAGCTCCTGCAAAAGGTTTTCCCTTTGCACTCCTCTGCTCCAGAGGAGAAAGCACAATCCTTCAAACTCTTCTTTATACCCCTGTTGAATCATGCGACAGGCAAAATGTCCTTAATCCCTTATACAGCTGTTCTCAGGACTGGAATAAGAAAGCCAAGTAGATTTACTTGGTGCATACCAATTATCCAGCTACAGATAAAAATAAAACCCCTCCTTCTGTTAAAGAAAAATAGCACTTTCTATTTTTTTTTTTTTTTTTACTTGCTTTACAACAGCATCTGGGAACCACAGTCACAGACTAGGACTCCACTGCATTAGGCACTGTACAAACTTCAATCCCAGAAATGACCCCCCGCTCCAAAGCAGTTGACAACCATACTAGTGTGATTCAAGGGTCCTGGGCTCTATGCCCTGTTTGGATGCCGATTCACTGTGTGACATAACTCAGTTTCCCTATCTAAAAAGGACTGCTAGTGTTCATCTCTGAGTTACATTTCTTTATGACTGCAGTATCCAATGCACTGGTTTAGAGTCCAAAAACTACACTGGAGCAGTAGGTCTTGCTCTCACTATGCATGGATAGACTGGGGGTTGGAGGTACATACCAACTTCATTCCCCCCTATTCTATTGCAAGACTTGATTCATCCCTGTAAAAAGATGTGATGACCGTAGAAGGAAAATGTCTCCACTACAAACAACAACAAAGTGATAGAGATCTTCAGCTGATAAGCTCAAAACCACATTTCTGAGTTGTGGATAGAAAAAAAAAGTGTTTGGCATTTCCTTGCTATGAAGTTCACAGGAAATTGTCAGAGACAATAATTTAGCTATCCTCTTGATGGCTCTATATCTTTTTTGTTTGTTTGTTTTCAAGTAGATCAGCACCAGCCACTAACTGACTGGCTGAGCACAGATATTTGATTATTGTCATCCATCACTTAACAGCACTATCCTAAATGATTCCTCGCCCGCTGTTGTGTTTTATACCATTCAAATACTTGTTGACAATTATCAAGTTTCTTCCTTGCCCAGGCTGCATTCTTAGTTATTGCTTATCCAAGATGTTGTATATGTGCTCTGCTTAAGTTTTTCTCTCAGTCAGCCCCCATCCCTGAGGAAAGATCACTAGAGCTGAACCAAAGCTTTTGGAAAGCGCACACATATTTTTTTCAGAACTGAAAGCCATGATTTCAGAACTCAGGCACAAAACAGGCTAATTGATACTCAAACAGCTGTCTCTGGGAAATCGAGGGGAGCTACTAAACTACAAACAAGGAAACTTGTGAGGAAGCAGAAGCAGCCATCTCAATGATATAGCAAGGGGAAGTCTTTTGGGTGGGTGCCAGTAGGCACAGAAATGGAAAGGATCTGTAAATTGAGAACTAAATCCTATCTACCTCCGATACTTTCATGGCTGCTATTACCATAGCGGCCAACCACCTTGTCATTTCTAATGCGTCTTTACTGCATCCTGTGATGCTGGCGTTAGTATCTTCTCCATTTTACAGATCAGGAGAGGCTAAATGAATTGCCCAACCTCATGCCAGCAGCTTTTGGTGGAGCAGAGAAGTGAAGTGAGCACAGGTCTCATAGACCACAAACTAATAATCTAGCCGCTGGACCTTCCATCTATCAGAGAAGTTCAAAGAAGAAATGGGAGAGCTTTAAGGTCTGTAGGCAGGTACCAGCTCACAAATTAAGGAAGATATTAAACAGTGGGTCTGGATATTAGTTCCAAGAGTTTTAAGATCTGTCTGAGAACATCCCTGGGCGGTCAGAAGTGATTTTCAGTAGTGTTTGGACACTGGGAAAAATTCACTGGAAAAAAGATAATGCCTTTCCCTATTTAAAAAGTAAAGAAAATGATAGGCATACAGGTCTAATGTTAATCCCAGGCTAAAACAATAGAAGGACCATTACATAAAGACTGAAAGGAGACCGATTTCAAGTCTATATGGATTTCTGGAAAGTAAAAGTAATCTGATACCTGTCTTGATGAGATTACAAGCTTTGTTGATAAAGGAAAGGCACTTTGGTTTGGTACAACATGGCATTTTCATTAAGAAGGCAGGCTTATAAAAATAAACATGGCACACATTAATTAGATTAAAAACTGGCTATTGATTAAGTGTAGAGATGAACAAAGACTGGAGGAATAATGAATAATTAAAAGGATAGGTTACTGATACAGAATGATCTGTACATGCCTTAAAGTTACAAAAAGTTCAATCCATTTAGTTTAACAAAGAAAAGACTATGTGAGATGACTACTTGATCCATCCATAAATACTCAGAAAAGCAACAAAACTTTGAAGGAGGACAGTCTAGCAGAAAGAGATAACAAAAGCTTATGACTGGATCCTGAGATTAGTCTTACTCAGTTTGAAGTAAAGCAGATTTTTTTAAAACAGCAAGGATAATTAGCTATGGGGATGACTAACCAAGGGTTGTAATGGATTCTTCAACACTGGAAATGTTCATAAACAAGACTGAGTGTTTATCAAACTTGTTACCATATTATGTTGTGCCATATTGTTGCAACTATAAAGTAACTTTGCTTAAGTCAACTCCATCTTTTCAAGGTCAGTTTTAAGTAAATTAGCTTCTTCCCTGGCCATAAATTGAGAATTACAGATAAAGAGCTTGAACTGTTATTACCTTTACAAAATCCCATGGAAGAATCAGGTAACTAAGGAAAGGGCCCAAAGGGTTTAATGCACTAAAGATATTTTAAAAATCCAGCACTGAAAACATTGGACTTTTTTTTCTTTTTATTGTATGCCAGAAAGTACTGCAAATACAAATATCAAGATTGCCAGCACCCCAATTACAGGTCAACCCTGCATATAGGTACAGTCAGGTTTTTATGGCCATTTTGGAAGGAAAAAAAATAGGTAGACTTACAATCAGTACAATATAATTCACCAAGTTCTCTGCCATATAGTTTGCCCCAGAATAAGACAGTCACCTTGTATTTGAAAGGCAAATGAAGAAAAAAGACCTTTCCTTGCAGTGAGAGGGAACAGCAGCAGCAAAGGAGCTGAGCCTGCTCATTGTGCGCAGCTCTGGGTGTCCCTCACAGTGGGCCCCCAGCCCTTCTGGTCCTGGCCCCAGCATGGGCCAGTCAGGGGAAGTTCAGACAGGCCTGAGTCTATGGCCTCTTGTCTCTCGTCGGGGTCCACCCTCTAGACTCTCCAAACAAGCGGTAGCCCACCCGGTTGTGAGGGGTAGGGGTTAAGGTGCCCCAACCCGCCTTTCACCAGGGTGGTAACTGGCCTAGCATTTCCTGAGGGCTCCCATGCCACTGGGAGCCCCGCCAGGCCACCCACTCCCAGCAGGGTGCAGTTTTAGGTCATGCCCAGGACCAGGAGCTTCCTGACCATCCCCTACAGCTCCTCCCTTACCTCCAGTTGACATCAGCAGCCCTGCAGCCAAGTGTTGTTGTTGCCTGGCGTCCAGCAGCAGAACTGCCCTGTTTGTATGGGCAGCCCTAGGTTCAAAATGGCTGCCCTCATTAGGCACCTGGCAGCTGCCAGCTCCAGGCCCTTAAAGTGGCAGGCACAAACAGTGCCCTGCCACACTCGCATATAATCCATACAAATTCCTGCAGGTTTTCTTTTAAAGATGCGTGTTATACGTGAGAGAATATGGTATTATCTCCTTCACACAAGGTTAGTTCAGGGAGCCTTACAGCGCAGTGCAGAGTGTTGGTGGTAGATCTGCTCATCTTCTGCACCACTCTCCTGTCTCCAGTAAGTGGAGTTGTAGGCTGTACAGGTTACTTCTGCCTGGTCAGACCTAGCTTTCCTGAGGCCACTTTTCCACGGCTTAGCATGTAATCCAAATCACAATGCAGCCAGGAGAGAGCTGACAGGTACAGCACTAGCCAGCTGTAAGGGTTGGAAATGGCTACAGTAATATTAGAGGAGCAAATGATGTGACCGTCCCTATGACTGATAAACAGAGTGCTGCAGGCAACAGCTGGAGACTTCACACCGATTCTTTGAACATGAAAGTGACATCTCCATCAAGAAGCAGTGCAGAGGTATGAAGGGCTTGGGCACAGTTGGTAAGGAGGTGGAGGCGACTCTGGCCAAGACGGAATGACAGCGGGAACTTAACATAGATGTCGGCGCCTATAGAGGGTAACAAACTCTCATGGCACAGTATAAGGAGCGCATCCCAGGTTCCTGCCAAATCCTTGCTTTCTGATGATGCTCAGCGATGCCTACTGACATATAAAGCAGCAAAAGTGCTGTTTTTTTGCAGGCACTGTACAAAGGTATACTGAGCATCTGTGTATCTGCACTGCACAAAAATGCATTTCACTCAGGCTGGCGAACTCCAGCTAAAATAGCAGTCAAGCCAAGGCAACTTGGATTCTTCACTCAGGTGAAAACATAAGAGAACCCCAGGATTAATCTTGAGCCACTAACTCACGTTAAAATCCATCCTGTTTCCATGTCTCCATGGCCTCCACAATAGCCAATTGAAGGTAGCCAACCACAGATATTTCCTTTGTAGTGACCAAAGCAAAAATAAATAATGTAAAAAGGGGCGTTTGTCCCATTCAGTGCATCAAAAAAGTATTGGATCTTAGACTAATCCTTTGCACAGTTTGGATATTATGAAGGGTCCACCATAAAGCTAATCCAATACCTGACACTTTCTTTTCTCCAGGAAAATGTCCGAGATACAAAACGCAAAAGGCACGGTTGAAGGAAGAAGGAGAAAGGCCTAATTGGAGTGCTGCTGTAGTTTGATGATAGCAGTTTCAATAAGCTGTTACAATTGGCAAATTGGCTCTAAAACAAATTAGAGTAACCTTGAAACTGCTCTAATTAAGGTCAAAGTACCCTTGGCTTGAGCTGGATTATAAAAAAAATATATACGTCTTTCTCTGCCACTGCTTCATATACCTCAGGGTTCAGGCCTGGTGCTGCTTTGCTGTATGAAAGTGGGAAATTTCATTTAAAATCCATAACATGGAGCAAGAAAACCAGCCAAATCCCTTACTAGCCTCTCAGTTTCCTTTGCTGAAACTCAGCTCCCAGCAAAATGTATTGCAAAGCTTACTGCAAACCTTTTTGTTCCCATGTTGTCGAATATTTCCAATTAAAAAAAAATTCTAAATCAATGGACTTCAAGTCTATTTTCTACTAGCTTAAAAATCCTATATATGCTAGTCAGATAGAATCCCATAAACAATCCTGGCAGTAATTTAAAATACAGCAAAAGACTCGGGATGCATAAACTGTATAGATTTATAGATGTTAAGACCTGGGGGGAGTGGAGGGGGGGCCTATTAACATAACTTCTTTAATCGAATCTCTTGTATAACACAAGCCATAGGATTTCATCCCATTGCTCCTGCACAGAACATAATAACTTGTGTTCAACTAAAGTACATCTTCCAGACAGACAGGCAGTCTTGACCTGAAGACTTAGAGAGAAGAGAAAATAATAAAAATTTCATGGAAAGTTGTCAGTTGGAAAATAAACAGCAGAGAGATGATTTTTTGGACTCGGTTACTAGCAGTACAGTTCCAGTTTAGCTGGCATCCTTTCTGTGTGGCCCTGGAGCTGATGCAAAGTGACACGGCTCCACTGAAATTAATGGCACTATGCTGGTTTCCACTACAGGACTATATGACCCCTATTTCTACCCCTCAATTGTGCTTAAGGACCTTACTTTCTGTGGCATGTACCCTGTTCATTTCTAAAGGATCCTTCACCTCTGTAAGACTGACTCCTTCATCAAGCTGAAGGAGTCAGTCTTACCGACCTACTGACCAATAACCAAACTATGGGAGGATGCCTGCCCTGCAATGCTCCATTCGGAATATCAGGCCCCTAAAGCATTTGAATCTGGTTAGTACAAATTTGTCATCTGTTTTCCCAACTCTGTTGAAACCTCCGTTTTGAAGTCAACCCATTGGCTTCAGTGGGAGATCACCTTGGCCCTTTTTCTATTTGGTTTTTAATTTTTAATCTCTTGAATTTATTTTCTTCTCACTGCTTATCAGCATCATGTTCTTGTTTTATAAGAACAGAACTGCACAGAGCCACTACAAGGCTTTCAGTTCATCAGTTTTTAATTAAATTTGAATTGAAGATTCTTTTTCCTCTAGGCTAATTTTCAACTGACAAACAAAATCCCCGTAAGTGCCTTTTCTTTTGTACCATAAACTGGTAGAGCTGCTGTCAAAATCCCTTAGAAACCAAACTTTTTCCAACTTCACAGGAGTAAAGATTAAGGCTTAATCAAAAATAAACTACAGTGGCTTTTACAAAAAAACACTTTTCCCCCTTTGCAAAAGTCTGCCTTTATTATCACCTTATCGTGGATCACATACCATACAATATGCTAAAAGCATCACCTGGACTAGATCCTCCTAGGTGGATCTAGTAAATCGCCCCAGCTGCCCAATGTTAGGTTTCCACTAGATGATGGATGGGAAGAGGAGGACAGAAAATGAAAATAAACTTATTTTAAGAGTTCTTTGACTTCTCATCTTAGTTCTCCCATGCCTCCACAAGAGCCTCGACTCAAAACTCAGTGAAGTCACTGGGTAGGCTATTACTGATCTTCCCAATTTTAAGTTTAAAAAAAAAAAAAAGTAACCCCAAATCCACATTTTCCCATGATTTAAATGAAACACCACTAATATATAGATCTATATATAGCAGTGTTTCATTTTAATCATGGAAAAATGTGGATTTGGGGTTCCTTTTTTTTTTAAGCGAAAATTGGAGATTTTTTTTTAATCAGAGAAAACCAGGATCCCTGGTCATCAGTAGCCAATCTAGGAAAACAAATGGCCACTTTCTTAGGGCTTCTAACCCAGGAAGACCTTGCCTACGTAGTTTTGTGGGTGCTGCTCAGTGGACATCTTCCTTTTCATAGCCCCGACATGGACATATTGAGTGACCCGAGAGAGATGTCACTTCTCTATGCCTTAGCAGTCCTTTATACTCATGTGCTCTCTTCACATCCATCCCTCCCCTTTGGTTTCAAGCTATTAGCCATCACCTCTCCTGGGATGAAATCACACAACTATCCCACTACCAGATCAGGCCTGGGGCTGCAGTCATCTGATAGTAACCGCCATTACGTCAGGGGGTCTGGCCTCATCTCACACCCGGCAGCTCTGTTCTTCCTGGGGTATCCAGCTATCAAGATCCTTCTTGAAAGCACAGCTTTATTTATTTAGAGGCAAGAGCATACTTAGAGCACTCTTTGAAGCAAAAATGAAAAGAGCAATTCCGAGAAGAAAAACAGACTTTAAAACAACAAATGGCCTATGTGCTTGCTTCTCTTTCCTTAACGCTTACTACTCCCAGATACGTGGGCAAAAGCTTCAAATACTTTCAGGTACTCCCACAGGACTTGCCTTTCTCTTCCATATCACCTCCTGACAACTGACCCCCTCCACTTCTCCTGAGAAGGGCTTTTTATACAGCCTCTTGATCTGTTAGGGCTGGATCCAATAAAGGAATTCGGTGCCTAAAAGGAAAGTAATGCAGCACTGATTTTTCAGATATCTGGACTTCCAAGTGGAACCCAGAATCCTGCATTAGGTTTCCTAAGTTCCCAGTACACGGGGTATGGAAGGGGAGGGG
>NW_017728932.1:9989502-10031596 GCF_001723895.1 Crocodylus porosus | reverse complement strand
GGGGTTGGGCACCTCAGACATGCTGCAGTGTTTCAACTTACAGCTTGACAATGGGAGATGTTGAGGACCAGGGCAAATAGGAAAATCCACCCCTTTCTTGGGCTTATGCACCTGACTCAGGTCTGACGGGAAGGTCCTCAGTTCACCTAGGATTCTCCATTAGATGATCTTGTAAGGTCCCTTCCAGCCCCAAACATGTACAAAAATATCTATGGATCTGGAATACTCTCCCAAGACTAGGCACCTGCAACACTTTAAAAAAAACTGGGCAGGCCTCACTTTTCTTTCAAGAGAGAGGTTGCCACAGTGATGGTGGCCTCTTTAATCCACTCACCCAGGGTCCAGTTGCCCCTGCAGCTGTGGAGGGTTCAACCCTGTAGCTCCAATGCCACTAGGCTATAGCTAGCTCCACTCCTGCTGAAGCTGTAACACTGGGAATTCAAGTTTAATTGGGCCACACAGCATGATGCTGTCGTGCACTGGCATAGACTCTCACTGAAGGGTGGCTTGGAGTCTCAACCTTGCACTCAGTATTGTTTTGGCATTTTACATCCAACAGCATTGGATGGGATATGGCTGTGTCAAGCAAGCCACCTTTGAAGACAGCAGCTTTCCTGTAATGGCACATCAGCCTCTGTTGGGAGGTTGCTTACCTATAGCTATTTTTTCCCTGCTATTTTTTTTTTCTACAAACTCTTATTAATCTATAGCAATGTGTCCATACGGGACAGTTTTATAATCCCATATGCTATAACTTCACCTCACTACCTAAGTTGCATAGGATAATGAAGAATTATTAGGTCACAATTTTTACATGTCTCCCAGTTTTCCACAATCATTATAAAAATAATCATCATTAAAACTAGCATGTAACCACCTTTTTGCTTTTCAGTGACCCTCTTCTTCTCCTCCAAGAAATGTAAATCCATTAGCTTCAATTAATTCAATTGCAAGGCCTAACATTAATGAATCATGTCTCTTCATTTCTGTGCTCAACAAGATCAATCAATCAATCCCTAATCATTCAAGCTCCTAGCTACTGTACCAGAAAAATTCAGAAGAATCTTCCAACAATCGCCCCGCCACTGCACGCACAAAGACTTCAAGCCAAACCTACATAATTGCTCTTAACTAAAGAGATTCTTGCCTCCTAAAATAGTAGAACACAATTATAATTAGCTAATAAACTACAAATGAATAATTACCTAGCAGAAAGGGAGAAAAAGGAAGGAGGAGTTAAAATGTTACTCAGACACTTCAATTTGCTTCAGAAAGGGAAATGAAAATCACTACAATTGCAAATTTTCTTTAGTCTTGAAGGGTGGAATTTACCTCGGGATATGGAGTCACACAAGACATAGGCTCCATGCAATCTTACCTAAGCCCTGCTGAACCGATCTTAAATGAAACAAGGGACTTGTGCTTGACTGATCAGTTAGGCTGGAAACATGTGGGGTGACATCTCGAAGTGCATTGACTTTAATGGAGCCAGGATTTCAACTTTGATCTAGTAACGTATGAAATGAATGAGATGTTTGCAGAAGAATTATGGCCGTGTACATGAAAGGGATAAGTTTTCTTATCTCACCGTTGTTACCTACCATGATACTATAGTCTAGGGATAGGGAACTACTGCTACTTATTTTGAGAAGGTCAGTAGTGCCACAGGATAAGTGTTTTCTTTGTAATGTGAAAGCCGTTGTACAAACAACAGAATATACACTAAGTGTGTAAACTGTAATGGCTCCAATCTTCAGTGATGATGCTGTACTAAAAAGTAGAGGGGATTGAAGCCAGACCACCTGTCCAGGATGAGTACAGCTCTATGACGCAACCGAATCACAGGAATTTATGCCAGCTAAAGATCTGGGCTGTGCGTAGATGAAACAAGTCGTGTGTACACGACACTCTGAAGTGGGCTAAATGGTTTTGCACCACTTTAACGGCGTCGGTGTTTGCATGCCTTGGCGGCGTACTTTTAAAACCCACTGCTTTTTTAAAACCCCGTTTCATCTACGCATGCCCCTGGTGGAGAGATACATAAGGGCAGATTCATCTTAATGCAATTCCAATGAATTCAATGAGTGAATCGGACTTATTCT
Organism: Crocodylus porosus; assembly: GCF_001723895.1. Classification (NCBI taxonomy): domain Eukaryota; kingdom Metazoa; phylum Chordata; order Crocodylia; family Crocodylidae; genus Crocodylus; species Crocodylus porosus. Next base: position 10,029,494 of record NW_017728932.1, on the reverse strand, counting down.
ATCCCATGGATTCATGCCCAGAACAGCTGTGAAAGGCAACAGAAGCCATGGAGTTGGGAGAAAAGAACCTTAAATGTTTGTAGACTGATAGTTTTTAGTAATGGTCCAGCTGGGCAGCTACCAGTTTGAATACAGCCCCCTGAAGAAGAGCAGAGTGCAAGACATTCCTAAAAGATAAGTAGCAGATTTATAATACACCAGTTAACTAACAGCTATTAATTATCAGCTAATACAGGATATGATGTACACTGCTGTGTACTTTTGTCACAGCAAAATATTTTTCCTAGTTTTGTTTTAGAGTAAGGATTGGAAGGCCAGATTTACAGTGAATGTGGGAAACAAGTACTGGCAGTCCCAGCGTTACCTGACCTCACTAGTTCAGTGGTTCTCAACTTTTTTAGACTTGAGACACACCCCCCACTTCCACTTAGAAAATGCTGGCTCTTAGTTTTCACTAGTTTTTTTTTTTATTATGGAAACACAATAGAACAATTTTTCTGTTGAAAAGGATTCAGAAAGACCACAACGGGCCAGAACATTTTTTAACACTACTGAAATCTTGGGGCTTAGCTTGTGAATCATGTTTGCACGACTAAGTGTTGACACTGTGTGGCAGCCCGTGGTACCCTTGAAAGGATCTCAAGGCACCCCAAGGTGCTACAGCACCTTGGTGGAGAATTACTGTCTTAGTTTAAAAACTGGAAAACATATGTGTTTTAGGGTAACTGAAAAACAGTAGGTGGCAGTGTGTTCTACAACACCCAGTCTCCTCCGTGAAGGACTGGATTTGTTCAGACAGAGTGAATTTCAAAGGTTATTTTCCACTCCAAAGAGCCAGACCCTCGCCGCCTGCGCTGATTTACAACCGGTGAAGATCTGGCCCCCACAAAGGATCCCAAAGTCTGCAAAACCGCTGCAGGCAATCTGAACAGAAAACACTGACGCCCGTCTCTCTGCAAATATCAGGGCAGATCCTCGGCCGATGTAAACTGCTGCAGCTCCACAGATCGTGGGGAAACAGCTGTAGTTTCCACCAGCTGAGAGCTTGGCCCATTGCTTTAACCGGTAAAAGGAAATACAGCAGCCAAGTATGTTCAGCTCTGATGGCATTGTCAGTGCTTTGGGCCCCTTAGGAAACACAGCAACTTAAAAATGTTCAACTCATAATATGGTCACAAAGATGTATTTGTGCAATGAGACGAGCTAGGCAATGTTCTGCTATTCCCTACAATTGAGAATTAAATGAACTACACTAGAGGATATCTGGATACATACACATTCTATTATTACTTTTGAGAGATTGGTTCAATCCGTACCCTCTTAATGCTACATTTGATTGCTACTTTCCCCAGTTACTTTCTTTTTAAAGGCATTAAAATGGAACGCTCTGTATAAAATAGGAAGTTTTGAGTTTAAAAAAAAAAATCAGAGAGAACTGTAACTCTAGTCTCTCTGTGTAATAGGATAATTTCAGTTTCTCATGCTATGTGGACCATGCTAAAATGCCATTTCCATGTTAACTCTATCATATAATTACTACCGCTGGAATAGAACTGGTAATACAATTGTTTATATTACACTATACATTATATTAATGTGGCCACACAAGCTATGGCTGCTGTGCTGTTTTTCATTGCATTTCATGCTTTTTGGACAGTTTGGCACTCTCTCACCTTTTAATTCCAATTTTTTTCTCTGGCACCTTTCTGAAAATTGGAAATCTGCTCTTGAACTATCTTAAAAGGCTTTTAATCAGATGAAAGAGCAAAAATTTGAAGAAGCTTTATTTTCAAAACTGCTTCCATAATATGTTTGATCCTGGGACTTTAGAGCTTATGTTTACCCTGTTATTCAACTACTTGTCATTATTAAGGAAAAAGAGTATTACTACAGCAGCTGTATAGTTTGAACATATTCGGGCATTAGAAGAGATAAGGCTGTTTGTGTAGGAGGATTTAGTGGCTGTTCTGCTCATAAATCCTATTTTTTCCTAGTAATTTATTATGTTTAAAATTGCACTGGACCATCATGGACATAGACAGTCATTCTGTAGGGTATATTCCTTCCAACCTCCTGTCATTCTCACTTACAGAGATCTTTCATAGATCAAGTGAATTAACAGAGGTAGGGGGGTTTCATTTTTTTTGCAAGGAAGGGTCGTCGGGGCGGGGAGGGGAGAAGTGAGGAATATTTCTAATACGCCCAAGCATTCCTGATATAATTGCAATGAGTCCATCCTTCCTTAATCTCAATTACGGAGTGTGGGTCACATGGCAGGGGTGGGCAGATGGAATTCCTGCCTCTAATCCACAAACACTTGCATGTTTCCATGGCAGACCTTTTGCTGTATGTTAGAATAGTACCATCTGTCCCTCGTATTCATGGGAGTCAAGGCCCTTGACCCTGTACCCTGGCTTCTCTTCCTTCCTTGTACCAGCCTGCTCAGAGATGGCATATACAGTCCCAACTCCACAGCAGTGAATTAATGGGATAGCGAGCCCTCCCCCACCCATGAATTTCACTACCTGTCAAAAAAGGAGAAGGAAACTCAGGCATCCTTACTACGAGCGTTGTGGCGATCTCGATTTTTAAAAAGACACTATGGTACGAGCCAGTTCTGTGCAATTTCTGGTCTCCGTCTGAACACAGGGATTGAAGTCAGAATGGGAAAAGCTGAAGACAACTCAAAAAGGTTTAAACTGAACTTCCCTCTATATGTACAGAAGTGCCAGCCAACATGAAGAGAGTTAGAACTAAGATGACCTTCTGCCAACAGCTAGTTGCGAAGCACTTGATGTTCTTAGAAGTTCTTGGTTAACTCGGGCAATAGGTGGTTGAAACTATGACACGGTTAGAGAAATTCTGAGTACTGCCTTAAAATCAAGGAGTATGCCTTTAAACAGAGAGTACAAAAGGAAGGTGAAAAACAGAGGAGCCTGTAAATGGCTCTTCTGTCTTCAGTCAATCTTGCAATTCTAGAAAGCTAACTCTGACAAAAGACTAGGTAGGACCTGGCAGGGAAGCGCGACTGGAAGATCCAAAATTAACACCTGACAGAACTATGAGAACTTGTCCAGCACAGGAAGCAATCAAATCCAGACTGACGGTTGAGGAGAGTGGACAATGTTCTGACCCTGGAATATTATAGACGATCCAAATTCTTACAAGAAAAGAAAGAAGAAGAAAAAGAAAAAAGAAAAAGAGGAAGAGGAGGAGACCTCTTGAAACTAACACTGGCACTCACAAAAGAAATAGCCCATGAAGTTGCATGTCCTGGCAAGCACCACAATACAAGGCAAGACATTGGATGAAAGAGCTGCAATGCATGATATTATTTCTCTAGCACCAGCACACTGCATACACCAGTGGTTCTTAACCTTTTCAGACTCAAGGCACCCCTTGTTGGCCTGTGAGCTGAGTGGCAGAGGAAAAGGGCAGTGAGGGCAGAGCAACAGACAGACAGGCCAAGCACTTATGTGCTCATCTCCTCATACTTCATGTATCTCCTTGCACTTCCAGTTGCACTCTTCAACAGATCTCCAGGAACCCCAGCCAGCAGCCTAGTTGAGAATCCCAGGTGTATATCATGGACTAAAGAGAGGACAATGGCAACACTAGCTCAGGAGAAATCAGAGGAGCAAGGGATAGTCTTGCAGCAGAACTAAGGGACTTACAGATACCTGTCAAGTCAACAGTGGAGCTGATATCTCAAGAGCGACCTACCTGTCTAGGAAACACTGCAGAGCTACTCATAGAGCAGTTGAACCTGAACTCTTAGTTTTAGCTAATCCACTGATCTGACATATTTGAAATGCTGCATTAGGGCAGTGTTGAATTGTTGTTTGTCTGGTAAAGGAAGATATGGGAAAATGGACTCTGGCATGAACCACGTGGAACCAGGTACATTGGAGAAAGGCTCATGTTACTCAGTGCTGATTGGTCAGAACTCAAGTACGAAATTATAGAATCACAGAAGCAAAGACAATTAGGGTTGGAAGGGACCTTAGGAGGTCGTCTAATGTAACCCCCGGCTCAAAGCAGGACCAACACCAACTACATCATCCCAGTCAAGGCTTTGTCTAGCTAGGTCTTAAAACCGTCTAAAAATGGAGATTCCATGACTCCTCTGGGTAACCTGTTCCAGTGCTATACAACAGACCCCTGATTTACGTGAGTATTGTGTTCTGGGGCAATTTCATGCAAGTCGAATTCGTGTAAATCTAGATGACTTTTCCCATAGGAAATAATACAATAGTAAGGGGTTGTGTACCCCAGACATACCTTAGTCATAGGTTTTTTTCCCCTTTTCTTGGCGGAATCACCTTTAGGAGGCACATCTAGCGTCTCACCTATGCATCTTGAGATGCTGCTACCAAAATGGCAGTACAATGGCGGCACAGCTCTGCTTGATTCTGCCTGCAAATCTTGTGAGGTGTTCACGTATATATGCGAATCTCATGAGCGTTCGCATATATACATGAATGACATGCATCTTGAGGGGCATTTTTGAATCCAGACCCTCATACAAAATCACGTAAATGCACGATATGCATAAGTCAGAATCGCATAAATTGGGGGTCTACTGTATAACTCTTCTCATGGGAAAGTTTTTCCTAATATCTAAGCTAAACCTCTCTTGCTTCAACTTGAGACCATAGCTCCTTGTTTTGTCATTTGTCGCCACTGAGAACAGTCCAGCTCCATCTTCTTTGCAACCCAACTGCAGGGAGTTGAAGGCTGCTATGAAATCCCCCCTCAGTCTTCTCTTCTACGACCAAATAAGCCAGGCTCCCTCAACCTCTTCTCATAAGTCATGTGCCCCATGCCCCCGACCATTTCTGCTGCCCACTGCTGGACTCTTTCCAAGTTGTCCCCATTCATTCCGTAGTGGGAGCTCAAATTGAACACTCTACTCCAGACGTGGCATCACTGGTACCAAATAGAAGGGAAAAATCTCTTATCTCGATCTGCTGGCAACACTCCTACCAAGGCAGCCCAGGACGCTGTTAGCCTTCTTGGCAACAAGGGCACACTGCTGGCTCATATTCAGCTTATTGTCCACTGTAACCCCCAGGTCCTCTTCTGCAGAGCTGCTACTTAGCCAGTCAATTCCCAGCCTGTACCGGTGCATGGGATTGTTCCATCCTAAGTACAGGACTTTGCACTTGTCCTTTTTAAAACTCATGCGGTCCAATCCTCCCATTTGTTGAGGTCTCTCTGAATCCTAGCCCTACCCTCCAGCATATCTATTACTCCCCCCAGCTTGGTGTCATCATGCATGTCATCATGCTTTAAGTGAAGCAGACGTCAGTCAGACACCTTGGTTCTCAGGGCAGAATTCTGTTTCACCTAATAGATGAACAAAGCACAACTTGCAACAAACCCTGAGTGACATGACTAAAATATAGGAGCAATTCTATTGCCCTCTCTGGGTGCATAAGTGCCCCCACTAGGAATAGAGAGACATCTGTGCATCTCCTATAATGGAGGCATTTATCTTCCCAGAGAGGGTAATTGAATTATGCCTATGCTGTATAACTCAGGCATGCTGGCCATCCATTAAGTGTAACGGTGTTCTGCACCAAGTGACCAATACAAGCTCTAGCAATGGGTATAATTTATAAGACACTTGCAGTTTAAATTAAATATCACTAATTGTGCTTAAGAATTAGGTATCCAGGTTGTAGCCATATTGGTCTAGAGGAAAAGGCAATCAGGATTTGTAGTAGAGATGGTATCTTTTATTAGACCAACAAGATTTTTGCAAAAAAAAAAAAAATTCTTTAACTGCAAGCTTTCAGGCACAAACATCCTTCATCAGGGAAAGGAGAAAAGATTGTAAAAGTTCTCCTGGGGATAAATGAAAGTTCATATTTCACAGGATTTCACAGAGGAGTCAATTCTCCAATGCCTGATGAAGGGTGTTTGTCCCCGAAAGCCTGCAATTAAAGAAATTTTTTTGCAAAAATCTTGTTGGTCTAATAAAAAATATCATCTCTACTACGAGTCCTGATTGTTTAAGAATTAGAGCATTTTTAAGCAGTTACTATAACCGACTAAAGAGTGTGTTATGTCAGCCCTCTCTGTGCCTGACACACTTCTTTTAGCTTAAGAGCCTTTCTTTTGCTTTAGCTGTACAGGCCGTGTGCTTAACTCCAATTCATTCTACTTGCCAGCCAAGATGGCAACTGTCACGTTACCATCTTGAGTCCGTTCAGCAAGCTGGGCAAAATGAGATTACCTTGTCTTGGCCCACTTCCTAGCAAACAGATGACTGCATTGCTTAAACGCTGACAGTGACTGACAACCGCTTCTGTAGTCTTTACAGTGGGGGCCCAGAATCAGTGACCACCCTACCCAGGAGTCAGGTTCCTAGATGTCATGGCAGAAGGGGCCTTGGTAAGCAGTTGGGAGAAGAAGCCATGCCTTCGCTGTTCCTGTAAAGTTGAAATCATTGCTTGTGTAGAGGGCTCGCAAGGGGCCTAATTAGTCTCTCATGCATAGTCCTTCCTTTGGTTCTGCTATGCTCAGGGAAGAATTTAACCCTGGTTAGAGGGAATACTTCATTCTCCATCACAGAATGAGGTCTTTATTGGGATTAAAACAACAATCCCAAGGGGGGGGCTTCCCAATGCAACAACTGGATCTGCTTCATAGCTACTCAATGAATTTAATTAAGCTCTTGAGCCTGACAAAACACAGAACTTTCTTTCAAAAGTGGGTTTTCCCCAGGCACAGCTTTGCTTGAGAGCAAATGAAAACCCATCATTAAAACCTATTATTCCCATTGAGGAGCAAACAGCAGCTGACGTGCTATCACAATGTTCACATCACACTTTGGATTTTAGTCTTACACCAGAAACTTTTTAGGGGGACAAAAAGCTGCCCAAAGGGGGAAAAAAGAAACAAAAAACAGAAAGACCAAAGGCCACTCAAAGCTTGCTCTTCATTCCTCACAGCCCCTTTTCTGCTGGCTCCAGCCGCTCAGAAAAAATTAACATTGAAACAGTCATATTGAAATGAACTAGGGCACAGTGACTGGAAAGAAAGGATGAAAGGCCCTCACGGAAGCGTCTTAATTTTTTTTAAATTGTTTTTTTAAAGATGAGCCTCTTCTGGAAAAGGTAGTCATTGCACAAAGTAAAACAGCATGGAGCTTACAACAATGGAAACTTCATCAATGTTCACAGAGAGCAAAGAGAGATGAGCAAGCAAGAAACTCCCTATGACATCTCAGCCAGAATATAAGGCAGAATAGCAGAGACAAGAATGATATTGCTGGGATCATACTTCCAAGATACAGATGCCCAAATGGATGCCCTTAAAATTCCAGGTGAATGCTAATTATGAATGAACCGCAGCATTACACCCATCCCCACCTCTATGAGTAGAGAAAATTGACCCAAAACCAGGGCTGGATTTTCCGAGGAGCAGAGATCTCATTTAGTTGCTTACATAAGGGCCTGATTTTTGAAGTGCTCAGAAATTCCCATTGAGACTTTTTAGGACCGACCAATGGACTGCCCTTCCTGGAAAGCCCAGTATCAGTTGCAGGTGCAGAGGCAAGCTAACATTTACAGACATCACGTTCATTTAAATAAACTCTTCTTTGGATGGTCATATAATATTTATATTCTCCTTCAAATAAATGGACTGGGAAAATGATTCAATATTAATGACCCAATATTACCCCCATATTTAAAACAAGCTATCAATTTCAGAATTAAAGGTGTCAACATACAGACAGATATGCAGACAGTGAGATTTCCCCAAACTTCTCCTATTTTGAAACGAATAAAGCACTCTTTTGAACTACAAAACCTACCTACCTTCAGTACAAAACTGGGAACAGCAACAACAAGATTACTAGGCTGCAATTCACTCAAATGAGATGCGCAGTTTTTATGAGCAGGTGGTGTGGGACTCTACAGGATAAAGACAGGGTATGTTCTTGCAGAAGAATGACAGATGGTTTAAATCACTATGCGTGGTCTTACTCACTCTTTGAAGATATGAGAGATAAATGGATCTCTCCATTAGTGGAACGAGGCTAATGAAAAAATAATTTGGCTCCTCTCTAATAACTAGTAGCTTGCCCTATACTCCTTAGGTATATTTGTATTATTTGTGCAAAGAATATGGGTCAAAATCAAATACACTCCCCCTGTTTTTATTATTTTACTCTACTATTGTGTACTGCTTCATCTTATCTACTTTATATCATCATATACTATGTTTGTTTTAACTTTAATGTGGCAGAATGTGTAAAATGGTATGCTGTTACAGTAGGAGTAAGGGTTCACTCCCTTCCTGAGGACTGACTTGATCACATCAACAGGCAGTTGTCAGTCATTTTCCTGTGTGTGTTAACAGTTGCAATAAAGCCTTTTTGAGAGCAAGAAGTTCCCCTGCATTTTCCCAAGCTATGAGATAGCACACTTACCAATCACCATAGATATGAACGATTAATTAATTTGTAATTATATTAAACACAATTGTATTGTCCAGGTTATTGTACTGTTTTGATGAAAGCTGTAATTAAACTACTAATACATACCTATTTGTTTGCCATCATCTTACCAGTCACACTTGTGTTGGGTCCATGGGATTGTCCATGAGAACAGAGCCTCACATATAGTGAAGCATCTGTGGAATTGAAACCATGGTTAATAAAGCCCTGATGGGGTATTTCAGTCTCCAAACTGCTATCCTACCTACACTGATAGCCACAAATATTTAGAGATCACATCAGTTGCTCATCATTTCCCATGATGCATCAGCCATCATGGGAAATATCTACCCTATTGCCCATTCCTATCTATATTTCACCTTTGGGTCTGACCACAAGCCTGCTGAATCAGGTCCATCAACATTCATAGAATTTGGATCAGCCTTCTTGCAGATTAGATATGCATCTTTGGAGATGGACTGATTTTTCAAGGCTGCCCCTGCAGCTCAAGAGTTGGAAGAATAAACATTAGCCCCTATTATACACAAGCTACAAGCCTTAATAGCACCAGCAAAATGATTCATAGATTCATAGATTGCAGAGTCGGAAGGGACCACAATGGATCATTGTGCCCGACCCCCTGCCCTTGCCATGAAAGAGGACCGAGGTCAGATGACCCCAGCCAGGTGACTATCAAGCCTCCTTTTGAAGGCTTCCAAGTTAGGAGATAGCACCATCTCTCTTGGCAGCCTGTTCCAGATTCTGGCCACCCTTACTGTAAAAAATGTCTTCCTAATGTCTAAAGTAAATCTACTCTCCACTAGCTTGTACCCATTATTCCTAGTTACTCCCTGGGGAGCACACATGGGAGATATAATATCTTTCTGGGTGCCCCCTGGCAACTAACAGAGGATGGTTGCAACCTATTATTCACTTGGGAAACGCCAGAGAAAGAGTTATATTGATTAGATGGGGAAAATAAGGGGATTTTAAGTCAATGAATAGAATAATGGAAGTTTCTGCAAGAACTGAGTTGCAGATGAATGGGTATGACGAGTGTGCTCACTATCTATAAACTGATGTGAAAAAGTTTGTTCTGGAATAAAAAAAGTGTAATACCATACTATTTTGAGACCAATCAGGCAGCAAATGTATTCCCAAAATTAAAGTGAATGTAATGAGATGCAAATTAGATATGCTATGCAGTTGTTGCACATATTAAAGATAGATGACACTTGTTTATTTAAGTGCATGACAGTGTCTAGGGGGAAAAATACAAAAAACAGTAAGTTTCCATGTTTTAAAAGTAATCCATCACCAGATCTTAAGGACAAAGTTGCATTTTCCAGGGGCACAGGATGGGCATTTTCTTTTGTACAAGCATACATGAAAAGATACAAGGACCCTAATCTAAAGCCCACAGGAGCCCTCAGAAGTCTCTCCCTTCAAGTGAATGTGCTACGAACAGTTTCTTACAGAGGTTTGATTCTTTTCATTGACAACAGTAGAATCCTGCAAATACAGGTGCCTTAAGCCTTGACTGAGGGGTAAAACTCAGCAGAGTATCCATAAATAGTTTTTCTAGCCACTTTTTCCTTCTCTAAATGTCACGTGATAAGCTTACCCCCTTGGCGCAAAGACATGGATAGTTGAAAGATGTGCTGTTTGCTGGTCATTTTTCCTCTTTAGAAGATTTAATTTTTTAGACGGTGCCACCCCACAACAAGTATGGGCTAGATGACCAATGACAATCCCTTCCACAGGAACAGTAAAGACACTGAAATCCCATAGTGTAGATCTCCAGTCTATCCCCCAGCCTGATCCCCACCGCTATCCCATGCTGCACTCTGTCATGTACTTGACGCACCGGCTCTTCCTCCCCAGACAAAACATCTATTCCACATCAGGACATATCTAGTGGAGTCCTCATTTCACTTCATTTGGTTTCATTCATTCATACAAAAAGCTGAGAAGTTCAAGACTTTGGGCCCTCTAACGTACAATGGATCTGAACCTGAATTCATTATAAAATCACATGCGACTCCAGTGAGGCCTAGAGATGTATAGTGGCATAAGATAAATCTTAAACTATAGCTAAAGTTTCACAAAAATATGTCCTGAGAACAGTTTGTTTGTGGCAAGGTAAGGACTTGTTAGGATGATAATTGTTTTTCTTTTATGCATTATCCTGAAACTCCCATTGAGTCTTTGCAGTGACTACTACTCACTAAAAACTCACTGATCTTGCCAAAGGTGATATCAAACATTTTACCCAAACTCTGCCCACAAACCTTTCATCATACCAGCTCAACCATTTCACTTTTATGACTCGCCAGATTCAATGCTTTCTAGTTCCTAGTCTTGTCTCATTTGCTTCCGGTGGTTGATGAAGAGGAGCCAAAAGTCTGTTTTGCCACATTTATTTACATGTGGAAGGGGCATGAACAAGCAGAAGGTTTAACCTGTGAAAAGTGGCCCAAAACCAGTTTAAAAAAATGCCCTGATAGGAACTGGAATCACCAACAGTGAAAGCACAGCATCAATACCTTTTTGCGAGATTTCAGTGGGAGAGATCTTATCTAGGCATCCTTCTTGGCCAGTTTTGCCAGGTGTACAATATTTATTGTATTTGTACAGTAATGTCAACCCTTGTACAATTCATGATACATAACACTAAAAGCGTTCAAAATGCATGATATTTTTGAGGCCGTAAATTGATGCAGCATATGCAAAACATAAGTCACTCTCAAGGAGTCTTAACCGACTTTTGGGTTCACTGTTAGCATTTCCTTATGACTGCTTGCCTCGAAATAAAGAAACGTGTCAACTGATGACCTAGTTCTCACTCATTTATTGGCGACTTACAGTGAACAATATCTAGTAAATAAAAAGACTTATTTGCCTTTATTTTTAAAGTGTACAGTAGATTTTCAGAAAATATGACGATTTCAGCTTCCAATATGATAATTTCATATTGAAGACCTGGCAATGCTGATCTTGTCATATATTTCCCTATGGAAGAGTCCCACTTATATAACCATTCAGGCATTGTGGCGTTTCCTCATATTGACACTAAATGTGTGATACCCTAACAGGAAAAGCCATTCTCAAATTTTAATTTTCTGAGGCATAATTGTTATTTAATATCTTCATTTGCTAAAAGGAATCCATTTCCAAAAGTGAATATAGAAAATGGAAGCTGCTTCATATTCCTTAGGTTCTTAAAAGAAAGACACTATAAACCCATCGAGAGCTGTGATAAATTAATGCAAAAAATGCTTAAAGGGTGCAATAAGTTTGATGTATTTTATTGATCAAATCTTTTTTTGTTTCACCAGGAAATGATACTATTCCCCTTCTTCAGAACCTAGCGACATAACTGCTTTTCATCATTTCAAAGCATTTTCCTTGGAATAAAATATGAAGAGGAATTAGTTTTTCTTTTACCTCAGACCACTGCATTTCCATGCCTTGAATAGGCATTTCATTATTTCAAAATAAATATCACTTTCAATCAAATATTGATTTTATATGAAAGGAGAGTGATTAGGAATGCTCTATTTTTTTTCCAGAATAAAAGAAAGATGAGTCGAACAGGGTCATTCATTTCTTCACAGCGAGCTAATTTTTCTTTGCAGCTCAGATGAGACAAGGGAAAAAAAAAATCGGTTCCCTTCCTGATTGATTTCATGAGGGCATTCTTTTGGAGGGGAATGCAAGACAAAAGGGAATGATAACCTACAGCAACTGTGAACACTTTTGAGTGATATGCTTAGAGGAGTATGGTGATGAAAGCCAGGCATGTGCCTAGACAAATGAATGGTTTATTAGAATTTTCTGGAGCACTATGTTTGACTTTTCAAAAGGGCAAATTCACACTGCTGACTCCATGAGTAAGCTGTATTCTGATCCTAGTTACACCAGTGAAAACCACATATACCATCACACTTTCCAACAGAAGCCATGTACCTGATTCTACAGTATGCCAGATCATTCAAGTTGAGTAGCAACAAGCAGATCATTGCTCTGCATTTTCAGTGGCTAAAGCTTTTATCCTGCATAACCCAACTCATTTATTTATATTTGGAGTTTATTTTCTATCTTCATAAGGCAGATTAGTTTCATATGTCATTAGGGTAATTCCAATTTAATTATGCTTAAACAGTGGTGCAAAATATTAAGGACTCAGTACTTGTCCCAGAATGGCACTGCTTTGATAGATGTGATTACATAGCACTGAAATATGAAGTCCAGCCATGAACCCACTGGAATACTGTGACATTTTTAACTACTGCTAATAACTTAATTTTCTGGTAGCTAACTTTGACTTTCCTGAGAGCCCACCTATATGCAGCAGAAAGCCTACTTAATGAGGCATAATGGCTCACACCACTACGAACAGAGTCCAAGGTTGCCAGCCCCAAAACATTTTTTACTTACAACCTGCAAACCTTTTACTAAAAAATAAACATTTTTACTGATACATTTTTACTGACATGTTTTACATAATATAAATGTAACTCTTTTGCCAGGCCCCAGTTAGAAGGGGGGAGGATCAAGTTTAGTGGTTTAACACCAACTGCAGTAACAAAGTAAACCATGGTCATCAGTAAAAAGTTTACATTGAAAAAAAAATGTTGGGCTGGCAACCCTGCTTGACTGGAACAATGCTTTTACACTGTGCTGCCCTCACCCCAGGGTTCACCTCTTGCCCCCATATCCTGATGCTTCCAAGTGCACCCTGCACCATGGTGGCCCCCGAGTCTTACGCCCACTGGGGCTGCTCCCTGTATCCTAGCGCTGATTCCCAAATAAGCATGCATATGACCCAGAACTGTACAGACAGCTGACATAACTCAGCAGCAGCACATGGCTACGGGAAAGAAGCCTATAAAGCCCTGAAATAAAGCTCCTTGGAGGGTTCAACATTCCCGTTTAGATACCAGGTGGCTTTGCTATGCTCTGCTGTCCATTAACTTCCTTCCAACTGCTTTCCAACCACAGACCTTCAATTGAGCTCCAGTTGCTTAATGTTTTATGGGTGGCTCTTTTTCTTTCTTAAACAGGTTTTACAGACAGACATTTCTAGTCTGATTTTTGTACTGACTTTCCATAAATTAGCACTGGCCTCTGTAACAGTTAGCAACCCTGGAAGAGATACTCTAATATCAGTACCAAGACAGTACATTTTTTAGACCCTAAATCCAAGAAGTGGCTATGGAATGCGTTGCCATTACCTACAATTTACTGAGCATCTATGACACTCTGCATAGAGCTTGGTGGTAGAAGGAAATGCCAACCCTCCAACACTTTTAAAGACATTTATTGTACTATATTATTCAGTCCTACTAGACAGCACCGAAGATGTCCAATATGTGCTCTCCTGGTAAACAAGGGATACAGAGTTACTGAACAAACAGTGTGGAAGTATATTTGACTGTAACCGTTCCCCTTAGCAAATAACTTTGCTTTAAAAAAAAATCTGTGACTCAATATATCATAACAACACTTGTATAGGTCACCTATACAATGCTAATTTACCCACAGCTCTGTACAGTACACAGTAGTCAACATTTTCACACACTCAACTTACGTTTTCCTGTGCTTTATATTTCACCCCATTACTTCTAATTAAAAAGTGACAGGTGGGCACTCTTGGTCTTGTTTAACTCAACATCTTAGATCTGCAGACCACACAAATCAGCAAGGCATAATTCCATGGACTTCAGCAGAGCTATGCTGAATTATTCCAGCTTTGAATCTAGCTCCATGAAGTATATTTTCAAACATATTTTTCATGAAAGAAATGTTCTCTTTTATGGAGCCACTGTGATTACCTGTTCATGCCCTTGAGTATGGCATATTCATATTTACTGCCGTAAAAATGATGCTTCCTGCATTCATGGGATAATACAGCCTTTAAGTTCAATAGTTTTATGGCTAATTCAATCATCAGTATTTAAATCATGTATGATGAAGTATTAGCTCTTTAGAGCAATTGTATGTTGATGTAGTCAGTGCTACTAATGTTGATTGAATGTAATTTTTCCCTCCCCTTTTGTTTTACATTTTTCTTTACAGCAGAAGACTGAGTAGTGCTCATAAAAAGAAAAAAAAAAGCATAAATACAACCTGTATTTCCAGACTTTTGCTCTGCATATCAGCCTTGCACGAATGCCATGAAATCCCAGAATAAGCCCCCTAAGTCTCTTCTCCACGCCTGTAATTCTCTTGCATTTCCGATCATTTCAAATCTGGCTCGATAACAGCCATCTGAGGAGAACAAAAGACATGAATACTGATGATAAGTCTTGCATCTAAATTATGGCTTAATTGGTCATTTTCAAATAAATTGTAGTCTTGTCCAGCCTTAAGTTTCTTCAAGAACGCAACTACTGTGCAACACAAGAGGACTCAGAGATCTGGTCTTTTATTCCTTGTGCATCCAAATTGCCTGCTAAAGTCAATAGTACTTCGAAGGACTATACAAAATAGTTCTATTGGCGAAATCCACAGTTCAGCTGTATTTAGGCTTTGTGCTGGACTCGGCACAGAAATGAATTCACACATACATTCACCATAAAAATATCATGCATAGCTATAGTTTTGAGACTGCTATCAGATCCAAGGAAACATTCTTCTATGGCTTTGTATTTTCCTTTCCATGTGGTCTTGGAAGCCGGGGATGAATTGCTCATGAGGTCCTTCATACCTAAGGTCTGTCTTGTTTTACACCTGGTTCAATGAATACATTCAGTTGTGAGGAATCATAGGCCACTGTGCGTTAAGTATATTGATGGCATCCATGTCAGTGTTTCCAACATGTCGGGCCTTGTAGATGCAATTAAATAAGTTACCTAGATTCTTGATAATATTGGACTCTGAAGGAGAGTTACCTGGCCAAGTTATAGTGTCAGTACCAGGAAAGTATCAAGTGTTTATTTTAAAAAGAGCATATCAGTTTTCATGTCCAAATTATCACATGGACACTGAAAGGCAAAGGTGAAAGCCTGGCCCTGGTGACATCAGTGGGACTGTGGCATTCAATGATCATTCATGTCGAGCTACACAGAAGCACCTAGGCTCCTAACTGCCACCAAAATCAATCAAATCAAAAGAAAACTAGGAGCTTAAATCATTTTGGGAATCTGGCCCTCAAAACTTAAGGTGCTAGCAAAAATTCTGGTTCTTTTTGCATTTATTGCATACAACAATAGATTTGTAGTACCCCACTCAGACTGTACTGGGAAAGCTCAATACCTTACGCACAGTCCTCCAATACTGCAGGGGCCAAAACTCTCAGTGTGATTTCCATCAGAGAGCAGCATTCATCCTTTCATCATAATTATAACTCAATTTTAAACAAAGATTTTAAAAACTGTGTTGTGATGGACCAGCTGATTGGATAGCACATCTCAGCAACCATGCTTAGGAGGAACTTTTTAGCAATATCGCTAGTTCTAGTTGAATTAATATTTGAGCTATGGATACTCATCACATTCCATTAATGCCATAATTACTTGCATGGCTATTAACGGCTATAATTTACAGGGTACTGCTTACTGATTGAATTTTTGGTAACTGAATTAAGATTCCAGCAAGATTAATACAATAATTTCATATAAATTTGCAGCACAAAAGTCCCGCAAACCTTGTACGATGGTGACGATAAAATACTTTGCTTCATGATTGACAGGACTTTTGGTGGCCTATGAAGTGGCTGCACTTCTTGGCTTTTTGTATCCCCTCAACAGGGATTTGTTTGGAAGAAATAGAACAAAGCCTACCTAGCTTTCTCGATCAGTGGGCATCTCTGCTATATGAAATGTTGCAGATGGAACATCACTTCTGCCAAGCTTAGGTGGGCAGACAAGAAGGCAATACACTGGAGAGGGCACATAGGCTGTGTGCAGACAAAACAAGAGGTGTGTGCACACACCACTTTAAAGCAGGCTAAATGCTTTCGCACTGCTTTAATGGTGTCGGTGTTTGCATGCCTTGGTGATGTACTGTGCATTAATTCTAGCTGCTGTAGGAAATTTGGTGGCGTAATGCGCCTTAAATGACTTGGGGTGCAGCACACTAAAACTCCTATGGCTGCAGAGTGAAGCACCGAGCTCAATGGAGCTCCATGGCTCTGCAGGAAGCCCTGCAAGCAGTCTGGCTAAATTATTCAATTTAGTGCCCCCCTTTCATCCAGACACGCCCATAGTCTGTACTTAGATGTGTTTGCCCCTTGTATCACACAGCCAATGGAGGAGTAAAAATGTCCTTTGTGAATTTGGCTGTGCTACCCAGACATCAAGTCCAGGAGTGCAGAAGCACACATGCTAATCCAGGGGACAGAACTGTCTGCAGGGACAAAGAGAAGGAGGGTATTGGCTAGGGCAGTGGAAGTGACAGAGGGGTTCACAGCCTGATGTTTGTATGGGCCAATATCGAATTACTGCCTCAGACACCCCAACTGGATTTGGCTTAGGGGTAACCATGGAGAAAATTTTGCCTCCTGGTACCATGCCGTTACCCACAGGTCTTAAGGCCAAGCCACAGTCAGACTATTGTTCATTAAGGACTTGATCCATCTTTCACTGCACGCAGAAGAAAGAAGCCCATTGACTTTAGAGGAAGGGAGCACAAGGCCCGGAAGTGTTCTTCACCCTTTTTTCCCCATACAGCCTCTCTCTGCATGTGGATTCAACTGTGTCTGGTCCGTTACATTTCTCATATATTTTTAATTGGATTGGTTTTCCCCTGCCCCTTCCTGCTCCTGTTGTTTTTGGAATATATTACAATGAAACTTTTAAACTTACTACTTCCAGGCAGGCCTACAATTAGAGAACAGCATGTTTAGTCCAAATCCAATTGTGTTCGGGTTCCCCTCTCCCTTCTTCGTTTCTGGGAGTTGTTGTCTGGGCAGTGATAAATTAAACCAGGCATCTCCTTTGACTGTGATGGATGGCAAGTATAAGTGATATCCACTAGACAAATGGCTGATTTGTGTACCCTTCCATTTAGGATTAGGCTAATAAGATGTTCATTTATGGATCTATTACTAAGTCATTCAATCTAGTGAAAAAATCAGAGTGGGTAAGTTCCAGCCACCAGGAATTTATTTCCATGTTTTATGCAATATAGTGAATATTTTCTTGGATAGCCCAGATAGATGCATTAAGAATTTTTCATTAGAATGAAACCTTACCTTTACCTGAGCTAGAACAATAGCATTTCAGATTTCCAGACTTGGAGTTCAATTATAATTCGATTTTATGATAGACCAATTAGGTGCCTTAATGCCAACATGCAATTTAAAGTGTCACTGTCCGGGGCCTAGTTTCCATTCAATCTCTAATGTTTCAGAAACTAGAGACCAGATTCCTTGATCTATCAAACCAGAGCAAGAAGCAAATGTTGCCTCAAATCGGACCCGAATTTCCTAAACCTGACTCATCTCAATCTGGGAGTTAAAATCAGAAGTGTCTCTACTGCCTGGCAATGGGGGACCCTCTTCTGTCTGGTCCTTACATTTGCTAACGAGTATCTAGGGATAGATAGTAGGGGTGTGCAAAGCAGACCCTATTTGATTCAGATTCAGCCCAAATCAGGGACAGTGATTCGATTTGTTGATTCGGATCACTGTCCCCAATTCGATTCGGCCAAATCCGAATCTGAAGATTCGATGCTGGTTCGGACAATCAGCGATTCGGACTTAGACACAGTGTTAAAAGTTCTTTCTACATACCTTGAGGTAGCAGGCGCAGCTTGCGATCACTGCAATGCTGGGATGCACAGAGTGCCCCACAGGACTGTGGGGGGGCCCTCCACATGACCAGCGGTGAACCCAGAAGTGGACCGGAAGTACGTCTGGTCCACTTTCAGGTCTGCTGGGGAGCACACTGGCTTTTCATAAAAGGACTGGCTATAAAAGTTTCATTTGAAACAATTTCTTAAGCATAAATGGAGTTTTTGATGAAAGGAAGCATTTGGTGGCGGGGGAGGGGAAGGAATACTCTCATCTGATTTTGGTAAAAATGCCACTATTTCCCAGTCTCCTTTGTGGGTCCCATCCTCTGGCCAATGCACAATGACCCAGACCCTCCGGTGATGCTTTTGGGGCTTACACAGCAGAAAGCCCAACAGAGACATTTTAAAATCAAAATACCTTGGTTATTCACATTATGCTGCAGACACCAAGTTTTCCACAGAAAGCCTTGGGGGGTTTTTTCCAACCAGTTCCTGTTAGCACTTGCCCACTAAGAACTCAAACACCTCAAACCAATGGTGGGGGAGTAATTACCTGACTGTCACCTTGGCCAGGGAGGGATTTCACCAACTAACCTTGAGCTGAAAGGTCCTGCATCTGCCTTCCCAATCAGCTAAATCAGGGGATCCCATTTTCACGCCAGTTAGCACACTATTACTCTAAGACAATTAGTCGGTGGCCAGCGGGTTGCCGAAGAGATCTCTGTGGCTGGCCCAGCCTTTTAGCCAATTTAGAGACAGATTGCTAGAGGGATGTTCTTGTAAACAGAACGCCGAAGGTTATTGTTTCCCTCTTCTTCCTCCTCTGTCCCAGCTCTATTAAGAAACATGTTTTTCTTCTTGCTGCACTTATTTTATTCTTCTCCTTCCTTGCCACAACAGTGGGGATGCATGCTAATGAGACAATCCTCACTCTAACCATGCTATTTCCTTTGGAGACATTTCCTTGGGTACTCAATAACAAACAGGCAGTTTTTCTGCTCGCAGACAGGTCAGGTCACTTGGTTACCATGAGTTATTTTGCTGGTGTGAGTGAGTAGCCAAGCTGGGATTACATATTTCTTTTTTTTCATTTGAATCAGTTTAGCTTTCTAAAAGCAATACGTCTCCAGCGCCTGGCTTCCTATTTCCTATTCCTTCAGGTTTCTCTTTATGTGCAACTTGTTTTTAATACCAGCATTATTTTAACTCCTAAGCGCTGCTTTCCATTACATTATTTTAAGCACATGCCTATAGCATTTGCTTTGCATACAGCCGGATAAACTGAAATGAGGTTCGGGCTGTTTAGCAGTCATACGCACACTGCTTTTTTGACTGCTTTCCCTTTTGAGTTATCTCCGGGGGATTTCTTGACTTTGCGTTCCAGGCAGATACTCCAAATATATCAAGATTTCAACACTTAAAACATTACACAATACATCTCATCCTTATGTCCTTTTATTTTCCTATACATATCCAGTGGTTGTAGGCAGAGCTGTAAAGGAAATGCTTGTATATAGTGCTATAAATGGGAAGCTGATGCACATAAGCACCAGGACAGTGTCCAGGGAGTTCTTGATTGCTAGAGATAAGGTCATAATGAGCAATTTTACTTTCATGTTGATGGTTGGGGGGGAGGAAGAACCTTTATCTGTACTCCACAGAGATGGAGAATTCAAGGTCAATCATGCCTGCTTATGAAGGAGGCCAACGTATCAATAATCTCTCTTTCACATCCATAGAAGGGAAATTTGTTTATGCATATTTCATTCACAGTAGCTCAATGTTCCTGTCTTAGTTTATCTCTCTGAATGAGTCTGGGGAGGGAGTGAAGGGGGAAGCAGTGGGGAAAGCAAACAGGTGTATTAATAGCAAAACTGTTATTTTGTAGCAAACTGAATGGAAGGTCTCTGGATTCTCTGCATTCCAGGGGAACACAAGAAACTGTGCAGCGGGTTCCCTCAGAACATGGAAATTTGCCCCTTAACAGCTTCCACTTTCAATCGGCTGCAGATTTTTTTACTGAAAAATGTAAGTAGCTTCTTAGAGCTAGGTAGGGGGCTGTTGGGACTGACTTCTTAGCATGCAAGCAGTTGCGTCTAAGTGCAGGAAGAGGATGCTTCTGCTAAAACGATCAAAAGAATAGTTAACCGGGATGACGTTTAAATCGCCGTCTTCGTGCTCCAGAATTAAAAAGGCCAACCGGGGCAACGGACCCATCTGCCCACCTCCCTGGGCTACTGTTTTAGGCTCTCTGCAGTGCACAGGTCCCACTGTTTGTATTGTCAAGGTTATCTTCACAATGAAGAAGAGCAACATACTGGACACTAGTGCTCGCACTCCATTTGGTTTGTGTCATTCTATTGGTGCAAGAGTGGCGAAGCCTGGCTTGCAGGTTCAGTGGAGGGCCACATTTCCAGGTGTGGCTGTACAGCTCACCGTCAGTAGCAGAGTGCATACACATAACAAGGGGCAGGGTTAGGCTACCAAGACCACCTTGGTGATGCTATCATCTCCCAACTGCTTTCCTGCACAGCCTTAGCATTCTTTTATGAATGTTTCCTGCATGGAGATTTCTAGGTTTGTACTAAAGAGAGATATGTCCTTGCCATCATCTTGATTTGGTGCTATGATGAAGGATCTATGCCAGCCAACTAGCCAATGCAACCTGTTAAGTAGATCCCAAGGCTGCATACAAGAAACCGGAATCAACATGGATATAAGACATGGTCTTTTCACAGAATCAGCCTAATTTGGGTATGCTGGTTTATGCGCTAGCAATTCATGGCACAGACTGAATGCGGTGCTTGAATCCTTTTACTCAATCTTACATCAAAGGCCTGATCTAAAGTCCATTGAACTGAATGTGAGTGAACTGTGCAACAAAACCTGTAATCTATATGCTCCAAATGGCACTCAGTCACCCTGGGCAGCACTCATTGGCCAAGACTTCAACAGCATAGTGGAGCATTAAAGGCAAGGTGCTGGTATTCTCCAAAAGGTGTTTGTCCAGTGTCTTCTTCCTCCCTTGTGACTTTGACACAAAATTGATTCTAACTGAGCAGTGCAACCACTTTCTTATTTAAGAGCACTAATACCTTCTGGAGACAGACAAAGAACATGCATACAAGCAAGTACTTCTTAATTTACACTTCATCCACTGGGTCCTAGTTAATTTAACAGGTCTCTACATTCATACAACAAATTATACCTTGATATCCTGGCACCAGCTCAGTGTTCTAATTGTTCTGTTTAATATACCTGCTGTGCAATGTGAATGCCTTGTTTTACGTGCTCTGTCTTGTGCACTAACAAAAATTCCACCATGAGACTTCTGGATACGGGTGCTGCATTTCCTCCAAGAAATACAAGGTCGTTTCAAATGGATGGGTACACAGAAGACCTAAAAGTGTATTTTGGAGGCTGCATTCATCCTGCTAAATAGATTTCTCTCCCATTTGCATCGTTACAGTGTGTCAAAGGTAATAGGAGGAACCCTGAGATTTGCCCATGACTCAAATGGGAAAGAGGGTGGGACTCTCCGTTCTGCCAACCAAGTCGGCTCCATTCACGCTGCTCACAGAATGGCGGGCCAGCATTCAAAATAAGATAACGCATGAACTGAGCTCCCTTGGCTCAGTTCCCCGACATGAGGTCCAAGTCCATCGTTCAATGGAAGTCAAGAAGCTAAGGGAAAGATTGAGAGTTTGCATTCAGCCTCCAGTGGGGCTGAAGTGTCCCAAATAAAGACTGTTCAGACAATCATTGCTCTTCCACTGCTCCCTGGAAGGAGAAGCAGGTGGTGGGAACATGTACCCATGACAATTAATTACTCTGGCTGATAAGGGGAGATATCTGCTGCCCTTCTCCACATCAGCCTTATCCATTGGTTTGCAGTAGAAGGAAGAGCAGGTCCTGCTGTCCTCTTGGGGTCAGAGCCACTGGTCAAGCAGACAGGGAGAGGAGGCAAGGAGTCAGTTACCACCCTTCATAAGTAAATTATGGAGATATAATGTTTATATATGTATAGATGATGTTGAAGTGGGATTTGACCACCTCTTGCACACTTATTACTGCTCACACCTAGGGCTCTTGCATTTGGGTAAAACTCAATATTTTTAGGTTGATTTTGCTGCCTTTTTGAATGCTGCATGCACTCATTTGTATAGCTAATTGCCCCACAAAATCTGGTCCATTCATAAAAATGCAGCTGTACAGAAATGTGGTCTTTTCGTCATACTTCCACCATCCTGGTAAAAAAACACCATGAGAAGCCCAGAACAGACATGGCACCTAGATGCATTTAAGTGAGTTGGTCCACAAAGTTTTAGGCACAAATATGAATAGTGTCTACAGACCGAATTCTGCATGCATCTCCATTAGCCGTACATTTGCTACTAGGCAGCTGTAAGAGTTACTGCTATCACCCTGTGGCATAGAGCAGCGTCTTGGGGCTACCAGACAGCAAATGCACAAACCCACTAAGGCCTGGAAAGGAGTAGTTGCACTGGCTGTGGGCAAGGGGATTGCCAACTCCCATCCTATACAAATCTCCCCAGCTCAGTGCTTGTTAATACAGTTAGATCCGAGGGAACACAAGGTACCCAACAAGTCTAACCATTTCTCAGTTGCTGTAGGGAAGGGCAACTCAGTTCCCCTCTCTTTGAGTCCATTTCTTGCCCCAGCCATTTTTTAACATCTCTTTGCAGGTCTCTTCACTGCAAGGACAGCCCCATCCTGTGTTTGTACAGGCTTCAGACAACAGATTACCAGTTGCAGTTGTGCCCTTTAAATACTGCCGTTCTGCAAAACTGGAAACAATACATTATCTGATTTTCATATACAAATATTATTTTCACGTGCATGGAAATCAGTCCTTCCATCTGCCTACCTAGGCATTTATATCATGTTCATCGCCATGGTGTCTGAGCCAGCAGGTGCGCCCATCTATTCGGATGGCACCTTTTCAGTGGTCTTTTAAAAAATTACACTATGTGTTGTTTTGAATCTTTTCTATTCCTCCTGCTTTCAAAAAATCAGTACAACCCACTGAGCTGTGACCAAGGAATAAGCTCAGTCCTACATTCTTTTTTTTTTCTGCATAATGGATTTAGAAATGTATCTATTTTTTATTGCAGAATAATATTCCCATTTTATGTACTGGCATCTTTTTGATGTACTGAGATTTTGTGCAAATTCTCTATTCATCATGGTGAAAGCCAGATAAATAAATACTGCTGAAGCCCCATTTCGCAGTCACAATTATCGTCTCTTTCAGGTATTGCCTGCTTCATTATCTGAGTGAACAGTTTTATCTCACCCACAAGGCAGACCCTCCAAATTTGCAGTTAGGTAGATATAACCTTGGTTATTTAACTCAGTCTAAATGGCACTCTAATATTCCTCTTAACTGCTGCTTTTAAACAGTTTCCCCCATAACTGTTAATCACATTAAAAGGTATTGGATATGCAATTTCCTTTAATTATGTGAAAATATTGGTTGTTTCCTTTCTTTAGAACCTTATGTACAGTGCAGCAGTGATTAATCCAGGAGTTTTAAAAGGTAGTCCAAGAAAGATCATAATTGCTGATTTACACCTTCACTGAAAGGCACTGCCTTTTTGCCTCCCCCCACCCCCCGTGGATTTCACATTCTCTTTGAGTCTGGAATTATTCTACACGTGCCATCATTATATTCATCAATACATGCTTTGTCTTGCACAAATCTGCTTAATTGCTTTCCTCATTTAGACAACCCTAGAGTCATTTGCTAATGAACATCACCATGTGCTAATATGGCATGAAGGATTTACATGTGGCATTCAGAAAGGATGTAAAGGAAGAGTAGAGAAGTCAGGCTCTCATTACATGTGCCAGAGACTTTCTGAGCCATTACTGCACAATTACTGTACAGGAACCTGAAAATCATAGCCCAGTTCCACTTCATATCAACTGGTGCTAATTGCACCATGTGGAAACCGCTGGATTCCCTAGCTGAGCGAGCACGCTGCCATCTTTAAGTAGCTACTTGAGAAGTGCATTCTCGTCCCACTCAAACTGGCTCTTGGCTTTGAGGTCTACTGAAAGCAGACCTCAGTCCATTATGGCAAATACAGGTGAAGATCATACTAAACTGTACCTGTAGCTTAGTCATTGTTCAACCTGCCATCTCTGCAAGGTCAGCCCACCGTGGCTCCCCCTCAAGTAGATTAGAGCTCCTCCCGGCTCAGATCTTCTGTGATATCAAGGTTCTCTTTTTCTTCCTTACATGAGTCCCAAAGAGGATCTCTAAGGTGAGGATGGCTTCTTTATCAGATAATGCCACCCAGAAAAATAGTGCCCATCTTTTTATTAGGTCCTTGGTGCACTGCTCTGCTAATTGACAGTCATCAATAAAAAGGAACCCATTTATCTTCTCTAATGAGGATGCTTGCTTTTGCCCTTCTTGAAAACTTAAGGCATGTCGATCACGATGCTGGTAGAATGGAAAGTTGCTGTTGAAAAAACATCATGATATTAACTGAATCCATTTAGGATTTCATAGACACTAGGGCTGGAAGGGATCTCGGAAGATCATCGAGTCCAGCCCCCTGCCCCAAGGGCAGGAAGTCAGCTGGGGTCACAGGAGCCCAACAAGATAAATGTCCAATTGACTCTTTAAGGAATCCAGAGTAGGTGCTCGCACCACCTCTGGTGGCGGTCTGCTCCAGGCCTTGGAGGCTCGGACTGTAAAGAAGTTCTTCCTTGACTACACGTTCAGCAAAACTCGCTGGTTCCTGCCTACACCATGAACCTGCTGACACTGCTGACTTCCCCCGGCCAATGCAGTCCTCACTTACTCTGTAAGGCAACTTTGCAACCCACCTTGAGTCATCAAAGCACCAGCGTAAAGCCAGGGCCCAACCCATCATTCCTCTGATCTTTTTCGTTGACTAGTACAACTTTGACTGATAAAGAAATTGGTATAAAATAAAAGCTGCTCATGAAGATCTTTAAAAATGGGTTGTCACATTTGTTTCATGCCAGGTGTCAGACTTAATTTTTCCAATGATAGAATTAGGACTTGCAAAGCAAGTGAATTAGCACCCAACCTCTACATTTCACAGTCCAGTGTCAACAGGACCAAAAGCAAAGTCTACTCACACTGAATCCTTAAAAAAAGAAAAAAAATAAGCATTTAATCTCTCTCCTGCTCTGGGGCTCTGTGTTCTCAGGTCATTACAATATATTTCAACCTCTGGCAGTCCCCAAGAACCTGTGATTATTCAACTTCTTTCCCACAGTGCACCAACTCTCTCTGTTCTAAGAGCATTGCAGTACATGCCATTCTTTGGTAAAAATAAAAATAAATAAAAAAGGATAGAAGATGACTGGAAATAATGGGTTTCTCTTGGAAGCTGAGAAATCTTCAGATTTCTTGTCACCAAGATACAGCCTGGAGAAGCTGACTATCAGTGAAAGGCGGGCCAAGGAGGAAAGAAAGGAAGCACCAGTGGAATATACCTAGGTATTCTCCTGCTCACATACCAGGTCCAATACTGAGAATGGCAGAGCTCAGCTAAACCCCAGAATCTGGCATTTGACTGAAAACCACTTTCTTTCTCGATAATATAACTTTCTGTTCCTTGTCAGCGATGTCCCAGCCATCAAGACTTGCCTTAAAGAGCTATATAGTGAAAACCCATTTGCAGCACACATCAACAAAAAGATTTACTGTGCCTACAAAACCAGGCTGCAAATTTCTGGGGTGTCACTGACTGGCACATTTTTAACCACTGGCATATATGTATCTAGGCAGAGTCTACTCAAAGCCCTACCAGCTCTCTAGTTGTCCAATGAGCCTTCCAGGAACCTGCCACCCCCCTCACCCTCACCAAAAAAAAAAAAAAAAAATATACAAAACCTGAATTTATAATGAAACAAAAAAAATGCAAGTCAAAAGATAATAAACCTGTTTAAAAATCACCTAACAGCAGAGTCTTTTACATACAGCGTTCCCTTCATGAAAGGAAAAAATTAAAAAAGGCAGCAAGCAATCCATTTTTGCCTTTTTTAGGCTACTTTTATGTTAAAGAGTCTTCAGGGGCGATATGATTTTGTTTAGCTCGTCTATCAAAGATTCAGCTTTTTCTTTTATGGCCAGAGAGAGGAATTCAGCCTTACATGATATTTTAATAGGAAGCGTCTGAAATGACAAATTAAGAAAAAGAGTATTTGTGACAGTGATAAAGGGAAAGTTTAAAGCTTGTATTTAGATAAATTGGCTGGAAAATTTGATCCACACACTCTTTCAAATATGATTATACAAACATAATTTGCATAAATATTATAATTAAAATTCTGCCTATAGCATAATAAAAAAAAGGGGAAAATGGTATTAAATGATCAAGGCAGGAATGTTTGAAATATCACTGTGTGATGTTTCATGGTATCCATTAAATAAGTAATTTATTGCAAAACCTATCAAAGAAAAAGGAAATTAAGTCAGCTATGGCTGGCTTTTTAGTTTGTGGCTTGATTTTTCAGAGGTTATCATTACTTTCAGAACACATTTGATTTTTTTTCCAAGGTAGTAACTCAAAGGAATTATAATACTGGATCGGCTTTAGAGCTGGGACATGTAGAGTTCAGTACTTCTAGTGCCTACTGATAAGCAGTTCCTGATAATGACCAATGACCATTTGTTTTCAGGCGGAAGTCCAAGTCCAGAACGAAAGTTCTTGTCCAGCAGATCCAGAGACTTCAAGATAAAAGAAAGGCTGGTGAAAGCAAGATTGCAGTTGCAAGCAGCCGTTTGGAGATGACATTACATGAGTGTACACCCTTCTCTGGGGCCAGCATCAGTGCTGCTCTATGGCACAACTCCCATCTCACGTGTGAAGAGAGACCGGTTACAGAACTCAGATCTGAAATCCATACCGACTTTTTAAAGGCAAATGCGAAGACGATGTTTCTTCCTAGTCATGGGCAACCTTGTAGGAGCTAACAGCCTGTATGCCCACTTAGGTTTGGGTCCAGCAAAGCACTTGAGCATATGCTTAACTTTAAAATATGAGTTCAGTGCAGCTAGAAGAACTATTTACATGCTCAAGTGCTTTGCTGGATAGAAGCTTTCGCTTTTCTGCAAAACCAAGGGCAGTGCTGGTTTTCTTTGTCCTTTATTGACTGTAAGAGATACCCCTCTTAAAAATCCACATTTTGAACTTCCTATAGCAGGGTGGTCCAGTTTCTTGCCCCCTGGGGACCCAATTATAGTAGAGCTCTTCTTGCTCCAGTTTGTCATTTGTCCATACAGTCCCATTAGCAACGCGTTGTGCCTGTAACTGGTCAACTTAAATGAAAAAACGGGGCGAACTTTGGGTCTTTTCTTGAATCAAGTTCCCTCTAAGAACTTTGGTTTGCAATGAGGGAACAGATACATTAGTCTTGATTATGTCCTGGAGTTTTAAGCAAATCACACCAGTGGGTTTACTTGTAAAGATCATTCCAAAGAAGGAAGCATTTAAACATCAAGCTCCAACTTATTATGGACATCATGCATATTCATCCAGATCTCTCCTAGGATTCTGCAATCTTACTACTAAATTGAGTGCACTTTGGTGTTTTAGTCATTTACTCCTACGCTGGCCAGTCTTTAGCAATCACTTCGCAATTTAAGATCTAACACTGGAATCAGACTTGCAATTTGGATTGATAAAAGTGAAAAAAACTCTAAAACAACAAATCATCAAAACAAAAAAACTCAGGTGCATCAGCAGACCTACTGCTGCTCCAGAGTTGACATACCTTAGTAAATCCAGCAGCGACAAATAATTTGAAGTAAAGTTGACAAGTTAAAAAAAGTGCAAAACTTTGCATTATGAAATGTAGGATGTTTCAGAGTTAAGTCACTCGTCAGCTGGATCAGATTTAAGTCAATGGGAGAAGATGAGTTAATTTAATAGTTCTAAGCAGGGATAGAAAAGAGATAATACTGTTCTCCTACCAGTTCAGATTGTGCCTTCTCTTTGATTACAGCCTTTCCCGGGGAAAATGATGG
The DNA here is from genome assembly GCF_001723895.1 of Crocodylus porosus. Classification (NCBI taxonomy): domain Eukaryota; kingdom Metazoa; phylum Chordata; order Crocodylia; family Crocodylidae; genus Crocodylus; species Crocodylus porosus. The sequence goes on along the minus strand of NW_017728932.1, from coordinate 10,001,268 downwards.
ATTGTGTCACAGTGGAAAGTTCTTCGAGACTGAAGATGAAGGAGGGGAAATACAAAGGCAAATTGTGATTACCTAAATGTTATCAGGGATTTCATGGAAGTCACAGATCACTCAAATTTCAGAGGAAATGAGATTCAGTTGTTGCATGGATTCAGAATTTGGGGAAGCAGAAATGCAACGAGAGATTCAAGGAAAATCAGAGATAACATTAGGTGTTTTAGGAGAGGATTTTAAGTAATGGAACTGCCCTAGGTAGCCTTGGAAAAAAAAAAATCTCACCCTGAATGTGCAGTATTTGTGCATACTGAATCTCCTCCTACATGAGTAATAACCTACTTCTGTTTAGGAGCAGGGAGCTTTGTATCAGCAACGCTTCCAAAGCACAGTGGGTACAGATGGGAGGTGCAGAGCCTCTACCATGGTGCCGCGAGATCCTTTTAATGGTACCACCAGGTGCTACACAATATTAGCACTGTTAGGTGTGCAAACACCTACACGATTCACAAATACACCCTGAGATTCAAATAGGACTCCTTGGTGTGAAAAGCATTCTGACCGGTTGTGATCTTTCTGGGTGCTTTGCGAGAGAAGAATTGCTCTATTATTTTTCCATAGTCAAGGTAAGAGTGAGAGCTAAAGGCTGGCATTTTCTGAGGGGTGCCTGGAGTCTAGAAAGGATGAGAACCAGTAGCGTAGAGAGACCACATAATACAGGGACAGGTTGGGACTGTGAGTTAATATAGCTCCACCGAAGCCAATGCAGCTACACCTATTTACATCAGCCGTGGGTCTGTCCCTTCGAACAGCACAGTCTGTTCTGCCTTGCTCTTGCTTTAGGAAAAATAAAAATAAACTACAAGCCGAGTTAGGCAGCACTTCAGCGAGGCCATCTGAAAAAATCTCTCTTTGCCTTGCTATCACGAAGCCTGAATCCAGGGAAGTGCAAATGCTAGGTATCAGCAATGCCTTCTGCCCAGCTGTTTTTCCCACGCTGAAGCGTGATGATTTTTCAAGTATCTTTTTCTGGCAGAAATTCCCACGTGTGCCCCCTCCCCTCCTTGCACTGACAACTTTATGCACAAACAACAGCTTGTATTGCTGCTGCACTTTTCTGGATTCAGGAGGAGGAAAAGAAATAATTAACATTAATAAAACCCCCAAGCTAATGGGATGTTTTGCTTTTCTCTTCCACCTGCTTTTCTTCAGTACATGTCAGCTTGTGCCCTCCTATTGCCTCTGGCTACTTGCAGTTGTTTTCTCTGTGCTCCCTGTTACCTTCCTTGACCCTTGCTTGCACAACACAACATTTAAACTTGCCTTTCCCCTGATCCCCTGTCTTCCGTCAGCCGCGGATCGCTGCAATGCTGAGAAAAGAGGTCACACTATTTATAAAGGGTTAATAAATTATTAACGGATGCTGTAAGCCCACCCATGTGTTACTGGCACAAGTGGTTTGTGCTATAGGTAGTTATTTTGAATGCATCCTCAGCAGACTTTAGAAAACAGTTATAAGCATTGCATCGACCTGCGGGACCATGGAACCATGGATTAACTATTTCCATCTCTTCATCCTTTACTTCGCTTCTACAGCCTACTTATTCATGGTAGCCTGATATTGTTGCTGCTGCTCCCTTTTTTTTCCTGAAAGAGTTAGCCAACCCCAAAAACATTTTTTTTAGGGCCTAAACATTTGCCTCCTGCAGGAAGAGAAATGGGTAGTGCAAGTCTCTTGGACAACTTCTTTATGGGGTTGCTGCCACCACAGCTTTACCAGCCCTTCTACAATGGAAGAGGGGAAGCAGTGTATGTGGTCAGAAGGTTTCTTTTCATGCCAGCTTCACCACACCACCTCCCAGATGGCAGAAGCTCTGTGGGCAGAAGTGTCCCTCATTCAGATAAAGGAGTTTTGCCATCATAGCTCTGCTGGGCAAACTTTCTAGTGTAGACCAAACTTTGTTTCTGAGCAGGCCTTGCCACGTGACCCATTGCCTTAGGCAATAGCCTTCTACAGTTAAAATTATATTTTTATATACATATATACACACACATATACACACACACAGAGAGAGAGAGAGAGAGAGAGAGGCATCTTAAACTAATATCTATAGATACATTTGCATTAAGGGAATCCTCTAAAGAGAGTTTGGCACACCTTCAGCTTTAACTAGGTCTGTGGCTGGCTATATATCAAATGCATGCACAATGGCACCAATCAACACATTGCTTCATAACAATATAAAGTGCAACCTGAAATGGATTGAGAGAGGATAGGTTTTGTAGGTAAGGAGCTTGAATAGGATTTCAGAATTGGGGGATAAATTCCCAGCTGTGCTACAGACTTCCTAAGTTACTTCTCGCTAGTCCCCCAGGCTCTGGGTTCGGTACAAACTCCCACACTTCAAATGCTCAGCACCCAGCAGCTCTCAGTGACGATGAGGGATAGATTTTTCAGAACAACTTAGTGTCTTGGAGGTTTCGGACTTCCAGTTCACTGTAACGTCACTGTGATGCCTGTATTTTCCATGTGATGTGCCTCTCAGCTGCTAAGAACAAAGAAAGCAACCGTTCTATTTCTCTGGGTGGCTTCAGTCTGTTACAGAGGAGGTACAAATGCCGTGATCACTCAACAAGGGCTTTAGGTTTATTCTTTCTTGCTGCTGTTCTCCTTGAGCTAAAAACTGAGTCATTTTAGGTTGAAAGTATGTGTGACTCAGATTATGGAGAAGATAGATCACCCTGCACAGCTAATTCCTCCCCAGGTTTGAAAATGAAGCTGTGATCTCGCTGTCTCTTCTGTTTATAAAGATAAAGGAAGCAATTACATGCAGAGTTTAGCTTAGCTCCCATATTGGCTCTACAGAACTTGGTTTGTGTGAATACTGCCTGTAAGACACAATGGGGAGGAAAGGGGAAAGCTATAGATAGCCATTGCTATGTAGTCACCTGTCTAACTATAAGCAGACTTTAAGTTCATTCAAACTTTTATGCTAAGAAGGCCTGACATTTAGTAAAGCTGCATCTTACAATTAAACATTTGCCGGCATGGTTACTAGGGCTGTGCGAAGCTTTGGTCCGTGATTCGATTTGGTGGACAAATCTCCAAATCCAAATTGAATCAGAGGATCCCTTTAATCTCTCTGAATCGAATTGGAACCCTCCGAATCGATTCTGAGAGATTTGGAAAGATTTGGTGATTCGGACATAGGCCCTAGTGATACTGACTAAGAAGAAACCTTTTTCCAGTACAGCTGTGTCTATGGCTATACTAGTAAAACATTTTAAATGTAGCCAACTCCCAGGCTCAGCCTGGCAGAAAATACAAAGAACAACCCTCTTACTTTTCCCTCCACTTACACCTGGTTTCCTTCCATCGGCTTCAGTGATGTTATACCACACAAGAGGAGAATCGTGCTCTCACATCATGTAAATTTAATGAATGAATTCCAGAGAAAAAGCGCATCCCTTTTATTTAATACTTTTGGAGACAATAATGGCAGCCTCATACCCAGAAATGCAAAGGCAAAATCCACACCTGGAATAGCCTAGAAAAAATAATCTTACTTATCAGCTACTGCTTTATCTTCACCACCTTGGAGATTTACTTCAAGTAGACAAAAAGAGAGAGAGAGAGAGAGAGAGAGAGAGAGAGAGAGAAAAGCCTCCAAACTTAAGAATAGTTTATTGAAGCTTTTAAAGTAAACTGCTGCAAGGTGTTTAGACCTTTTGATAAAGCAGCTCATATAAATCCTCTGCCTTTTTCACCTTCAGGTCCTAAGAACAATGCAGTCTCAATTCTAATGTCGTTTCCACTGCTGAAAATTTGTGACATCAATAAAATCCTAGTTTGTCAGTACAAATGGAATTTTAAATTGAATTCTTATCAAATTAGCCTTTCATCAAGGTCATGCAATATTGTGTGAATAACCTTTTCAGAAGCTGTGTACATGGTTGCTGCCAGAGGTGAAAATGAGACAAATTCTAATGAGATTACTCAGCTGGAACACTCAATAACATGCTATGGAGTGTACGGGGGTGACATTAGGTTTAGTGATAATTTAGGTCAATAGATCTACCAGTGCTCGAAACACAATGCTTTATTCTCCTGTCCGAATATAAACACTTGCATTTATGGTGCCTAGCTCATGCTTATTCAAGAGCTGGGAAAAATAATTGCCAACTCGCCTCTGAGCAACTTCCAAATGCTCTGCTTCCTGTAGCTATCAGGATGCACTGTAAATCATGCCTCTCTGCTTGCTGCTTTGATGTCTCTCTTCATTTCCAGACCAGTATTGTTTTGCGGTGTTTTCAGTTATGTGGGACTTACCAAAATCCCTCATCTACTTGGCAAATCTTTGCCAGCCTGTAAGTTTTGATATTAGGGGCTCAGTCCTGGGGGGTGCTAAATATTTCCGCCCAACCAAGCAAAAGACTAAGGCATGAGTTTAACGGGAAGCAAGTTGGTTAAGACCATTCGTATGCTTATCACTCAGCTTACACTTAATTGTTTCTGCATTAGGTTAAAATTCTCAGCATCTTGCCATGTGGAGCCTTACAAGGTTCAGTGAACTGCTTATGGACAAAGAAATGCCTTAACCCCTTTCAACAGCCTTTATTCATATGGCTACATCCACAGATTGCGATGGAATATTTCATTCATCAGGAAATATCATCTGTATAGCTCATCTAAGGATTGCCTTTCTTGCCAAAAAACCAAAGTGACTGGTGCCGCCTTCGCTGCCAGCTAATTCCTCCCCCATCTTGTAGCTGAATTAAACTATACCATGCAGAAACAAAATACACTGCAGTTGGAAAATACTCAAGGAGTTCTTCCCAAATAATCAAATAGCTGCATATTTGACAACTTCAAAAATATTTCAGCAAACATAATAGAGAAGATAATGATAATTAGGCTAGTATTTTATGCCATAATGCTCTTGAATGCCTACAAAAATACAATATTTTCAGCAAAAGATAATTGAAAAGATTATTTGGCTTATCTAAAATAACTTTTTCCAAGCCTCAGCACATCTGTTACAAGAATTCATGCAGACATATGGTATAATGTTGTAGATTCAACTTAATGTTTATCACTTTGAGGGAAATGTGGATAATAATGTGAAGGTTTGGGGTTTTTTTTCCTTTTTGTCCATGATGGGGTTCCCTTGGTGAAAAATGGACACGATTATTTATCACGAACCCCATAAGGAAGCCAAAAGGATTGAAAGAGCATAGGAAAATGGTTACAAACAAGGGTGCAAGAGGAGAAAATTAAAGAGATGTAAAGGGTTAGGTGCTTAGGTACACTAACTCAGTGCAGCTCCATTGGGAACAATAAATCAACATCTGCTTACAACGAATAGTTATCTGAATTTAGGAGTGGTTTGTGAATGCTGTGATGCTGGGGCGGATGGAGCATCCCACAGGAGTGTGGGGGACCCCAACGTGCTTGGCGACGAACCCAGAAATGGACCAGAAATACCTGACCCCAGCCAGGTAAACATTGAGGCTCCTCTTAAAGACCCCCAGGGTAGGAGCTAGCACCACTTCCCTTGGAAGCTGGTTCCAGATGCTAGCGGCCCTGACCGTGAAGTAGCGCCTCCTGATGTCCAGCCTGCACCTACTCTCAACCAATTTATGACTGTTATTCCTTGTTAATCCAGGAGGTGCTCAGGGGAACAGGGTCTCTCCCATTCCCTGCTGGTCCCCACTAGTGAGTTTACAGATGGCTACCAGGTCCCCCCTCAGCCTTCTTTTGCAAAGCTGAACATCCTCATAGGGCCTGCCCTGCTGTCCCCGGATCATGCAAGTGGCCCTCCTTTGGACCCTCTCAATGCTGTCCACATCCCTCCTGAAGTGTGGCACCCAGAACTGCTTAGGTAGTGCGGAGATGGGTCCCAAGAGCAGCCCTTTGGGGAAAAAGTATTGGGTGGGTGCAGCAGTGTGTGGAAATGTTCCCAGAGTGGTTTCACCAACAAATTTCAGTTTGGTGCATACTAGTGGCAGCAGGTGACATGTGTCCTTGGGAGCAGGTATACGCCTACATCCCTCTCTGCTCCCCTTCGCCTCAGAATAAAATGAATGATTTTACCCTCACAATTCCTTTGTGTGATAGAGCAGTAGTATCTAAACTGTAAAGACAGTAAGTTGAGGCACAAGGTAGGGAGAGGAACTCTTTAGGGCCATGCAAGTAGCTCATGGTGGAGATGGGAATTGAACCCTGGATGCTAGACATGGATATATCCCTGCAGCTAGACCATCCTTCCTAACAGAAGACTGGAGAGAAAAATATCTTCCACTTTTCTATTTTAGCCATTGCCAAGTATATGTATTTTGGGTGGAAATTAGCTGAAAAAGGGTAGAGCGGAGAGATACCCATCAAGTCAAACTCAATGTAAGAGCTCTGACTGCTTGAGAGACTCAGCAATTCACTTCTCGAGTATGGACTTCTGATGAGGCACCACATAGCTACTGGTAACTTTTATTTCTTTCATGTGCAGTCTAACCTTTGAATGCTTCTTTCAGAGATATTTAGACCGCAGTAGGTTTTTCCTCCACTGCTGACATTTTGTACTTAAGATGTTTCTTCTAATTTAATCCCACTGAGTTTAAAAGCGGGGCTCTGGGAGTTGAGGAATACCCAGTTTGGTTTAAGAGCTCACACAAAAAAGGGAAGACATCCAATTTAAATAAGCGTTGGCCCATTCTCTCCAGTTGTCAGGAAAGAGGCAACAGAGCCTTTCATTTCTGGTTTGAATATTCCCCTTTTCACTGTCATGTTTAGTTCAGTCTGTGGATAAGTCTGCAATGCAAACCGCATGGTAGAGTAGTGCTACCTGAGCTACTTGTAGGTTCTGGTAGCAATGTAACCAGGCTAGCAGAGCATTCAGGATGAGCTAACTTAGCTTTCTTTGGTCTAAGACCCTAATCAAGAAACTCATCCAAGGTAAGTCTTTACTCATGTATCTGGGGCTCATACCTCACTGTGCTCCCTTGTCTCTGACAGTGACAACTTTTATTCATAGATTGTAGAGCTGGAAGGGACCACAATGGATCATTGTGTCTGACCCCCTGTCCCTGGCAGGAAAGAGGACCGAGGTCAGATGACCCCAGCTAGATGACTATCAAGTCTCCTCTTGAAGACCTCCAAGTTAAGTGATAGTACTACCTCTCTTGGAAACCCATTCCAGATGCTGGCCACCCTTACTGTAAAAAATTTCTTCCTAATGTCTAACCTAAATCTACTCTCCACTAGTTTGCACCCATTATTCCTAGTTATTCCCTGGGGTGCTCTGGTAAATAGTGCATCAACAATTCCATGTTGTCATCCCTTGATAAACTTATAGGCAGCTACAACCTCTTCCCTCAGCCATCTCTTGTGAAGGCTGAAGAGATCCAGATCTCTCAACCTCCCCTCGTAGGGTCTTTCATGGAGGCCACTAATCATGCGAGAGGCCCTCCTCTGAACCCTCTCCATGTCTCTCTTGAAGTGCAGCGCTCAAACCTGGACAAAGTACTCCAGCTGCGGCCTGACCAGTGCCGCATAGAGAGGGAGCATCACCTCCCTTGATCTGTTGGTCATGCATCAGTTAATGCACAACAAGGTGAGATTGGCCTTGTTACACTGCCAGTTCATGTTCATTTTGGAGTCAACTATGACTCCAAGATCTCTCTCAGCCTCTGAGCTGCTGAGAGGTCATCCTCCTTAGAAACATCCTCTTTCTTCCCCCACTTACAGGCTGCTGTAGTGGTTTCTTACTAGAGTTGCCTTTTGTTTTCAACAGTATAATAGAGACATCTTAAACTTGCCCTTTACTGCTGAGTTTTCATGACCCAGTGATCCTAATACCAATTTTACCTGACTGTTCCCTGGTTCAGCAAAGAGCTTAAGCACAGTGGGCAAAATCCCGTTCACACCCAAGTCAAGACGGGTTTTGCCATGGACTTCAGTGAGGCCAGAATTTCACCCCAAGCACATTTCAGGATGTCATTAGATTGGAGTTTAAATAGCGTCGAGGGTCTTTTGTCTGTAACATAACGATACATGTATTCTTAGGGAAAAATACAGCAGACAAAGCCTGCTTCCTTTACTCACAAGCCATTCTTATACATGCAATGCACCTTAACTCTAAGGACCATGCACTAGTCTTCTGTGTCATTTCATCCTGAAGTAATTCTACTGGCATCAATAAATTTGCTAGTATAAATCAGAAGCATTCAAGGCATTCAAAGGATCAGGTCCATCATTTGTTTTCAGTATTCAAAAAACAGTAAGTGCAATGTCTGTGAAAAGTGCTAAACCCAGTAATATATTCCAGCATTTAACTTCAGGCTACTTCTTGCCCTACCACACTGAAAAGAATTAGAATTGGACAAGATTTCCCAGGAGTAAGAGAAATCCATGTTCATATGCTCATAAAGGTTGACTTGTGAGCAAACCCTTCCACAGGGCAATTTCAGATGCTCTAAATGACATTTTAAATTCTTATGATTTTCCATTTGCAAAGCAATGTTGCTTTCCAAAATGACAAGCAAACCAAGCTGACTTCCCAGAAACATGTGGTGAAAACTTAGCTGTGTTTTAATTGCTTTTCTTCCTGTAAGACACAAAAATGACCAACGATAAGAAAAATATTGAAGAAACAGACTCTGGATTTATCAGTCTGTTCTTCCCCATTTAATGGGGAAGGGTAGTAAGCCAGCTGTCTGCTATCATATATCACCATTTTTTATGATAAACTACAGAGGGAGCCCATTTTAATCAGAACCATTAGCAGACGAAATAGATTAAGTGTAAGCACTAATGGGATAGTGCTGTATAAATATTTACATTAAATGTTTGACAAAGTCTTTTATTAACAGGTCATATTTTCTCCACATTCATCTGTCTTTTATTATGGGATTTTTTTAAATGGATTTATGCCTCTTCAGGAAGAGAGGAAGGACAGCCTTTTCATGATCCTTTATGCATTTGTAGACTACTAAACTCTTGGCATGGTTATAAAGGAAGGAAGCAAAAGAAATTATGCAATACTTTTCACATCTATTTAAACAGGGGTGGTCAGCCCATGGTATGCGTGCCAAGTGGCATGGACAATTTATGGGCATGGCATGCAGCAGAGAGGTGGAGGAGCAGGGAACATAGTGACAGATGATGCCTGAAGCAGAAAGCATGCAGCAGAAAGGCAAGAGCAGAGGATCAGAGTGGCATTTGAGGAGGGGGTGAGGCATATTTTGTGGCACACCTGCCAAAAAGGGTGATCTCATTGACATGGGTAACTGATACCACATTAGTTGAGGGGGTGGGGGGCAAATGCCCCCTCCCAGTGACCAGTCAGCAACTGGGGGTGGGGTGGGGGGGGTGTCCCCCTGCAGCCAGTCTCACTTACCAAAATGAATGGAAGGATTTGGGCTTAAGGCCTAATCTTATTTTTTCTTCCATGTAGCCAGATGCTTATGTCTATTCTGTGTTGATAAACCACACTAAGTGATTAATGTCCATTTTGGGCCAGTCACTAAAGAAAGGATGTGGACAAGTTGGAGAGAGTCCAGAGGAGGGCAACAACAAAGGTTAGGGGGCTGGGGGACATGACTTCTGAGAAGAGGCTGAGGGAACTGGGCTTATTTAGTCTGAAAAAGAGAAGACTGAGGGGGGATTTGGTAGCAGCCTTCAACTACCTGAAGTAGGGTTCAAGAGAAGATGAAGCTGAACTGCTCTCAGTGGTGGCAGATGACAGACAAGGAGCAATGGTCTCAAGCTGCAGGAAGGGAAGTTTAGATTTGAGATTCAAAAAACTTCCTCATTGGGAGTGTGGTGAAGCACTGGAACAGGTTACCCAGAGAGGTGGTGGACTCTCCATCCTTGGAGGTTTTCAAGACCTAGCTAGACAAAGCGTTGGCTGGAATGACCTAGTTGGGACTGGTCCTGCTTTGTGCAGGGGGTTGGACTAGATGTGACCTCCTGAGATCCCTTCCAACCCTCGTTTTCTATCATTCTAGGATCCTAAAGAATGTGAAGCTTGGCATAATGCAACTGGTTCATATCCAAAACTTCTCACGTTTTCACTCCCCTACCTAAATAGGACTGACTGGAATTTTGCATGGGCATGAATCTCTGCCAGCTCAACTGTGTTTGTGGGAATGAGACATAAATTAAAACCATGATGCTCGTGGAGTAAAGGTGAGGATATAAAGAGACTTCATTTTAAATAGCAGAATTCCATTCCATTTATTCTCAGATCTTCTGACTACCACCATGGCTAATCCAAATTTTCTCTGAAAATTAATGCTAAGGTGAAACTTTTCCCTGAGAAAGATAATGCTAATTAATTGTAACATTGTTACTACAATACTCAGAAGATCAAACTCCCCCAGAAACTGTAAAATCTGAGCTCCAAGTTAAGCCTCCTGAGTTTGCCTGCATAAGGGCCCTATTATATTATTTACAGCTTCCAATTTATCACAGAAACAAAGCAAAATATATAGAGTCAAATGTTAAAGAATGAAGATCTGGAAAGTGATATGTAGGCTAGCTATATTATCAAATGAATCTTGCCCATTCTGAAACAGCATTGAAAAGTATATATTTGAGTCTTATAATCAATCTCCCATTCCAGCCATACATGAAAAAAGATGACGGGAATCTGCAACCTAGGGCCATTTGTGAATGCCCCATTTAGCATGGCATTGAATATCAGCCTGCATCCTCCTGACTAATCTAATTAGATCAGTCAGCCACACCTACATTTAACTCTCATGAACACAAGGATGGTGCAACATGCATGTTTAAAAAGCACTGGCCAAGGACACCGTACAATGTGTCCTATGGACTGCACAACAGAGTTCCTCCCTAAGGGTAAAAACAGGTCAACACTTCTACTGTCTGTTTTAACAAATGAATCCCGCCATCCTTGCCCCAGCACTGCCTTCTGCAGTCACTATGGCTTCACACACTTGCCATTAGATTCGCCCAATTATTATTAGGATGCCAAACGGATATTAAATCCTCTTGACAGATGAGGGGGAGCTTGTGAAGTAGAGGAAGGAAAGCACAGACAGATATTAGATATGCGAGGACCATTCTGACAAAAAGGACAGTAAAATGCAGGTGAGGCTGCATCCTCTGCTGCCACGAATTAACACAGACCTATTGAAGTCAAAGGACTTGCACTCAGCTGCTAATGTGACCCATTGCCTTTTCCACAGTTACGCCATTAGAAATACTCAGCTCTGCGTGTCTATTGGGCATGCTAATCACAGGTTGACATATTTCTCAGGTCAGAAGCATATAATTATTTGCCCACATCTTTGTTGAAGGTTTCATTATGGGTTGAATGTTGTAAATGATAGCTCCCTGTGGTATGTGTCATGAAGATACAGCTGATTAAAAAAAAAGGGATGTAACAAAAACTTTGAACCATTGTGATAATTAATTAATTCCAATTCTTGTTGTAGAATATTCCATTCTTAAATCATACAAAGAAACAAGAAACCCCCTCACCCAATATATTGTTCCTTTTTGGATAATGGTAATTCTAAGGCCAAAGAGATATCTTTGATACTGTATCCACGCTGAGATGATAATAGGTTAAGGCTCTGAACTCATTTGAAGGTTAGCAAGATCAACACTGGTATCCAAGACCTGTTTTATGTCCATAAAGGGATTCCCCCCCCAACATAATACCAACTCACTAAAATAAAGATAATGACGCCTTTTCTTTCTGCTGAACTAAATTACAGGCAAATGATTTGTACAGCTTTTTTTTTTTT
>NW_017728932.1:9968540-9988457 GCF_001723895.1 Crocodylus porosus | reverse complement strand
TCCAAAGTTTAAGGGTTGGTAAATGTAAAGGGAGAAAAGAAGGGTTGAAAAGCAAACCTTTAACAAAACCTGACTGGCTTTTCTTTTTTACTCTGAGCAATGGGTACACAGCACAAATCAGGAAGGACAGTATCTATAGCTTAGTACCTGTTCTTGCAAAAATAAATGATGGCAAGTGAATCAATCCTGGTAAAATCTCTCTGACTTGTTCCACAACACGTGCAAGCTCTTTGGGATAGGAAATATGCTCATGCTTAACTTAACGCATCGCCTAGAAGACTGAAGCCACGCTTCCAATCAAAGCTTCTTATACTACTAGAACCACCATAATGTTGTCCAAGTAACTAATGAACAAAGTGACAAATGCTGAGGTCCTTTCACAGATTCACAGAAGTTGAGGGCTGGAAGGGACCTCGTGAGATCATCAGGTCCTTCCTTCCCTCTCCAGCCTTAATTTCCTTACAGTTTTTGCCTGATCTATCTTTTGTTGGGCTCAAGGGGAGGTTGCTTAAGGAAACATCGACCAAAAACATATGGAGAGAGCCCCAGCTAGCATCAACTGTTCCAGCCCTCCCAAACTCAAGAATCCCTTGCAAGGAGAACAGACTGCAAAGCTTTTAAATGTCCCAGATTCTGCTCTCATGGATTGAAATCAGAGTAATTTCATTTACATTTGTGCAGTTATTCTGGACTCCTGCTAAAGCAACTGAGATCCAAGTTCAATATGGTGGTGCATGCAGCACGAGGGATGTTTGCATGCAAGCACACGGGATATTTCTTAGACCCCCAGGAGTCTTGCTTGGGATGACATGGAAGTTAATTGGAAGTCTTATTGAGACTCACTTGAGATGCATTTCCCTAGGTTTTTTGTTTGTTTGTTTGTTTGTTTTTTTTACATTAAAATAATTTGCAATATGCTCAAAACAGCTGCCTAAATATTTTGTGGTGCTCTCAGCCACCTTTCAGATATTATTTAATATGCCTGACTGGAGCCTTTCATTTGTGCTTCCTGCTCTATATGTGATGGCTTAGAATAGTTTCCTGAATGCATTACAAGTAAAATCTGGGATTAAGAGAAGAGTATCGGGTTAGGGAGCATGTTTAATCCACCCTCAGCACATATCCAACTGCTTCCTTTGTCAATGCATCCGAATGCCTCAGAATCTATAGAAAGTTGCGTCCTCCTCATTTTGGATAGGAAGCTGAAAAGCTCTAGGGGAAAGTCTAAAGAAATTAGTTTTGTGTAATGGGGTTAGCTGGTTAGCTCTCAATAAATGGCTAATGCGGTCCCAGGGACCCCAGCTCATTTATTGAAAGTAAGGGGTTAGACACTTATCTTCCAGTGAAGGTTTTGGGGGAATGAATCCGAAATGGAGGGCAGACGCTTTGTGGTAACACTAAGACAAAGCTCTACAAGTGGCCAAGATTTAAGAGACACCGTTTTCTCCAGCATTTCCCTAAGGCTAGCAGCCGCTCTAGGGCATTATTCTCTCCACAAGTGGGGTAGATAGAAGAATTGAACAGAATGAGGACATCTGTACTTGGGCCCTGAAATATGGTCTAAGAGAAAGATCAGACCAGAAGTCTCTGAGCTGCATGCTGTTCGACTCTGCCGCGTGGCCACTGGCTTATCCCCTGCTACACCTCTACCCGTATCCTTTCTGAAGTCACTCTGTCTATCAGCAACTTAGCAATTCACAGGGGCTTGCTTAAAACCATTCAACAGGCATAAAAGTATCACAGCTAACAGTAGAATCTGGCACTGAGAAAATAATCACTATAGCTAAGTCTAATGTATGCTTAGCTACTCAGTTGAGTTGCTACATGACTTTTCTCACTTTAAAACTGTAACTGGGATATTTTTGGAGATTTTGGAAGGAAAATAACTAGTAAGGATTTTGACTGACTCACACACAGCACTCAAACATCGATCCTGGGAGGGCTAGTTGGTGTGGGTTGCTAGAATACTGGCTGGAAGTTGGCATTAAATAGCATAGGTCAGGTTTTGCAGTCTTTATTTCAGACTGGATAGCACTTTACTGAAACATGTAGTCATACTTTGCTTAGAAAAGCACCTAATAACCAATGGGATTGTGCCTCGGTAAGTGCTACTTACTGTAAGTAAGAGCTGCAGACTTCAAATCATGACGACAAGTGTAGTGCTAGACATTTCAATCAAAACTATGCTGCGAAAAATGAAAATATCCTTCTTGGGGGTTGATGTTGTTTTCTGCATATATTTGCTTTTATGAATCAGAGAAGCTGTGGCGTTTGCATGCACCTCACATTCTCCTTTATCAACACAGGTATGCACCTGCATGCAGATAGGGCTTTGGCAAGCATAGATTTCTGCAGAGAAATTAAATGTGGGCATTGGGAAACAATCTTGTTTATTTATCCATTAAGCATTCAAATCCAGAATGGGACCTCTACATTGGAGAGGGAGATGTGCTTCCACACAGCATGGCAGATGGAGTACTTACTTAGTATGTACAGGAAAAGAAGGCAGTGGTGTCACATGCCCAGGTCCATAGGGAAGAGAGAACCAGATCTGATCAAATCAAAACCAGCCTGAACCTTTTTTCCAAATGTGAAGCTCAGCTAAACGCAACCTTTATTTGAGGGTCTAACGTATTTGGGAAATTGAGACACTGCCTTTGCATTTCAACAAAAATCCATGGTAGAATTTGCTCCAGCTTAGGGGACATGAGATCTCATTAGAGAGCATGTTTCGAGGAAAAGTCTTATCCAACCCCTAAAACAAATGGGCTTGGACAGACTCCTGAACTGTTGGCTGCCTGTCTAAAGCAAACCAGAGCCTTTGCATTTGCCCATCATTATTGAACACATGCTTTTGCTGTGTGCATCCATTTGGATGCATACAGAGTTAGCCTCCCTTCAAATGGGTATTTATTTTGCAGATGATATTTTGCCACCTTTACAGTGGTACTACTTGGCTGCGGTGGTGTTGCCATATGGCCCTACGAATGGTGTCCAAACACCCGTGGGTAGGGATGAATGCATCATTCAGTCAAAGCATTGTCATAAAAACATCCGTGCTTCCTCCCCTGTAGCCTCTTGTCCTCCTGAATGGAGCCTCTTCGCCTCTCCCCTTGGTCTCTGCCTGGTTGCATACTGCAGCTATCTTGAGCTGAAAGCCCATTTGGAGAATGTCCCTCCTGATGACAACACAGTAGCCATTTTGCAACACAAGCCTGCTTTTTTCCAGGCATTAAGTTTTTAAATTTAAGTGGATAGAGAAACAGGGGGAGATGCAGGCAACCTGGAAAGTCACCTCAAACCACGCTTCTTTGCTTGCAGGCGTTTCGTGGTGGGTGTCCCAAGACTTTCCTTACAAAAGGGAAACTCACAGAAACCCAAATGTCTGAATACGGGCAACACACAGCAACCTAAACGTCAGGCACTACACTGTCACTTCAGTTAAAAAAGGAAAGAAGATCTCCCCCGCCATAAAACCCCGGAAGAGCTATAGCAGGACAAACTTTGATGGAAACTACTGGTCAGCACCAAAACCTCGTTCAAGTAACACCAGTACTAAGGGAGCACTCGATGCTATGTCAGCTGGTTCTGTACTTTGCAAGATCTCTTTCCATCCTTAACCAGTCCTCAAGGGATTTCTTGCATCATTGCTGGAGCAGGACAGCAGGGAAGTTCAAGCATCTTGCTACAGCTCCAGGTACACAAGTTCAAGTCCTGCTCTGGTCACTCTGAGTCAATTTAGTTATAAATGAGCAATGGGTTACTCAGGCTGGGGACTCAAACGTGCTGGCCAGCTCACTCCCTTGTGCACGATACAAGCTGGGGTGCCTTACCCACATGCGCCCAATGGACCATGAGTCTTGGGTATACTTCTTGCCTTGATGTTGTTGAAGCACTGTCACTTTTTAAGGAAAATGCCTCTGTCATTCAATGGCAAATCTCTTATTCTTTAAATAAACTATGAAACCATCGCTAGAAGGCTTAACTGATATCAGATACTGGAGCCAGAACGTGACTTTTTGTCCTTAAGCAGAAGCCTTGCTACCCTCCCCATCCACTGTTCCCTTACCAACTCCAAGGGAGCTATTCTAGCTTATACTAACTAAGGACCTTGCCCTGCAAATTCTGAAAGAGCCCTTCCTTCATATGCTTCTGTAGGCACACAGATCATTTTACTCTTAATTAAACAAATGCTGCCCTGACAGCTGGGAATGACAACTGTAGCTTGACCAAAGATGGTTGCTTTTTAAGTGGAAAAAAAAAATTAACACATGCAATATATAGGCTGACCACATGGAAATCCCAGGAATCCGGGACATCAT
This sequence comes from Crocodylus porosus, assembly GCF_001723895.1. NCBI lineage: Eukaryota > Metazoa > Chordata > Crocodylia > Crocodylidae > Crocodylus > Crocodylus porosus. The sequence goes on along the minus strand of NW_017728932.1, from coordinate 9,984,135 downwards.
CTGGGAAATTTGGGACACTGCCTCCCTGCAAGGTCAGACTGCGCCCCGTGCCCTTGCATTTCTGGGACACCCATTTGAGTTCCCAACAGCTGGCTGGCACCAGCCTCTGAAATCCAGGACTGGCCTGGCTAAAATGGGACATATGGCCACCCTACCAATATGAAAATCTCCACTCTGACAAGATCAAACAGCTGTGGATTCCCAAAGCAAAAAATCCTGAACAAAACTAATCCAATCAATGTTTTTTGGTTTTTTGTTTTTGCAGAAGTGTATTTTGGCTAGAGGACGAAAAAAGCCATGGAAGTTATAAAAAAAGAAGTCAAGTTTCCCATTGATTTTCAACTTAAATGTGTACTGTGTCATTCCTAAGCGATCACTAAGCATCTAGCGTCCAACTGACTTTCAAGAGCATGACACTATGTGTATTTACATCTATTGAACTGGAAATTAACTAGGATAATTTTAAATGCATTATCCAATATATTTTTCTTCATAAAGCGGCAGAGACTGGCAAACGAGGATATTAAATTGCAAGAGATTTTGATCTCTGCCTTTTTTTTTCTTAATATCCTTGCTTTTGCCAGTCTCTAAGGTACCCAACATTTCAAAATTGTTGACCTATTCTTACGTAAGAGACTTCCTCTCTTGATAGATAGACAGCTTTAGTTAAGGAGAACGTTTTTCTTTTTGTCTTCTGGATATTCATTTATTTTTCTCGAGAACCTGAAATACCAAAAGAGACCTCTGATGGGAAGAACTTCCCTGTTACCCATTCGGGTCTACTTAATATCCTTCCCATGCTGGACTTTTGGTGCCAGGGAGAATCATAGACAATGAGGGTTGGAAAGGACCTCAGGAGGTCAGCTAGTCCAACCCTCTGCTCAAAGCAGAACCAGCCCCAACTATATTATTAACTTAGAAACACCCAGGAATTACATTAGTGTCTTTCCTGCTTCATGGCAATAGAAACAGAACTGAATCAGACATCCAAGTGGCTGCCTTAAAACATGAACTACGCCAAAGCTACAATCAAGCATACTCTAGTTTCCTTTCCACGGTCATAGAAGCGCAGCCAAAATACCTAATTTTCCAACCACTGGAAACAAGAAATAGAGCCAAAATTATTAAGAGCTGCTGTAAAGAGCCAGGAAAGGAAACAGGGCTGCCTTTACCTGTGGTCAGTCCATAAAGCCAGTCATTCCTGCAGGCCCACTGCATAATCCAGCAGTTGGTTTCTCCAAGCTGTTGCACATCAATATCCAGAGAAAGACATATCAGAGCTCTGACCTATGTTGTATTTCCTTGCGTGCAATATATACCTTTCCCCAGAAGCGAGCCGCTGGAAATGGGGATGCACATTATACATGAGGAAATACGGTAATAGCAGCTTCTCTATTGTAAGCCTCGGCTTGGAGAAATGAAAGTAGGGCTGCGCATGCTCCCCAGGGAGCAGCACCACAAGCATGCTGGGCTCCTGAGCTGCTGCAGCTCGGTTACCTCCAGCTACTTACCAGTATTTTCACGGCAAGATTTTTTTTTTCCCTTCCTTCGGCCTTTCCAAAACAAGCTGTGCGCCTTGTTTTGCAGCGGGTTGTATGCCAGAAATATGGTGCTAACTATAGGCTTGGTTTTGGCTGTGGCACAAGGATATAGTTGCATCACTCTACTAGGAAATCAGGAACTGATTTTTAACCCTAGGAGGCTCTGGTTTTTTCTCTGTCTGGCGGGAGAATCAGTCTACACCATCCCTTTCCCAAGTGTAGTTTACTCCATCCTTCACTCTACATCATTCGTTGTGACCACCATACTGGGGGAGTAGCTTTTACAGCCCACCTATCTGCAGCAAGAGTCCTCCATAGACCATGCTTCCCACTGATATGGAGACCGAGCTTTGCAAGAAAAACTTCACACTTGAATATAAAAAGTAACTAACAATCAAGTCCTACCTCCATTTCCACCAATTAACAACTTTCTTTGAATTGGTTGTTATATTGGCATCAGGAGTGTGTGTGTGTGGGGGAGGGAGAATAGTTTCATTAGATTAGGGGTTTATGTTTGGGTTTTTTTGTTTGGAAACTTCAGTCTCAACTGAAAATCACTGTCAATAAAAGATTATGAGCTTGCTTTTTATTTGAGATAATGAGCAATATAAATTTAATAGCAATTATTTTATTTCCAGCAGTCAGAGAACCACCTAATGTTTCAGAAACCTAACAGGAAGTTTATTGCTCTTTATTTGCCTAGATGAAAAAGCCAGTGGGGCCAGATGCTCAGCTGGTATAAATTGACTTTGTTCTACTGGCTTCAACAGAGCCAGGCAATTTGCATCAGCTCAAAAGCTGGGCAATAAAATATTATTCTGAGCCTACCATTTTACCAGCTGGATTTGGGGTATTTTCTGTCAGAGTGACTTACTGCCTTCAGATATGTCAATCTATGCTTAATGGGAAGGTTCAGGGCCAAATCTGTTAGTGTAGATCAGCATAGCTCCACTAAGATTGAGGGTACTATTCCAAGCTTTACCTAAAGTCACCCAGGCTTATATGCCCCCCCCCCTCCATTGCCCCCTACCCTCTTCCAGGATTTTCTCAGCATCTTCTGAGCTAGAACCTAGCTCAAAGGAGCCCCAAAATAACTCCAAATCATGACAGAAAAGGAAGTGTATATTGTCATCCCAGTCAAAGAGATGATCCCCATTCTCCACTGCCTTGCACTTTGTGTGATATTCACATTTGTTTAAAGGGAGTGTAAAGAAAACAATGGCAAAACTCCCAGGCCCTGTTTGAATAGGAGATAATTTGGTGTGACAAATTGGAGATAATTTATGTCAATGACATTCTGTACAGAAGTTTCCAAAACCTAGGATATACAGTCTGCTCCACATATCAGCTATAAATACAGATCACCTAGTAGCAGTGGTGCCTGGATGTTAGGAGAATGGATTGGGATGATGTACTTGTTCAATATTAGTTTTTGGCCCCAGTCAAGGGAATGCATATGTGCAGAGTGCTGGATTGGCACTCAGGAGATCTTGGTTTCTTTTGGCTCTTCCACGGGTAGGTTTGAATCACTTTGCCTCAGTTTCCTTATCTGTAAAATGGGCACAAAGGTAGTGCCCTCCTGTGTGGATGGAAAAGTGACATATGGTGTATGAGCAGGGTATAACTGTTGACATGAAAGAATGTGTGCGACGCTAAACATGTGAGTGACCCAAATGAAATCAAGGAAATTATTCACAAACATGGAGTTACACACGTGCCTAATGTTTAGCTGGATTAGAACCGCTTGTGTGCTTAAAGTGCTTATGCCCTCTTGTTGGATCAGGGCTTTGCGAAAGTCATCCTCCTCCCTCTCCTTTTACCAGCAAAGTAAAGAGAGGGGGAAAAAAACTGCAATCAAACCTGTTTCATTGTGCAAAAAGGTCAGCTTTTCTTGTTCTGAAAGGATCTGACTGGTGCCCCCTGCCATACCCTGTGTGCTCTAACTTTGTGCTAAATGGAGGGCCAGGCAGCTGAACAAGAATGTTTTTCTAAAGCCAACCACTTTGGCGCTTGCCTTTTTTTCAGCAAATTATGGGGTTTGGGCTGCCGCAATAAGTGCCTGGGTTGTGGGCTCAATTGTACAGGTCTGACTGCGATTCGTGGGTAAATAATAAACAGGCAAACGGCTCTCCACAAATGCATAGGATTTAAATATAAAAATAAATGTGATAAGAGCTGGACTCCCTGAAAGCAGCTTTGTGGCACATCGTATTCATTAGAATTTGCGAGGCTTGATATCAAGTAGCTTTCATTTGTGGAAGCGGGAGACCTTTCTGCTTGCTTCAGTGCTGCATTTGATGCCAGTAATTGTCACGCAGTATACCCAAGGTTGATACCATTGTTTGGCTGTATGTAGTTGGCTAATACCGAGGACTTCAACTCTAATCCCTTTCCTTTTTCTCTTCTTTTCCCTTTTTTTTTTTTGGCCTCAAATGTTTGCGGCTTAGAAAATGACCTACTTTTGACTCCAAAGAAATAAAGGCAGGAATAGCTGCAAATGCACCCGTCTCTCTGATGTTATCTTCACCTTCCTTCTTCCTTCCCCCTGTTTATCTAAATGCAAGCTGTCGGAGGCAGGGATTGGCCTGGTGTTACTTATTTGTACGGTGCTGTGTATAATGGGGCTCTGATTCCTGATTGAGATCTTCAGCTTCTACTGCAGCACAAAATTAATATCAACAGCAACAAACTTGGGAACAGTTGCTAGCAACACATTTTACCCACACTGTTGGCTGCTGATTCTCTATTACTTTTTTGTCTGCCACTCCTACTCTTGCCAGGCCTTTTGTAACATCAGGGAGGAGATGCCTTCCCAACGTTCAGGATTTAACATTTTAAAGCACAGCCCTTTTTCCATGCTCCAGAGGTTACGACGAGCAGGTTAAATCTGACAAGAGGAGATTAAGGGCCCATACTTGCAACAGTTTACCCTACATTACACTGGTGTAAAAGGGAGTGGACAGATGACATAAACCCTAAACTAGGGTAACTCCAATCCAACGGAGAATTAACCCTGAAGGAATCATGGATAAAACACAGCCAATGTTAGTTGCACTGGTTTAGGTGTTGTCTGTCTGCATTCATCTGGTGGTAGCTGCTTGTCACGGGCAAATCTCTGGTTCCCTGCCAGCCACTCTGGGTCTATCTGTCTCCGATCTTGGTGTATTTTGCATCCAGAGATATGAGTGCTCAGCTTGGACCTGAGCAGTCCCAGCCTCAGTGCTGTGCCCTACCACAGGCTTCCTAAATAAGCATGCTGAAATCAGAAGAGGAATTAGGCTGCATCACAGCACCCAAATCCAGAACTGTACTCTTCAAATCCCTCACATAAACGATGCCTAAAGTCTGCATGCATTTACATTTTCAAGATTAATGTTCCTCATATGGACATGCCCAGAAGCACCTTAGATTACACAGTACCAATCAGTTGCATATAGCTATTTTCACACCTAAGACCCCTTGGGTACAGGGCCTACCCATTCTTTCTCCCTGCTGCCTGAAAGGTTCAAACCCATAGCTCCCATCTCCTAGGAAGAGGACTTTAACTACCAGGCTATTGGCTCTGCTGTGGCAGCAATGCTCTCCACCCCTCAACATTGGCCCAAAGACAGAAACAGATAGTGCCTACCAGTAGCACACTGGGATAGGGGAGTCCTGGATTCCAGTTCCCCCTCTAAAGCTTGTTTAGCCAATGAGTATTCAATGCAAAACACATATGCCACCTTTGGAGCAAGGACCAGACCCCAAATCTCCAACTTTGCTGCCTCATAGGGGTTCTGGGTAGATGCATAGAAAAAAAATAGCGCAAAGTTGAGGTGAGAGCTGTATAGTCCCATGTTATCAAGGCCTAGTCCCATTCCCACACACATTTTCCTTCCTCTGATGCATGCTGACAGCATGGGGAACACCTGCATTGTCATGTTGGGTTTGTTTTTTTTTCCAGCACCACAAATTGAGTTCATAGTTTGCTCAGGATGTAGAGCTATATGGCACGAGTCTCCTTGCTGTTGCAGGGACTATAACACAAGCGACAGACTCCAGTGAGCTACTAGAAGCATAGCATCTGGCTCATTTGTCATGTGCCGGCCAAGGTGTGTGGGACCACTTTTACTTATCCCAGGAGATAGCTGCCAAGCATATAATAATCCAGCTGCAGCTGACAGTATCCATCTTCTGCCATGCTTGGTCCCAATTTCCTCTAGCTGAGACACAATCGCTGTAGATTTTCCTCCCAGTGCACGTTTAATGTTGCAGCCACAGCGCCTGGCTAAGCTTAAGCAGCATGCCGAGCCCAAGGTGTGATATGGGGCTGGCGCCATTATGAGTTATCATTCCCTGGGTTCTCCCTCCAATTGCAGCAGGTGTTTGCTCTTTCGGTGTTACATCAAGACAAAATACCAAGGTGAGCTGCTTCCTTGCTTTCCCTTTGACAGTTCTTTTCTGCAGCCTGCATACAGTTTTGGGGGCAAGACGCCACCTGGTAAACAGTGAATCCTGTTACGGCAGGTGGTGGCACCTGGAAACTGTGTATACTGGGGCTCTATGGGGCTATAGCAGGGGAGGGGAAGAGGGAGAGCCGATTCTCCGGTTCATCATTCAAGGTTTATGCCAGTCCAGCTCCATGGAAAAGAGCAGAGTAAACACGGAGTAGCAACAAGGATGAATCAGGTTGGTGGGTTCTTCCTTAATATATAACAGCAGCAGAGTGGCTGAGTACTGCCACTCAGGTGACCCAGATTCTCGCCCCATCTTGGGTGGCTGCTTGACTTTGGGAGCAACGGGAACCAGCCACAACATTTTTACACTTATTTTGTGGTTTATTCCCTGTTTTATCACACTATTAATTGCACGAATGTGCATCAGGTTACTACGTAAGATACGATTAACTGCTTAATCACATTTTAAATGTAACGTCTGCCAGGTGCCTGAAAGAGCAAGGCAAAAGATTTATCCCTGGGAAGAGGAAACTTTGCTCTTTATCCCCTGAAGTCTGCTGCCTTGCTGTTAAATCCTATCCTACTCTGAGCCTCTCCAGATCAATTGGACATTTGTAAATAAAATCCAGTTGGGGGAATTTATTAATCTTATGTTAGGTGCATGTTCTCCTGCAAGAAAGCACCTGGCTCCTTGCATGTTAGTCTACTCTGCCTGTGATGTGTGACTTTGGTTTTACTTTTGCAAGGGGAAGCAAACCAGTGCCGCGCCAGGGTCAAATCCTGTAGCCCTGCAAAAACCTCATGTAAACTTGGTGGGAACAGTTGCCTGAGTAATGACAGCAGAATTTGGAAGTAGAGGAACACGGGCTTGCAGAAAGCTAACTGAATACAGCTCCAGGTCCAGGGGAGGTACAGACAGCAGCAATCTGCTTTGCACCCTCCCCTGTCATGATCCTAGGAGTGGTTTTGGCAGAGTACCACAGTGAGCAGGGAATTAGAATTGGCTTGGAGGGTACTCTCTTTTGCGCGTGCAGTTTTTCATCATTACTGCATAGCACAGGGCACAATACAGCATTGGATCTTCTCATGGAAATGGTGCCAGGAGCAAGAGAGATGGGGGAAAAGGCATTAAAAATTAATCATACCAGGGGCATTTGCTATTTACTTCCACTTGGTTGTGTGGAGGTGGGCTGTTCACTCACGATTTCTGTTATTTATTGTCTTGGCCATGCTGCAAGTGTGAGTATGGGAGAGAACAGAAGCAGACTCAACTCTGCCAGTCTCCTGATATTTCAAAGAGTCATATATATTTTTAAATAACTGGATATTTTTGGCAGGGGGAGGGGGGATTGGATGGGATGTTCAGCCCTGGAGAAGCCGTCATGGAAACACAGAACAGTTGTTTGCACAAATATTTAACAAGAGGGTTCTTGCAACAGCTGAGCCATAAACTGTCATATGGGTTTTCAAAGGGGATTTTGTTGTTTTTTTCTATAAAATAGGAAGATACATCTCATGGCATAAGAACAAAATATGCTCCTTCCCCACCCTGGCTGCCAATATAGAGGCCAGACTAAAAAGTGAAGAAGCTCCAATTGACTTCAGGGATCAGAGGTCCACCTAAGCCGAGCACCTTATTGGGCTAAAGTGAATGAGGCATGCCCCTTTGTGTAGGCAACCATGCACAAAGGAGGTGTAGCATCACTTCCAACTCCCCAGACTGAAAGACCAGGTGCCCATTTACAGCTGGGTCAAGTGGGAGCAACTTTTGGAATGAGTCTAAAACTTAGCTCAAGCTCCCACCCCTGGGACTGTAGTAAAATACCGTAATGGCTGTGGCTCCAGAGCCTGAGTGATGGTCAAAACCCTAAAATACTTGTGATTTAATTGAATCAAGCCTGGCTTCAGAGAAGCTAAATATGCATATTTTTAATTTTACTACTGCAAATCAGAAAAGGCGGGGAGAGAGGCACTCTGATACTTGCAATTATATAGGTAAAAAATAATATGCTTTTTGTTAATCATCAAGTCCATGAGGACTTCAACTGAGGCTCCAATGAGACACTTTATGACGTTCAGGCTGGCCCCTCTGATCCTTTACAGAGAGTGGGGGAGAGGGAGACATGGAAAATGAATGCACCTAAGTGAAAAACCCCAGGCTTTCAATCTGAAAATCAGGTTGCAATGCAAGCATTTGGATGATTTTTCTTTCCCATTTAAAAATGAAAAATGTAAAACTTGAAAGCTGCTGGAAGCAGAATTGCCCCCTTACTAGCTCTGCTTTCTCACATGGAAATCTCTCAGCTATTGCAAGACACAAAGAAATGGAGGGCCAGACTACTGCACTCCATGGAATTACACTACAATTTATGCAACTGTAACTGAATTAAACTTCCCTTCAGAAACTTAAATCGGCCCAAATCCAGCATGACAGCTGACCCTCTTTGTGCACCTGACCCAATTCCAATGCAAATACTAGATGGAAATCAATGGGGTTAGCTGTATTTAATCTGGTGCAAATGAGATTTGAAACTAGCACCCTCACATGCAAACAGGATGGCAATTATAAGCTGGCAGTATAGGCACTATTAGAGAAGTGCTGCTCTGAGTTATCCCAGCAAAAGAGAGTGAAGAGATCTTCACTCAGCTGGGCCATTGACTTTCATTAACCCTATGCCAATTTTCACTAACCGAAGATATATTCCTAAAACTAGAGTAACTTCAGTAACTCCAGTGGAAAGTTACCCAGACCTAATTCTGGCACCATTTTTCTTATAACTCTGATATATCTTAGTAATGGACTGAAAGGATTCTGCAGAATCAAAGTGATGCATTATTTATGGCAAATAAATATTCAACTATCAATAAATATTTATGGACGCATCAAAAGCAAGCAGCAATGTAAAATGGAACGGCGGGTGCCCTTGCACTTGAGAAACTTTGTAAACAGCCCGTATCAACAAGGTGTATTCAAATAAACTGTTGCCAATGGGTAAATGCAATACAAAATGTAAATACTCAAGGTTAAAACCCTTGGCAACATTTCTGTTAAAGGCACAGTGTGGAAGAAAATCCTAGCTATCCAGAGTGCAATTCATGCAGTAGGATTTTAAGCTACTTCTTAAATGTTAACAAGGAGGAGGCTTAATAGACAAAGCTGAGAGAATAGAGGAAAAGAGTGCTTGATTGTGACATGATTTTCAAGGTACATCCACACCCCATGGGTGAGGCAAGCAGAGCTGAGACAAAACTTTCCAGGGAAATTCTGGGCAGTGCAAGCTTACAAAAGACAGATGTGGTGACTATGCCCTCACTTGCCCTGTTTGCTGACATGTAAAAAGGATAATGCATACAGTACTTAAAATAATTTTTATCTTTAATAGCAAGATTTTTTAAAAGCAATTCATAATTGTCCCTCCTAATTTCTCACACAGCCTAGTAAGCCATGGAAACCTTCAGGGCATGTGGATGGGACCACAGATCCATCATACAGTATCTCCTCATTTCTGTATTGCAGTTCACGTAGGCTACGCAGGTCAACAACATCACTTTACACCACACACACACGCACACTTCTAAGCTTTGTATCAAGGCACTACCTAGTTCAAGTGTTCGTTATACACCTGGGATTTTCAAAGCACTTGATATTGGCCTAACTGTTCTCCCATCCACATCAATGGGTATTTTTCACATTTTTTTCCACTGGAAGCCAAGTGCATCTGATGCCCCACACTTCTGATCATCCAACATTAGTCTCGAAGCAGTACAGAATAAGGACTCTCTCTATCGGCACTTGCCTAGCACTTGGAACAAAAAGGCTCCCAAATCCTGATTAAAGTTGGATGATGATAACAATAGCAACAATAATATTAATAATAATAATTTTGTATGATCAATATATACACACGCTTCACGTAGGGGCTGTTAAGCAGTTGGGGTCCAGCTGTGACTTTATTCTGCCAAACCACTCTACGAATACTCAGAGCAGGAGGGAGTGGCAAATAGGCTAATTATTTGATAGAAAAACTGCTAGAACATTTGAACCTGGGGTTTTTAATAAGCTGATGGTAAATGTGAAGGGTTGCTCAGATTTCATTCATTCCTAATTTTCCTTCAACTCACAGATAGGCATCTGCTCTCTTCACCCTATTTATTTATTTATATTTCTAGCATGGGCAAGGATTTCATCTAAAAACAAGTGGATCCTGTTCTCAACCGGTAAGAACAGTTCCTACTACAGACTCTGCGGCCTTATCAACCCTTTATCATGAGAGATGAAAGGGATCAAATATCTTTGCTACTGCCTCTTTCCTAGGCCTCACTGATGCTAGGAAGGCCTGTTTTTTCAAGCTCTGCTCTATACAGTCACCTCGCTGGGTCACCTAACCCCAGTTGTCTTCCTCCCTAGAGTGGGGGAGCTGGACCCGATGATCTACAAAGTCCCTTCCAGCCCTGAATATCTATGAATCGATGAATCTCACATCTGTATAATCACCATTAGCTGGTGGCATGCATTATCATATAATGGTAATGTCTCTCGACTGCGCCGACATGCTGTATTTGTAACGCATCACAGTAGACTCGATTAAAATCGGAGCAGACTCCATTATTTAAAATTATTCATCGAGTCTACTAGAGCATGGTAATTACTGCGTTCCAGCCAGCCTCTGTATCTCGTGTATCAGCACCCCCACGCTTCAAAATGGCAGCAGGGTACTTTAATTAAAGCTCACCGAATGAGCTTTCGTTGAAACGCCCCCGCTTCCATTTTGACATGTGGGGACACTGAGACATGAGATGATGCGGTGCTTTAATTAGAGGGGCTCCTGGAGCCGCTCTAATTAAAGAGCCCCCCTTCCCACTCCCAGAGCACATATCAAGGTGCCCAGAGACTAATTTCCATAACAGAGCCAAGGGAACAGGTAATAAAAATGCAACAAGGATGGGGACTGCGAGGAGTCTCTCAATCAGACCAGTGCAGATCCACCCCAGGAACAGAAGTGGTTCAGGGATGGTCTAAAAATCCACTCTTTATCTTTACATAGGTCACAGCTGAGACCTAGGGCCATATCTTTTAATAGATTGTCTGATATCTTTCCTGCAGGTTTCTACAGCCGGGACGTAATTTTGCATCAAACAATAAAATAGAATGGCAAAATACCAGCGGAAAACCCTTCTGCACAGCATTAGTTTGAGCCAGATTTGGCCCTGGCATGAAAAGGTGCACTTTCCCTGATTATTAATGAAGCTGTGCTCATTCTCAGCAGCACAGCACTGACAGTGGTCACTTGTTTTTGAAGAGGAAGCACAAGGTTTTTTTTTTTTAAATGAACACTGAGAGACTGGTTTCTTTTTAATTACTTCAGACTACCTGGGCTCCTTCCTCTGAGCGTGTAATTAAATGCACTGATGTCTACGACCAGTTTACACCGACGAAAAATCTAACCCACATACATCAGCCAGGCCTCGATGCAGCTGCATTATGTATCAAAAGGAACTAGCGGAAATTCAGAGAGCCAAATATTGCTTGCCTTTCTCAGGTGAATGCTTCCATTGATCTTGTGTGAACACAGCTCATGCTAGACAATCAGACGCCGACAGGAAAAACCAACTTAGTCTAAAAAACAAATTGCAACATCTCAGTGAGCATAAGGGAAAACAAACATGCTCAGCAGAGTAACAAGCAGCAAACAGCCGTTTCGGCGCTAAGCCCCCGCCGGAGCGGTTAAATCTCGACTGCGTGCGGCTTGTTCTCTCGAACGCTGGCATGTCTGGATCACTGCTCTACCTTGACGCCATCTACAAGCGGCGTTTTTCGAAGCGCTCGCAGGTGGTTTGGCAAACATGGGGTGGGACAGCTCAAAACAGCACGGCTGAAAGGAATGCAAGTCGGGGTGCTAGTTCAGTGCTACACACGTCAGGGCAGGTTTGGAGCTCCGTCAGGCTTCTTCCGTGACCTTGGGCAAGCCTCTCAGGCCAAGTATTTAGAGCCCTAACGCAGTCTGAGATCAGCAGGAGTTAGGCGCCTAAATATTTTTGAGGATCAGGCACTTATGCTCTCTGTTTCCATTTCCAATCGATGAGATAATAGTTCTACCCAAACGTGACGGGGTGTTAGGAGAATAAACGCTCCAGCTTGCGACGCGCTCAACTGCTGTGGCTGCCCAGGTACTGCTCTGCTCCCCGTACCTCCAGCTGCTCCTCCTCCTGCCCCTGCCGTAGCAGTCTGGGCAGCAGGTAGCATGGCGAAGCCATGGGGCGAGCACCAGGGGGCAGATGCCAAGCCAGGTGGGGGAGAAGCTGCAGATGGGCAGACCCTGCCCCAGAGCATGGCGTCCAGCTCCAGCTCCTGGCTGCCTCCCGCACGCTCTGCCCACCCGAGGCTGCGGCTGCACCGTCTGGCGAGTGCCGAACGGGTGTGGGTGGGAGCATGGCACGGGCTGCCCTGGAAGGGGCTTGGCCCCATGCAAAGTGCTGCCAGGACAGCTGCAGGCCAAATGGTGGTGGGGGGAGCTCTGCTGCACGTACCCCTTCCCCCCTTCTCCCACCCCAGGCTGGCTCCCAGGACCTAGCACATCTCTGCATCCCCCCATAAACAAGCATAAGACTTTATTTTGAGCTACTGCCTCTCTACACACTACTCAAAACACGCAATCCGGACCAAAATTCTTTTTTGAAATAAAATGAAATGATGTTATAGTAGATGTTTGATTTTAGTATACTACTTGTTTTTTTTCATTTATAATTTGCTAAAATGATATCTTCTGAAAGATTTTATGTGCGCGGCCCACAACAGTTCACAAAAACTCATTAAGTGGCCGTCCAGCTAAAATAATTGCCCACTTCTGTTGTAAGATCTGGTCTGTACCTCGCAACACTGCGCAAGTCTTTTACTGGCACCATAAGCTGCAGTACCCGCATCAGAGTCTTGGATGGCACTGGGAGGAAATTTTTCACTTCACTTTATTTTTTTTGGAAAAAATGTTGTTTTTGCCAAAAATGAGATTTTGCAAAAAATGTGCCAATTCCAATTGAAGTAAAAACATGTATTTACTGTTGAAACATCCTGCTTTGATATCTTCAGAACAAAAAGTGAAGGTGATTTTTATTTCAAAAATATTTTTTAAAAGAACTGAAGTAAGTTTTCAACCTATTTAAACCATAGAAGGCTGGAACGAAGGCAAACGGTTTCAGTTTTATGGGAAAGAAATGTTCTGATCAACCCAAAATGAGGGAATGAAATGAGTGATTAATTTTTTTTCTTCATTTTGTTTCAGAACAGAAGATTTCAAAATACGAAATGGACAAATGCAACCAGCTTTACTCATGAAGGGTGGAAATAATCTTCTACCCAGCTTTACTTCTGAGGGCAGAGATAAATTTGGCAACAAACCACTTCCTTTATCATCACACAATAAAACATTTCAACAGGGTTATTCTTTCTCTGGAAGCACAAAAGCAACAACAGCAGCATTCGATTTAGCACCGTGCTGCACAAAAGCATGCAACTTGAATCCCCCGAATTTGGGGTGTTTTTCATAACAACCACGGTTGCAGAGGAACACTGATTTACATTAACGATGAAAGCATGTTTAGTTTGCAGAAGCTCTGTTACGCCTTGTCAGGTCTTTCCTAATAAGATCTGAAAACTTCTGAGCCCCACAGTTTCCCCTTGTGTACAGCCCTGCAGGCTTTCTATTGTGGAGCCCTGCCAGTGCAATGAGTTGATTTGCCATGTGGGCCGGAGCAGAAGAGGAAGGTTAATCTATTTCTTTACCTCTCGCTCTCCTTGGGAGCAACCACTTCAAGGAGCATCTGTCTAGCCTAGTGCATTGAGATCCAGAAATGTTCCTAATTACTATGATTACATTTTGCAGCAGAAAGCTGGGAGGAAAGAGAGGAATATGCACAAACTAAATCAAAGTTACTCAAAGCCTTCTACTTCAAAAATTAAATTTCAAAAGAAAATAATGACTCAAAGCAGATGCTCCTTGAAGTGGCTGCTCGGAAGGCGAGAGGTATGGGTGAAACCAAAGTGACAAGCAAGGCTAACTACTACTTTTTTTTTTTTTTTTTTTTGAATTAAGGGGTATAGAAATCTTTGCAGGCATTAATATGTTTCTACAAAAGAGAACGGTCGCAGTAAAAACCAGAGTCCAGATCTTCGATTCCATGGAACATTATACCAGGTACAGATCACTCTTTACCATCTGCGAAGCTGCAGAGGATTGTGTTTGTTCATCTGTTTCTTCCTGATTCTATGCAATACTATATACCTGGACGGTACCTACCGTAGTGGGTCCCTGATTGCAGTTAGGCCTACCTGGAGCCAATGAAATATAGACAACATGCAGGTTTCTTTTGGTTCCTTTTCTTTTCTTCCTGCCTTTGTAGGGAAACACGTAGCAAAGACTTCCAAATTTAAATCAAACATTCTCACAATGATAATTTTAGACCAAAGGGAGAGAAATGCCTAAATCGGTCCTCTGAAATGCCACTACCTAACTGCCAGATCTCTTTGCAAACCCTAGCAAGCTCAGTGAACTTAAACTCTGCGTTAAAGCAGTTTGTCATAGCTCACCTCTGTATAACTTTAAGCCATCCAATGTACTTTGCAAAATAGAGCCTTACAAAATGATTTGGGCAACTGGAAGAAAAACTTGATTCTTCTTTTTCCCTTCAAATATGGGTTGCTGGGTTTTTCTACTACCAGGGAAAGAAAAAAACCCGACAGCACAGAATTTGGAAGAATATGCAAGCTCATTCACCATGCCAGAAAATTATTTTCACTTCCAATCTATTTGACCCCTTAGTAGCCATGTTCTCAAATCTAATTTTAAACCTTTTAGCAGACAAATACAAACTGATGATGATGTATCTATTGTACTAATCCTTACCTCATTTATTTCTGTAGTTGCTTCATGTTTATTATAACGTTAGACCAGTGATTCTCAACCAGGGTGCTGGCGCACCCCAGGGCGCCTTGAGATCCTTTTAGGGGTGCTATGCAATGTTAGAACTGTTGCATGCGCAAACATGATTCACAAGGTAAACTCAGAATTTCCTAACAGAAATCCATACTGTTAAAAACATTCTGACCTGTTGTGAGTTTTTTGCAACAGAAAAAAATGCTCAAATATTTTTGTGTGTTCAAAAAAAGAGAGTGAAAACCAAGAGCTGACATTTTCCAAGGGGTGCCTCAAATCTATCAACATGTGCCTTGAATCTATTGTGGAGTGCCTGCCTCAAGTCTAAACCATCAAGAACTTCTGCATTAAATGAAAGATCTCAATTGTATGGTATCTAGTAAGTACTATTAACGTAACATCCTAGCTCTCTGCCCGAATCTCGTCACACATTCACCTATATACATTTATCTCAGGTAGGACTCAGTGGAATTACATCAGAAACAATTTTGCCATCAAAAGCTTAACTGCCCTCCAGACTCAAAATTAAACAACTATCTCAAATAAAAGAGGCAACTCTTGGAGACCATAAAAGCTAAAGAGGCGGTGGTCATGGGGGACCTAAACTACCCGGACATCTGTTGGGAGACACAGACAGCAAAGTCCCACCGCTCACGCAGGTTTCTAACCTGTGTACAGGACCTCCACCTGA
>NW_017728932.1:9910550-9968529 GCF_001723895.1 Crocodylus porosus | reverse complement strand
GGCCCAGCACTCTTTCCTGCTTATGCAGGGGGTCGGACTCGATGATCTATTGAGGTCCCTTCCGACCCTAGCATCTATGAATCTATGAATCTATGATATGACCTTTGTGGAAAATGCCAATGGCAAAACGCTTTGTCGCTCATGAAAACATGGAGACCCCTTTTCTCAGTTATCGAAGTATCAGCAGAAGGTTTGCAATGAATGCAACATGTTAATGATATGTTTTCCTGATGGTCTTAAAATGGACTTTGAATCAGGCCCAACAAACCTACCTGTTTCAAAGTGTTTCTGCCAGGACATGAATAGTTCCCTATACCTAGTTGAAAAAGCAGAATCCATCTAGTCCTATCTGAAATCCATACTCCAGCATGATGATGTCCAAATGCCATCTGCGCAGCAGGAAACTAATTGTGAATGTTCTTTACACAGATGGATGTGTGCAGCTAGCACAGCCAATGCACTAGGCGCTTCTACCAGAACTGGGAAAATAGAAATATTCACATGTGATTTCAAGTAATCAGACCAGGCCCTCACAGTGTTTCAAACAGGTGTTGCCTAACATTTAAAATGTAGCCTGTGCTGAAATAATGCAATCCATTGGTTCGATTTTTTTTCCTTTATAATTGCTCAGGAGTTCAGTTAAACTCATACTGTACAGAACAAAGATAAAATGCCACCGGGGACACGGAACAGTGGATTAAAATTTTGTCCACCTACACAAAATCAATCAGCTAAATGAGTCCAATCCTTTTAACCCAGGTTGAAAACAATGCAATTTTCGAGCTGCTTGACAGAGTGGAGAAATAATCTCCGCAGCCCCATCTAAGAGGTTTAAACAATCCAGATTTTGATCTCAGTAACTACGTGTTTCCATAAACACAGCTGGCATGATTACTTTGTGCATGTCTGCTGCCATCTTGGCTACTGCAACCCGGACTGAGCTAGGGATCTTTAGCACTGGAAGCTGGAACTGGAACAGCTTGAGCTAAAGCTCCAGTGCCGAGGGCTGTAACTCATGTCTCTGGGAATCTGAACAAAGGGCAGGGGACCTATAGCACATGTTCCTATTATCTCTGAGAATAGCCCCCCTCAGCTGAAGCACAGTATTGGTATGAGTGAACTGAGCAGTCACTAGGATGATGTGGAAGTGACACCAGGAAGTACAAAGTAATGGCAATTTAGAAAGAAAAACAGCACCCACAAAAGGGACTGTGGTGCCACAATGTTGAGCATGTGTCTGGCCCCCAAAGTGGACTCCAAATCCCTTAGTTACTCTGGTTCTCTACACAATATGGTGCACGGGAAACATGAGGCATGGGACCTGCAGGGACCTGCCTAAGTTAACCATTGGACAACACTGAGGAGGCAGGTGTCCAAAATGCTGCCTAGGAGCACCTGCCCAGCTTTCCCCTCTAACAATTATGCACCCCTGAGATCTCTGGGGGTGCATGTCTGTAAGCAGAAAAAGTCAGCTTTCCTGCTTGAAGGGATGTACCCCAGGGGAACTCAGCAAGAAGGGAAGCCAGGAAGCGACTCCTGGGGCTTGAGGGGCCTGATCCTGGGTGGGAAGTCCTGGGCTGTGCAGGACTGGGCCCCTCCAGCCCTTGGGGAACATGTCACCCAGTCTCATGGAAGATCAATGGGCAGGACAATGGGTGATGTGTGTTTCACCCAATTAAGCAGATCAGCTGTGCCAGGAGCTCCCCCTCCCCTGCACCGCTGCTGCTGCACTCTGCTCTCAGCAGCAAGTCACAGCAACAAACGGTTGGGAACCACTGCCATAGGAGGAGTAGGAAGCGGTGCTGGGAGAGAGCTCAAGTGGCGGAATTGGAACAATAGAGGTCAGAAGTTTGTTTCACAAAGGGATTTTGAAATGTCAAAATTAGGCTTGGTTTCGAGTCAGAAGTAAATATTGTGAAATTCTCAGCGACAGAAAAAATAACAGTCTTCTTCAGGACCAGTTTGAAATATTTTGTTTCATATTATGAACAGAATAAAAATCAGCAGCAAACCATAATATGAAATATCTTCCCCTCACTTCTCCCTCCCCAAAAAGAGAAGTAATTTCAAAATTAAAAACCAACCTTTATTTTCAAGATATTGAACTTCCCTGGTATCTTGTTTTAGACCAAAACTGGGTCTGAAATGGAAGTGCCTATTCCCAAAGATGATGATTTTGGTAAAGTTTCTCCAAGGCATTAAAAACTGCCATCTGGTATTTGTTGGCAAATGTTGAGTTTTTCATGGGAAGTGCTGTGTACTAGCACCATTCCTGAGGAAATCAGCTCAAGTGAGAATTTGCTAATGCAGACTCTTGTTTGTTTAAGTGATTATGGAGAGGAGTTTTGCGGATTCTTGTCATCCTCAAATAGATCAAAGGTGGCCCAAATTCAATACAATGACTCACAGGTTTATTTCCATAGGAATCAATTAGCCTGTAGAGCTGGGACTGGGAAAAAGCCACCCTGGAAAATATTCATGGCAAAATTAAAGCATTTTCTGAGAGTCTCTTGGTGAATGTCAGTACTCTAACACTTCAGAATTTAGGGCAAACACTACCTCCCAGTGTGAGATTTGCTAATAAGTAGCGCCTTTCCTATGCATCTGGCTTCTGCCCTAACGCTTTCCAACAGATGCACGTGGTCTGCCAGCACTCTCCCTGTACAGTCTCCCCACTTGCTGCTTTCTGGGGCTGACAGCTGCCTGTATCGCTAGTTGTGCCATTTCTTAAACTTTCTCTTGCCTCGTTTGTCATCCCCATAATACCGCACTTCCTTCCTCCCCCTCACTCCGCTCCCCTGCATGATTTATAAAGCCTCCTCTCCCAGCTCGGGAATATCTGTTGTACCAGCCCTTCAAATATCTGCATGAAAAGGAGATAATTGCTTACAAGTGTCACTGCAGCCTCTTGATGTGCCAAAGATGCATGTGCTGCCTCCGATCAAATTCCTCTGTGGACTGATGTAAAAATTGCTTTTGAGCAATTTCAAGTTTGGTCTTCGTGGGGAACGCAGGGTGTTTAGAACTTGTATGACAAGAACACCTGACATTGGAGCCTGCAAGACAGGATGTTAGCCATCATTTTGAAAACACCCTACCATGACACAGCCATAAACTACAAGAGAGCCACGTGAGATAGTGTATTAATCCTATAGCCGAGTCGTTCCTGATCTGCCTAACAAACAGCAGCCATTTAGATTGCCTCAGACCTATACAACACAGTATCGCCTGATGGGTTTCCTTCTGTATATGATGTACCAAGCAGAGTTACCCTATTTGGGGACAAGAGGTTATTTCAGGACCCTGGGGCCTTGAGTTCATACTTAGCCTATGTAACTGGTGATAGCAGGACACTGAGTCAGGGATTCAACAGATATTTGGTAAAATCTTGAGAACATGGAGCATATTTTTGCTTTGCCTTTACATCACAATTGGGACAACCAGGCCCCAGACCAACACTAGGGCTCCTAAGTCCTACCTCAGAGCAAAGACATTAAGAATAAAAACTATGTATTTAATAGCTCCCTGCTACATGTTGGGTACTACCAGAAATAATAGCAGCATCAAGATTCATGAGCCAGATTTATTGGTTGGGATGGTTAATTCCAACCAGGATGTTAAAAGATAAAGCGCATTACTGCTAACTGAAATAGCATCAGTCAGTTTATGTATTGATGCAATGCAGGCAGAACATTCGCACTTCCATTATAATACGCACACATTTATTCATTACAGCCATTATTTTAAAATGCATACCGGATTTTTATTTCCTTGCCTTTTTAAATTAACATTCATTATGATCCTTTTTAGATACATTGTGAGACACTCTTGGTACATCATCATCTCCTCTGCAGCTCTAGCATCTGCATTTTCCATCCATTCCAACTCTCCATCCTTTTTGTTTTGTTCTGTTTTTCATCTTATGTGGAACACATGTTTTTTTCTCCTTTCTTTATTTCTCTTTTATTCTATTCCTTTCAATTATTTAATTCCCTAAAGCATTTTCACATTACCATTTGCATGAAAGACATGGTGCAAAACTAAATTGCAGTGTATACTGCACTGCATGAGCCCACCAAGCTCAAGTGGGTTCCTGAGGTTGTAGATGAAATGCATGTGTGGCTAATCCTACTTATTCTTCAGGGCTAAGAGCAGACAGTCAAAAATCCCAATGCTGAATTGATTCAATCTTTGCAGGTTAGTCTAAGATACATACATTGAATGGATAAGTAAGTGAACAAACATTCACTTTTGACTCTGGAAATGCAGCCATGTGCCTGAAGTGGCCCAGGCCAGAAGCAGTGGGGCACTTGAGCATTTTTCCCTGCTCAGCTGGAGCAGACAGTTTGGGGCAAGGCTAGCCCGCCCTCCCTGCAAGGGGCGGGGGGAGTGGGAGAGGTGCAAAGCACCCTGGGGGTCCATGAGTTAACTTGAATCTGGAGGGGATCTGGGACAGAAGTTCAAGAAACCAATTTAACCTAAATCAGTTAAGTCTGATACTACATCCATCCAGGTTTACCTTAAATCAGTTTCAGCTATTTTAAAAGTGGCTTGTGTGCACTGAACTTCTGTTATGTTACATTTACGAACTAGTTTCCAATCACTTATGTGTAATGCCTGCCTAG
The DNA here is from genome assembly GCF_001723895.1 of Crocodylus porosus. Taxonomy (NCBI): domain Eukaryota; kingdom Metazoa; phylum Chordata; order Crocodylia; family Crocodylidae; genus Crocodylus; species Crocodylus porosus. The sequence goes on along the minus strand of NW_017728932.1, from coordinate 9,963,904 downwards.
AACTTTAAATTAACATGCATACAAAAGCCAAAGTCACCTAGGTTCTCGTCCTATTCTGGTAATGCCTAATAGACAAAGCCCATACAGGTCTGTCAGTACTAAAATGCATCTAGATGTAAAATATACAACCTGCTACAGACTGAGCTCAGTTGTGGGAAGGCTGTTTTGGTTAGAGATGCAAATTCCCAAATGATGCTATTTAAACTCTTTAGCTGATGTTGGGCAGGGCACTGTTTTATCTGGCTCCTGTGTGATAAAGCAATGTGTTGACAGGGTTCACAGCAGGTTGGAAGCATTTAATTGGAGTCTTCCGTAACCTTAAATCCCTTCTGGAAACACACTGCATGGAAGGGCAGAGGATTAAAGAGAGAGAGAGATCAGAAGAGTGGGAGGTGGGACCAGCAAGGTGTGAGCCGTGCTATGTCTTTATTGGATGATTCTTTGGATTACAGAATATATCCAATGAGTCCAAACTCAGTGAATCAAGGTCTCCTGAAAACAACAAACAACACTATTTAGAAAGCAGGATCAAACCATGCAATGTATGCATGGATTACTGCCCCAGCAGAGGCAGCAAATATGCAAGTCTTAAAGAATGGAAATCAAAATACATGCCCTGGAGATTAGATGGACACACTCGTTGGATCATATTTCCCCACTGTCTGCAGGTGCAATAAAACATGGCAGTCTTTTTTTTATTGGATTTAGGAAACTAATTTACTAATGATGGGATTTTCAGAAGGGCTCATCACTGGTCTAACTCTGCTCCAATTAAAATCAAGACAAGTTTTATGACCAATTTTAATAGGAGAGTTAGACCAAAGTAAAGTACGCTTTGCAAATGCTACTAATAAACGGCAAGCCCAACGTGAGCAGAGCTTCCACATCCTTTTTGCTAGAGCAGTGCCCACGTGAGAGAAACAATAAATTATAGTAAGAACAAGAGTCTGAGGCCGTTTGTAGGCGACACTTTAAAAAGGGTTTAAAGTGGGTTCAATGCCTTTTGCACCGCTTTAATGGCATTAGTGTTTGCATGAGTCTGCAAATTCAGCAGCATATCGCACATGAATTCCAGCCGCTGTAGCACGGTCAGTGGCGTAATACGCCTTAAATGACTTTGGAGCACTGCAAAGTAAAACACCTCCAAGGAGTTTAAGTTTTCTACCCTACAGCCATGGAGGCTATGTGTGGCTCAGGGAGTCTGCAGGCAGCCTGGCAGCAGCCTGGGAAGGCAGGCTCTGCAGAAGCAAAAAAACCCAAACCAGCAGCAAGCCTGATCTATCCCCCCATCTTACCCCGGAGCCTGCCTGAGCTGCACAGGGCCCTGGTACTTCCCTCCATGACTGTGGTGCTCCCTAGGACTGCATCTGGAGGGGGTTGCTGCTGCCACAGAGGGAAGCACCCGTCCCCTTCCCCCCTGGCACCTCAGGGACTGCTCTGCCCGCCAGCAGCTTGTTCTCCCCTCACTGCCACTGGAGAGGTAGGTAAGGATCGGGCTCCAACATGGGTGTACACAGCATGGGAGTTTATTTCGCCCTAAATTGAAGCAGTGTTTTTAAAAAAACACCACTTCATTTTATGGCGAAGTAAACCCCCGTATCATCTACAAATGCCCTGAGAGAGGGGAAATAGTCTTGTGGTTAAGACTCTAAATAGGGAGATTCAGGAGTTTTGGGCATCTTTCAATAATCTGTATTATTGGTATCTGTAATACCAATAATCTGCGTGACTTTCAACAAGTCACTTGTTCTCTTTGGGGTCTCTCTCCCCCATAGGCAAAAAGGTGATAGTAATACTTTGCATTCCAATGAAATGAAAGAAGTAGCCTTTTGGACAGCTGGTTATAGCCAATTCTGGGGATGGAACCTGTTGTCACAAGCCCCAGCATAAATGAGAAGAGTCTACAGGATTGTTATAAATTATGCCAGCTGGTAATGATCCATGAGGGACTGTGGACCTGACGGGTGTACAGGGAGCATGGTGGGAACTAACTCTTTCTTTCCACTTCATCCCTGTCCCCAGCACTCTCCTCGCTGCTGGGTGGTGTGTAGATGGGCAATGGGGAACAGGCACTGTTTGCATTGGTTCTGTCTGCTGCTGACATTATCCCTAACGCCACAAAAATTCCCAGCTGATTAGAGGCCTCTACTTTGCTGGCAGTTTGGACCACATGGACTGAACAACACGGCTAGAACACAACAGAATTGTCCTCGTGTCTCTGAGTACATCGCTTTCAAGACAGCCCAGGTTGAGAAAAATAAAAAAAAAGCCTTCTGGAGTGAAAACACTAAGCTGGCATGTGAATGGAGTTAGGAAAGGAACATGCCATGGTCTTTATTCATCTATACTGTCATTTTGATTCTTCTCACAAGAGCTTAACTGAAGGAAAGGGACAAAATAAACTAACTTGAAAAATACTTGAAAAAAGCTGAAAGTCAAAGAGAAATTAGGACTCATAACCACAGTAGGAGCTGTCAGCAATCAGTATGTGCCACCATATGTTTTAATAATTTCAAATTTCTTACAGGTCTCTAGGGAATCTTAGAGGGTTTTTGATGCTCCTACAGTTTTCAAACTTATGGTTGTTCTCATCAATAAAAGATTTGGTTTACTCACTGTGGCAACCATGTAATGAAAAACAGGTGCAGCTGTATAATATTTCTCTTTAATTACTGTTCGGGGGGTGGGGGGAAGAGGGGCAAGGGGCTTTGAAAATTAATTATTCCATATTGTTAGAATAGGATGAACTACTTTCTAATTATAACTTAAGCTTTCATTCAGGTGGTGCTCAACATCCTATTATTCCAGGTAAATCTTAACAAAAGTTTTAATAAGTTTCCATCTTCCCCACTGCATGAAAAGCACTTCCAGGGATGTCACATTCGAGTTGAGTAGCATCACTTTTTCCTTCAGAACATTTACTCTGGAGACTTGAAACATTTTCCCCCAAGAATGATAGAATACTATTTCGACTTTCTCTAGCGTCAAGCTTGCTTTTATGACTTATGAGTGAACAGTGTGAATTCAAGGAAAAAAGCTAGTCATCCATTATTTATTCATATTATCCTTTAAAGTAGCCCCACTCAAGTATTCACAAATACTTCTTTAATTTAAATAGACGAGTCTGTCCATTAAATCCTCTCCAGACTAATAAACTTCTTGATGGTCAATTTTTAATTCTCTGTCAAAGACCTGGCGACCAGATCTAACAAAAATGCATTTGAAATCCCTATCCACAGAGGAAACATGTTAGAACTTAACTGAAGTTTTCTGCAAGATGTACAGAAGTCCCTACTGATGTCTCACTACCCAAAGCCCTCCACGGAAGAAAGCGAGGGGCTGAATACAGTCAACCAAAAAGAGGCGTGCATGGATTAACTTAAAAAGAGCTTGCTTTTTAAGAAAGCAGCCCTCCCATTTTTTTACAAGGGCAAAAATTGTAGAATCAGCTTGCACACAAAGTTGAAGTGAACAATATTTAACTGCCACATTGAGCCCACAAATGCTGCAGTTAATGCTTAACAGATATGGACTGCAATGGGGAATATTTGCATGTGGGGTATTACTGCTGTCAAACAGTAAGGGCACAATGGGAGGCTGAGCTGACAACCATTGCAGACATCAAGCCCAAAGTCAATGACTGGAGCTCAGTTTAAAAAGGGGGGGGGGGGCTTCTCTGCTTTTCTTTGTAAAGGCAATTGAAAAAGAGTTTTGCAATGAAGATGGATAAGCAATGGTTGCCTGATAGGGCTGTGCAAAGATTTGGTCCCCGATTCAATTCGAGGGAGATTTGTCCCAATTCGGTGGCCAAATCTCTGAATTCAAATTGAGTCAGAGGACCCATTAACCTCTCTGAATCAAATCAGAATTCTCCAACTTGATTTGGAGACATTCGGAAAGATTTGGCAGTTCAGACATAGACACAGCTTTAAACATTTTTCTACATACCTCTAGGTGGCAGGCAGCTCATGAGAGTTGTGATGTGGGGGTGCATGGAGCATCCCACAGAAGTGCAGGGCTCACCAGTGCGCTAGGGAGCAGACCGAGAAGTGGACCAGAAGCACTTCCAGGTCCAATGGGGAGCAGGCTGGGGGGCCCCCCATATCCCCTAGCTTGGTGACTGGTGCCTCCTGCATTGGGGGGGGGGGCACCTGGGCTCCCCACAAAGCTGATCACTGAGCCAAGAGGTTGCAGGAAGCCCCCTGGAGTACTCCCTGGCAGACCCAGAAGTGGATTGGAAGTACTTCCAGTCCACTTCTAGGATTTGTCGCCGAGCACTTTGGGGCCCCCCCTGCGCTCCTGTGGGATGCTCCATCTGCCCCAGCATGGCAGTGTTCACAAGCTGCGTTGGTACCTCGGGGTATATAGAAAAAGCATTTAAAGCTGTGTCTATGGCCAAATCGCTGATTCTCTGAATCAGCATCGAATCTTCAGATTTAGATTTGGCTGACTTGAACCAGGGGCAGCGATCCGAATCAACAAATCGAATCGCTGACCCTGATTTGGGCCGAATCCAAATTGAACAGGGCCTACTGCGCACACCCCTATTGCCCAATACCTCAGGTTTAACGAGCAGCACAGGACTTCACTTTTGCTTTGCATGCCTCACATAAGCATTGAAAACAAAGCGCATTGCTGTGCTTAGGCAACACTGGATGACATTAGTAGAAGTGTCAAAACTTGAGCTGCTAAAAGAAATCATCTGATAACATTTTCCTCCTGCAAATGCTGTGTCAGTGGTAACAACTTTCTGCAGCAAGTGTCAATTTGGATGAAATCTTGCTCTGAGAAAGAACAAGTGTTTCAATAAAGGCAAAATGCTGTTTTTTGATTTGCATGGAAGAGTCTTTTCAATTTTTCATTTTGAAATGGCTTTCTTTTGAGCTTCCTTATTATTCACATTGATTGTAGCATAATCAATATACAGCACACAGTATATCAGTACACATATTGCTAATACAGATTGAGTAGAGGAGCCCTATGTATGGATTGGAATATGCTAGGTGCTGCCCAGACACAGATGTTACGCTCTACTGTAAGTTGATCTTGGAAGGGAACATTTGATTTTTATTGAAACGGAAAGATTTAATTGAACTGATGCAAAACTCATTAAAAAATTTTTACCGTCCACATAATTCTGTGTTTTTGTTCCAAATTGGAACAGAATTTCAAAATGGCAAGAAATGCTTGTAAAATAAATTCTAGTTGCTCCAAAGGTCAACTCACAAACAGTGTTTATTTAATCTCAAATTTTAAATAAAATGAATTGAGGCTCAGCCCCACCCTACTGGCTGGAATTGTAATCAATCTGTCAACTTCTTCCTTTATAGCCACCGGTTATATGTGAAGACATGCAAAGCCAGTGGGAAAATGAAGGAGCCTCTGTCTACCAGAAGACTCCCCAACACCCAACATAAAGCTTCTAAGGAGTCTCATAGCCAGCCCTACATATTTTTGAGGGGAAAAAAATTCAAAATAGCAAGATATCCTGTATAACAGCTCCAAAATAATCTACTGAAGGGGAGTTAAGAAAATCTGGCTGGGGTTACTTGACCCCAGCCCTCTTTCCTTCCCAGAGCAGGGGGTTGGACTCGATGGTCTAATAGGTCCCTTCCGACCCTAGAAACCTATGAAAAGGAGGCTCCATTTCACCTTCATTAACCTGCCTGGAAATCCTATCAGTTGAAGAGGTCTCAATAGATGAAGGTTAGACAGAGGCAGGCAGGCATAAAACATCTGTCCCGAGCTGCGGGACTCCGCAGAGAAATCCCCTTTCTACTGACCGTGGCAGTTTCCGTTCCATGTCCGCTGGCCACGTTAGGGAGCTGCCTATGGCCAGAATTGATCCAGACGCTTTAAAAAAAAACAAGCTGCCAGTGGAGATGGGAAGGTCAGTCCTTTGTAGCAGGATTTCTGCCCTGGCCTCAGAACATCCTGAACTCCTAAGGGGCAAGCTCTCTCTCGCTCCCTTGGAAAACACGGCCCATCTGCTGAATGGCACTGCGATGTGCAGCGCTGCAAGGCTGAACTCAACTGAGAAATCACTTCAGCCTCCCAGTGGGTTGCTGCCAAAGCATATAACAAAGATCCAAATCCGGCCAAGCCTGTGAGATTACACTAGCCTGTTGTGGAAGCTTAGAAGCTGGCAGGTCTTCATGGTGTTGAGGAGGACTTGGAAACCCAAGAAGAGATATAGTAGCTATTTGATTTGCACGCGGGCTTAGATTTTTGAGGCCGACATGGCATAATAGACCCCGGGTTGGGGAACTTTGTGCCAGGCAGAAAGGTTGAAACAGCCGTATGGAGTTGCCAAAAGTGCCAAACTGATCTACTGTTTACCTTCTCTCTCAAAGAAGAATAAAGCAAGGAAAATGCTTAATATAAGCTATGTCATTGCTTCTTTTGACATTTCTATTTCAATACTCATGTGCCTCAGCAAGGTTGATCTTGGGGTTATGGGAGACAGGAAACGGAGGTTCAGTTCCCAACTGTGTGGTCAACTTTGCCTCTCTCTGCTTCGGCTCCCCGTTTATAGCACAGAGATAATGAGGCTTCTAATCTTTTGCCCTTTATCCCTCTTGTCTGTTTAGGATTGCAGGCTTTCTGGGGCAGAGCCCCGCTTTTCACAACTGGACTCTGATCTTATCAGGAATCTTTGGACAATGTCACAATGCCACTATTTCACAATGCCAGTACCACACTGCTTCAGATCACACACATACATCTGTAGAAGTTATCCTGGAACTCCAGACATTATTCATTCAGTCCTTCGACCAACCACAGTTTCCTCTATTGTGCCTTATGCTACCCATTATATGGGTATCAACCAGCGCACTGTTGTTGCTTATCGAGAAGTAGCTTTTTGTCCTTTAACATACCATTGACCACATCACTGGAATCAGCCGCAACTACCCTCTGGCAAAAAGAATGGGAGAAACTAGATGACAAAGCTATTGAATGAAGCCAGCGAGCAGTTACCCCCAGTGAGGAATTAGCATCTGGCTCCAATTACAAATGGCACACATGGCAGAGCCTGAACAGATTGAGAGTGGATCTTGGCAGGAGAAACCTGCTCATGAAATCATGGGGCCTTTACGCAACCGACCAACGTGTTTGTCAGGAAAAGCAAACCCTGGATCATCTCCTGAGATGCCCTGTAGCACCACCGTGCACCTCGAGGTTTGGGAACACCAACACCAGAAGCAGCAGCCTGTGCAGAATATTGGCAGCAGACCATATAGAAAGGTTGGACTGGAGACATGACAGAGAAGAATACCACAGAGGTCTACACAGGCCAAGATTTCAGTTGCTCAATTTAAGATACCTTCAAAGGGAGCTTTTTGGAGGATGGGTATTTGAAAAATCAGGTACGTTTAAAGGCATTTCACGCTGCCCTCCCCCCACCCCCCCAATCCCTAGTCACTCCTGGAAACCTTGTGTGAAAGCTGCAGTCTTTGTTTGCGAGTCCTGTTTACTGGGATCTCCGCCATCCCTGCAAAAGGTGCAATCAGCTAGCAGCCTGTGACAAAGATTAAGGCAATTTGGATCCACTACAGCTGTTCTTTCCCGTCTAACAGATGCAGTTCATTAGGGCTGACTAAGATAAATGCCCATATTTGTGGAAGTCTCCTAAGTGCTGTACCCACGTACAGCGCCAATGAGATAAAATGCTTGTATGCAATGAATTGCACTCTGTCATATCAGGTCTGCCAGCCCCTTGCTGGTGATTCAGAAGACTGCAATGGCAAAAGAAAAAAAATTAAAGATGCCATGGCATGAGATGTTCTCGTACCTGGGAACTGACCCAGAGAGCTTAGAATTGAGCCTAACTGAAATAAGCCTGAGGTTGCTCATAGCTTCAGGTTTCTCCATCTCAATGAACCTTAGATGGCAGAAGGTTGTGAGACTCAATTCTGATGTCACGTATACCAAAATAAATGATCAATAATTTCCGTGAAGTCAGGAGTGATATCAGAATCAGACACACGGTCTGAATTCAGACAAGCCAATAGGGTATCATTCATACACACACATCTGTATGTTTGCATCTCTTCTGTCCTAGCCACCTCATTTTGTACGGTGTTAAGGCAGGTATGGTGGTCAAATTGCAACTTGCCTTAAAACCACATTGTCTCTTAGAGATCACCCTACAGTTTACAGCATGGATAGACAGTACAAGTCCCATTTAAACTTGCGTGATGCCCCCTTTATACTGCTCTAATGGAAACATGATTTGGGGTCACTTTAGGGATTTATCGCATTATATGGTCAGACTAGTTAGTGTAAAAGGAAAATGTGAATTATGCCTGAAATTCAATGCCTAATCCAGAATATTTATATAGCAGTTTTTATTCCAGAGGCACACACCCTACTACCACACACACAAGACACCATACTTAATGACAGATAAAAGAGATGATGAGAAAAATGATTGAATCTCTGCTCCCATATAATAAAACAACGCTCTTAGTGATGACTTTGAAAAAAGTAACTTTTTCTGAGTTCTGAGGTTTCTAGAAAACTGTGTTTCACAACGACGGCTTTCACATCGGAAAATGTTGCTACTCTTACTAGGAGATCAACAAATCAATGCCAGGAGCCTTCTAAGATATCGCATTACTCAGTAACACATAATAGTCCTAGTATGTGAAGGTTGCCATCCCGCCTACTATATTTCACTGGAACAAATTTATAGGTACAAAACTAACAGTTTTAACTATTAAGTAATTACTTCATATAATGCTGGGTCTTTAAATGGTCAGTAAGACTGCAAGTGCTCTCAATACCAATCCTCAAGGACTTCTGCTTGAGAAGGTGAAACAATTGCAAGAAATTCAGTACCACATTCTTAGCTGCTGCAAATCCTCATAGGTCCACTGAAGTCAACGGAGCTATGTGACTTCAGACATGCTAAGGATCTGGCTGTTACTGTTTCACTGGGTATTTTTTGTTCTATAAGGCAATATAAAAGCAATGCTTTCTTTATTGCACTGCCTACTGGTCATAGCTTCTGCTAGCATGTATCTGTGTGAGATGAGGAGGAGAGTACATGGAAATCTTGGACTGGAAGTGGCCACCTGGACCATCAACACCTGGTTGCCTGGTCTTTCAGGCAACATATTTTCAAAAGGGGTCCAATCTACTCTGACCCTTGAACACTACAACCACAAAAGCACCCTGTAAAATACCACAAAGTGCCACAGATAAAGAGAAAGAGATGCTTTGCTACTTCAGTGGTCAGATGTCAGTTAGATTCGGAGATTCCTAAGAAGAGTACTGCTACAAAGGCAGGCAAAGAGAAAAAACAACCCCAAAACCCATAGTATCTCACAAATGGGAAAAAAATTCACTCCTGAATCCAAATTTGGCATCCAGTTTGACCCATTGAGAGAGAAACCTGACCCACCAGACAGGCATCAAGAGGTTTTCAGTACCATTAGGACCACCAGCATACCTGAACCAAACTTCTACCTGTAATCATAGGCAATGTCTAGTGCTTTAAAAGAAGAAAACGGAAAAACAACTCCGCAGCCTGTAATGTAATTATGGGAGAAAACATTCTTCTAAAGTAAAGCAGCAGAAGCCCTGATGCATAGGATTTCTCTACACCTCCCATCAGTAGACCAATTTTCCTTGAGAGAGAATGTGTTTGGGGCAAATGCAAGAAGCTAATGGCATTATTTACACACCGGCACTTAGTTTCCCAACTATCAAAATTTTAGAGAATTCATGCTATTCCTTCATATATATTAATCCCCATGTTGCACCAGCATAATAAATGATCTGTTTCTCCCTTCAGGCCAATTAATTATCCTGTCTATGTAACCAGATATAGCTTCTCATTGATTTCTGTCATTCCACCTGATTTCAGCTACGCCCATTATGTCAAGTCACTTCTTCCACTGTCAGACATTTTAGTTCATTTATTTTTACATTCAGATTCTTGCGCTGGTCCATTGGCATCTACATAGTTTAGTTTTTATTTTTGGGCCATGTACCTATTTTTCTTTCATAATTTTGTCCAACATCCCATTATCCCTTGTGATCTTAGCCTGTTCCTTCTTCAGTTCAGCTTTTACATCAGTCCTATCCCCTATCACTGGTTATGATGTTGCTCTTCTATTACTGATATCTTCAAAAGGTATCTTTTTCCTCTGTAAACGTTTGTCAGCAAATGCTACCTTTCCCTCCTAGCTCCTACATGAAATGAAACCCACAACTGCGATCACCTTTTTCTAGCAGCAGTTCAGTTCTCTTTTGGTTATACCTTTCCCCTGACCTCTCCTTGACCTAGTAAAAATTGAAACCTCTTCACTCTTCAGCATCTCTTCCAACATGGAGGCACCATAAAGTCCTCCCTATTTAGCTGGCCCTGAGTATAGAATCAGAAATATTTCTGAGAAAGCTGCCATACGTGATTGTAGAGATAAACCTTTCCCAAAGAGTCCAAATTTCCTTTCCAGAACCTCTCCCTGGCACGTCAATGCCGCTTTGCTCCCCAGCACTCTCTGAAAGTTTGTCTGGATATCTCATAAGGTGTGTTAGGTTTGCACCTTATTGCCATGTCATGGGATAGTGCTACTTATACTATTTTTATATTTGATATTTATATTGAACTATTTATACCACTTTGGAATGCAATTTTCGTGCATTCAAAATCATACCTGCTTTCTTTCTTTGCTATAACCAATCTAATAATCTGATTAATCATCACAGGGTGGGGGGAGGGACAGACAGGCTGAAGGGGAGTGCTGGCTACACAACAGCAGAACTGTGGCGGATACAAAGGGCCAGAAAGCAGACAGTTGCTTCTCAGATCGCAGGCTGTTCACTGCTGCTATTTGGGGGGGGGAAATGATCTCTGTTCACTTCTAAGACAAGCAAATTTGATATTAAGTGAAAGCACCTGATGTCATTGGTAAAGTTGATGTCTGTGTGTAAGTGGGTGGGGTAACCCCTTCATCACTGGCTCATCCTTGCAACCAGGCATCTTTTTGTGCACTAAAATCATTGTCATCTGCTGGAGGTTAAGAAGTAATTTTGGCAACATTATTTTGTGGACCAGCTACTGGAGGGGGGCATTTACCCATTAATTTACCCAATGAATTAAAAATGATGACCTGTTTTCTAACCTGAAGTAAACCAATACTCTACACGCAGACAACGTGTTTTTAATAAAAAGGGCCTGTGTTTAATTAATTATGGGGAAGTAGCTGGGAAAGATATGAGCTGTAGGGCTGTGCGAAACACCATCATTTCATTTCAACGTCCATTTGGCCGTTTCGAAGGGATAGTGTTTTGTTTCGTCGTTTTGTCTAGAAGCACTGTCCCATTTCGTTTAATGGAAACTGTTTTGCTGTTTTGATGCATTTTGACGTTTTGCCCATAGGCTATAATGGAGAATCATGAAAATGCCTAAAACTTTTGTCATTTCTTGCCTGATTTGGGTGAAAATTTCAGAGATGGTAGCCCCTTCTGAGAGCATGAACCCTGCCATGTTTCAAGGAAACTGCACCTCAAACTCTTTGAGACACAACTCCTGGCACTTGCAGACAGCAGCAGCCTCCTCTCATCCAGCACACAGAACTGGGGGCCCATACCCCCGGGAGGGCGGCAGGGCTGTGCTGGACTCCTCCTGGGGGTGCAGACTCCCGGATCATTGCGCCAGATGAGAGGAGGTTGCCACTGCCACCTGGGGCCGGTGCTAGGCACAGCCCACTCCCAGCACCGGAGAAGATTGCTGCTGCCACCTGGGACTCCTCTCATCCAATGAACAGATCCAGGGACTCGCACCCCCTGGGAGGAGTCTGGCACTGCCCAGCAGCCCTCCCAGGGGTGTGAGCCCCCTGAACTGTGCCCCAGATGAGAGGAGGTTGCCTCTTCTACCTGGGACCGGTGATGGGTGTAGGCTGCAGCCAGCACCAGAGAAGATTGCCGCTGCCACCTGTCCCAAGCGACAGTGGCAGCCTGAGCCTCCTCTCATCCGGCACACAGATCCGGGGGCTTGCACCCTGGGGAGGGCTGCCAGGCTGTGCCGGACTCCTCCTGGGGTGCAAACCCCCCGATCTGCATGCCAGATGAGAAGAGGCTGCTTCTGCCACCTGGGACCAGCGCTGAAGCCAAGTAAGCCCAGCTTCAAACTTTCAAAATGTTTCGAGTGCCGTTGTTTCGTTTCAAAGCTGTTTCAAAGCCTTTGATTTGGTTTCGATTTTGCTGTTTTGAGCTCAAAACACGTCGAAACAGCTTTGAAATGAAACACCAGGCAAAATTTCGCACAGCCCTAATGAGCTGTTCTCCTGCCAGGGCACTTGTCTTACATGCAAAAATCTGTCTTTGAGCCTGAGTCAATGGGACTTTAAGAAATACCAATAAAAGGGGAAAAAAATAAACTGCTAGCTATGATGGTTTGAAGCACAGTATAGATTAATTGCAGCTCTCCAGTGCTGAAAACTCTGCACTATGAATACATAATCATCACAGATAACTGCTGAACAAAACAGCTGTTCAGGCACCCTATTACATATATTTATAGTGGTAGCAATTCAGAAAATAAGATACTGCTTTACAAAGAAAGTTAAAAAGTGGTGCAATTTGCAACACACACACAATTTAAACAGCTATAAAGCTCCCCCATTGCAGTGACATTGTATTGTAATATATGTTGGCATTATGTCAGGAACAGCAGTTTCCTAGATTTGGTCACATTAATGTTCATCCTAATGAACTCTCTGGAGGAACTGTCATAAATGACAGAATATCATAAAAGAGCTTCTCTTCCAATAAAGGCCAGAGATAGCACATGCAATCATTATATTCAAGGGACAAGCTCTGATCTGTGGTGTTTCAAGGCAAAGCAGTGATATTTCTGGTTTATCAGTTATTCATTGGGTTAAACTAGTTTCTTTCATCTCCACAGTTGCATTTGAAGTTGGATTCATTGAAAAGAACTTTAAACATGTCCTCTAAAGTTATTAGAGATAATAATTGAAATAGTTTTTTTGGCTGACAATATAGTCAATGGCAAAAATTACCCAAGCTCTTAAAATTAGATGATAACCTAAGTTTTTTTTTTCCTACTGGTATCAGCTCATTTGGTTGTAAAGACCTTCTTAACGAATTCAGCTTGATTAACTCCAACCTTGTGGGGGAAGGTTATTCAATGTTGTACAGTTTTCAACAAAAAATAAAACAGAAACAAAAAGATGGAAAAATATAGGGATAAACTCTCTACCAGGGGGTAGAAGCTGCCATATCCCCTTTTACAAGCACTGGTGTCTAAGAAAGGTGAGAAGGATTGGGAACCCAGGGCTGCAGTTACTTTGGTCTCCTCTAGAAACAAGTTCCAGGTCTGTGGAAAGCGGCTGAGACAGCTGTTCCCTGGACACGCTCCGATCAGATCCTCATTTAACGTAAAATGGCAAAGCTCCACTGCTGACAGCAGCTGCTTCAGGCCAAGTTCCAGATCTCTCCTGACAAGTCTTGTCCCCGGTCAATGCAAGATGTGCGCACATCTCTACGGACAATTTTTTTCATTGCAACCAAACAGGAAAGAGCTCAAGGCTTTCACATGCAAAAGATGTGTTTGCTGGTATAGCAAGATGAGATCTATTACAGCAACTCCCTTGCAAGTGGAGACGCAGCTAAATATTAGCAAGATGATTCTCCTGTTTCAGCTGAAACCAAAAAGGCCAAGAATAAAAATAAATCACTTGGTCAAAGTGTTAAGTATATATCCAGCCTAAAACAAATTAGTATCACAGGCCAGGTGTGTTTTTGACAAACACGATCAAATCACAGAGAATAGTCTTAAATACTGGTTAAAAAGGCCAAAGGTTCTCCCAAGTCTACTGGCCTATAGGGCCAGCCTACTTAAGGCATCTTAAGGCGGTCTGTGAACCCACAGGCACATAAAGGAGCTCCATGGCAAGCCCCTGACTCCCCCAATCTAAATGACCCATGTATACTGATGTCAACAGGGAGTTTAGCATGGGAGCCAAACTCATGCTTTTGATGCTGCAGTGGCACTCCCATTCAAACAGGTTGGGTCCTACCTCAGTGAAGAGTGGATTGCATACAAAAATAAAGAGATGCATACTAGAGTCTGTAGGTGAGAAACAAGCTCATGTATTAAGATACACAAGCTTGTTTCTCACCTATGGACCCCATGGTAGGGTTACCATACAGGACCACATGAAATCTGGGACACTGCTGCCACCCTCCCCTCCTCTTCCCCCAGCCCCTCGCTGCTGCAAGCTATAGGGAGTCAAAGGCTTGTTAATAATCCGTCATTTTTTACTTCACTGGTGTTTAAACAATAACCTGTAAAGTAACAATTAGCGTTAATGGGCAATTCTGCTGTCCTGTTTCACAGCTCCCGACACTCTGCCTCTGTTCCCAAGACACTGTTTTTCATTTTCACCAGCCTCTGAAATTCGGGACACATGGTCACCCTGATATTAGGGGATAAAACCAAGCAATTTGGGATCCTTTTGAACAATCCCAGCATTAATCAAATTCAATGGCATATTAGAGAACAAGAAAATGAATTAGATGGGACGCTTCCTTTCTTTGCTCAGCCATACATTTCCGCCTGCTTGGGGAAACTCACTGGAGACTATTTGCCATACAAAACCTGTACAAATCTAACCATGGCACCTACTACAAAACGTTTGGAAATGACATTTCCAAAATGTTGATGATTCTTATATGGCAATGGCCACCACCCTGTGTGAGGTCAATCTTTAGCGGCATGTTTTTCTCTGCACGCTAATGCAGAGAGGTACGTATCCAACAGGTACTCTTTGAGAGAAACTTCTATTTTAACTCTCCTTGAAATCTTTTTGCTCAGACAACCAACAGGTGGACTATATTAGAAACTATACATTAAATGCCTATCAATAAGATACACAACAATGAAAATAAGAAATGGTTCGCAAACCCATGCAGACCTAAGGGGAAAAAAAAAAAAAGACATCTGCATTTGTGATGAATGGGATTTGAAACAGTTAAGTCTACCAGTTGAATTCTCTGCTGGTGTGAGTCAACATAGCTGTATTGATTTCACAAGAGGTAGACTAATTTATATTAGCTGAGGGTCTGGCACATTAGGACTAACTTTGGAATTGCCAGGGCTATCTTTAATAATGTTATACGAAAGAATATGCATTCTGTACATGTTTCTGTTGCATCTCTTTCAACATATAGGGTTCAAACATAATCCTCTGCATCCTCGCTCTATTTTCTTGTCTCAAGTACAATAAGATGCTGCCTACAGAAAAAAATAGAGCAGTGTTCTTTCCACAGTGGCTCCATACTTCTTTCCTTAACAATTTTGTAGAGGAGAATATTTACTGCACATTAAAGAGCTGAAGAATTTTTCTTCCATTGATCCTCTTACAGTTTTGCTATAATGATGACCATACACAGATGTCCAGATGTTTGCTGCTGCAGCCTACCCTCTCTTTTCATGTAACAACTACTGTGAGTGCTTGAAAGCCAGTCTACCTCCTACAGCTTCCTGCAGCAGGGAGAAAATGCACTCTGATTTGTGAGTGCCTTACTGATAAGGGGGGAAAAAGTTAGATATATCAGGAATTCTGACCTTGTAGCATGTCCATCCCAAACCGCGTGAGATTGTAGATTAGATGACAGAATGAAGTTATTAGACTCTAAAGATTTGGACGCTATTTCTGGGGACGGAAAATAGATTTTAGCTCAAAGCCTAGGCTTTGTTTGCCTATAATCAAAATCCAATTTTTTTTTTTGGACAGTTGAAAAACAAAACAGAACAGATCAGATCTTGGGGGAATATTAGGGCCTTGTCACAGGATAGTTTGGGGCAGCTCCTGGAGCTCTTCACATCTGGATTGATTGCACACTAACACCCCAAACTAGTTTTAAGCACACTTTAGGCGGCTCCAAGTTATGCCACTCTAGGGCAGGATTATCTCTGATCTGTGTTAGGCAGCTCTTGTTACACTAAGGTGTAGGATCTAAAGAGTTAACCCTTCCCTGCCTGCTCCCCAGGACAGGCAGTGTGGGCAGCATAAATAAGCATGGGGATGGTGGGGATAAAAAGGGAGCCCTAGGGGGCCAAGGGAAACCCCAGAATTGGAGAGGGGGATTCTTACTTTTCAGGCCTCCAAACCTCTCCTGGCCTGAATACGTGACTGTTCCAAATTTCAGCTGGCACTAACATCCATCAACATTTATGCAGCTCACCATCTATTGTGACACAAGGCCCATAGTCATATCGTGGGGCTATACTGGTTTCCATCAGTTGAAAGTTTGGTCCTATATATTTTATCAGCGAAAGGGAGACTCCGGCTATGAGAGGCTGAAGAACTCCGCTCAAACCAGTGGTGTTCAATGGTCAGGAAACCAATGTGGGCTGGAAGCTGACCCTAGATATACTAGACCAAATTCTGCTCTTAATGGCCATTCATGTAGGTTAATCCAGAGTAATTCCATTCAGTTGAATACACAAACCCCCTGTTTGCACCCGTGTATCTGAGTGCAGAATCAGAACTTCAACAGTGCCACTGAAATCAGAGGAGCTACATCAGTTTATATCAAGCAAGGATCCAGGCTACTATGTTTACTTCATACCCTATTCCCCAGGGCCAGAAGGTGCAAAACACCAGAAGAGAATAGTAGCAATTTGTATGTCTTTTGGACTCAGCTGCAATGTAACAGAGAATCAGGATATATAGAATTAAGTTCTATTTTCTCATTCCACTTTCTCCATTTCATTTTTATCTTTGTCCTTATTTGGTTTACACCCATTTCCCCCCCTCTTTTTCCCTGCCTCCCCCCTGTCTCCTAAGCACATATCAAAACTGAGTAACATGTGATTTCAAGCCATGCTATCATATTCAAGATGTTTCAGTGGGGTTGTAATTAGTCCAAACAAGTCCTCTCAGCTCTCTTTGAAAAGAGTGATTTTATATAAATTGCAACTGCAATCTAGTTTCCAAAGAAACAGATACTAAAGTTTAGGATCCAAAATCCCCACCCCATCATTTTTCTCTCTCCCCTCCCCCCTCCGCCATTTTAAGCCATCATTGTTTCATTCATTGGGTACAGCAGACAGGCAGCTGCACAACAGGATGCAGGCTACAGTAGGTTGATACAGACAACGTATGCCATCTATGGTGTAGTCTCTTATGCCCTAAAAAAAAATGTTGCTGCTATTGCCATGCTCGGTAGGTGGTATGGAAAGATTATACCCCATTGCTAACTGAGCTACACCAGAAACCCCCCCACTATGAACACAGAGATGGTCCAGAGGTGATTGCCGAGAATGATGATGAGATGGGAAGGCAAGCTCTATGAGGACTGGACATAAGGAAAAAGTTCTTGACAGTGAGGTTTGCCAAAATATGGAATAAGCTTGCAAGGGAGGTGGTGCTGTCCCCTTCCTTGGAAGTGCTTAAAAGGAGATTGGATAGAGACCTGGCCGGGGTCATCTGACCCCAGCACTCATTCCTGCCCAGGACAGGGGGTTGGACTCGATGATCTAAAAGGTCCCTTCCAACCCTAACATCTATGAAACTATGAAAGGCTGGAAAAACACAGGCGTATTTAGCTTGGAGAAAGGGTGATTAAGGCGGAACCTGATAGCAGTCTTTAAGTGTCTGAAATGCTGTCATAACAGTCATGAAGCAAAGGCTTTAAATTGTAGCAAAGGAGATTTAGATGGAATAGCAGGACAAATTTCCTTACTGACAGGTCCCAGATATATTCAGTTCCAGGAGTGATGGGATCTGATCCATGGCCCCAACAATCGTACCTCCTGCCATGCCAGCTTGGTATCATGACCCCAGTCTCCCACTGCACTAGCAAGTGGTGCTGCCATGGATGGGAACACTGGTCAGCTAACGGGGACACCCAACCTTGGGAGGCACAAAAGCCCTTCAAGGTTCTGGTGCTGGCCACATATTCAATTTATAGTGCAATAGGAACCAGTCAAAAAGCTATTACACATTTCTTTGTGTGATAACTTGGTAGCTCATTCCCTATTTTATAACAGCATTGACTGAACAAACATGTGACCAGATTGCTACCCAAGATGTGATTAATTGGTTAATCATGTTTTAAGTGCAGGGGCCATACAACAGTACTGCAGTGGAATAGATGGGGCAGAAAAGCCATGTAATCTTCTTCACTGCAGATTTTCAAGAGGAAGCTGGATAAGCATCAGACAGGAAATACTTAAAGCAGCATGTCTGCAGGCACCAGATTATCTTTGAGGTCCCTTCCAACCCTATGATTGTACCATTTTAAGAGGTCTTCTGCCAGCTCAGCTTATCTTAATTATGTCACCTCCATGAACAAGTTGGTAGAAAAAACGTTTTTTCCTCTCCTACTCCTGTGTCTCCACTACAGCAGTGGTCTCCAAACTTTTTTGATTGCGCACCCCATCAGTAAAAAAATTTTGAGCACGCACCCCCAATACATATATATTTATATCAATATAAATATAAATAGAAGTTCTAATATTTTCTTCCTGCACCCCAATGGATTGTCTTGCGCACCCTACTTTGGAGACCACTGCACTAGAGGGATCTACTAAATTGCTAGACTGGTGATTGAAGAGCAGGAGCTCCAGAAATACAGACCACCCCGTAACGCATTCCTGTGGCCAGCAGAGGAACAAGGCTGCAGGCAGGAGGGCGTGGATACAGAAAAGGCCATGCATCCTTGCAAACTCCAGATCTGCATGCCTCCTTTTGGAGGCCAGCAAAAGCTGGCAGAAGTTAAGTTAGTCAAGATGCTCTTCTGTCCGTGCCTCCGGCACAGCCTGGACAGGGGAGGGAGCCTGCAAAGTCTTCAGGTCTCCAGTTGTGCTATGTGTTCCTCAGCCACAGTTAATGTGCTAAATCTAGGAAATCTTGGGACATTAACTACTTTTTTCTGGCTTTCTTTTTCTCCTTTAAAAGGTGGAAATATGATATACCGAGCTGCATTGCCTCCTAGGAGGTTAAAGCATCTTTGCAAGTAGAAGATGCCCTCTTTAAATAATCTCGCCACTTCTATCATTCTGACAGCATGTCTCCAGCAAGCCATTAGACTCTACAATTTAGTGTCGGGGATAAGACACAGGACCGCCCGTTACAGCCACCTGTGAGGCTGCTCCACTGCTTACCTGTCGGCTGCAATCAAGCGTCAAAAAATCCCTCCGCCACAAATAAAAACCTTCACAGTCATTTGGAAGCGAGAGAAATCCCCTCACAAGGAAGATGCCAGGCAATTCATCATTTGCTTGGAACATAGATTGTTTCCTACCTATCATTTCAAAGAGACATGAGGGATGAATGCTTACCCCAGTTTTAACAAGCACAAAAAAAACGCTTGTGTTCAAATGGAGGCTACGTAGGTTTGAATGCGAAGAAAGTTTAAAATGACTGTAACTGGATGAGTTATTTTATGTAATGGAACAGCTCTTCATAGGAAAGCTGCTATGGAGGGCTTCTTTCCAGAGAGGGGCTAGTCCTCACAGGAGGCACTTTTCAAGGTCTCAAACTATCACTCCTTCTCACTGCTATGAAGCAGAGATGCATAAGCAAGTAAAACAAAAATTTCCAAAGCTGGCAAGTAGAATTAGTAGATATTCTGGTTTGTAGGCATTGGCTGGAAAAAAAATCAAGAAGTTAAATTCCAAGCTGTTGGTCAGAGCCCTCACTTGAGTGAGAACAAATTAGTGAGGATCATACATACAGTGTATATTTCAGCATTTAATGCTGACGCTGCCTTGCAAGATGTATATACGGGCGTATGCAGTTAGCATGCCCATCTCCCATTGGAAGCCAATGGCCGTTAACACTTAGACAGCTGAAAACCCTACTTGGCACATGTCTGATCCTCTGAGCTCCCAAATCCCTTTGTCTGGCTCTTAATCCCCATGTGCTGGGATAATTTAGACTGTTAAGACAGGGGAGGCAGGAGCAGCATCCTATACATGGCTGAATAATGCCAGTCGAGATGTTCTCCTTCATCAGGGCTGCTAAACATTAGCATAATGAAAATGCTGAGAGTGGGGCCAAACTTTTCCAACTTCAATAACCAAGCCAAAGCACCTACATGCAGGTGACCTGATTTCCATAGCTACTGAGCCATATTTTCCAAAGCGGTCTCTGGGATTGCCTGGCAATTTGGAAACTTAAGTGCATTTCCAGGCACCTGAAATCGAGAACACGGGCTGGGCTAAGGGAGAAGAGCTTTTAAAACAGCTTCTAATTTTGTAGGCACAGTTCACTGTGGATGCAAAACCATAGGCAGTGCTAGCTGTGGTACAAACTCTACCCTCCAGCTGTCTCATTAGTTGCTGGCTTCTGCAAATCAGATAGAAAGGCTAAGTGCAGCTGCAGAACTGGAAATGAGATTGAGGTCCCTTTAAAAATCTGGCTTGAAATCCTTGAGTTGCCAGCTTCTTACTGACTGCTTAAATGTTGTACTCCCAGAATACTTCCCCCATCTGACAACCACTTGCAGAAAGGGTGGCTTGCTCTTTACTTATCAACTTTAATTAATTGCCCTGCAGGGCACCTTTCACTTTTCACCTTTTACTTGTTTATCAACTCTTCCTTGCTACATTCACTAATGATTGAAGGCATTTGTGTTTAAAGAAGGATTTGCACCTTCCTTGCCAATCTTTTTTTCCTGCTTGACCCTGAAGTAAAGTTGTAAACTTGCTCATCAAAGGAAACTCAAGCTGTCTCTTCTGCATACAGGAAGATGTAGACAGTTAGGTGTAATACGTGCGCCCCACACCAGACAATCCTGGCTTAATTCTATTCAACAGTTGCCTGGAAGGGGCATTCAGCGATAGAATAAGAAATCTAGGCAGTGATTTCTAGCAGTCATTCATTAATCAGTGCCTTGCTTCCCCGGAAGGAATAAACTGCATAGGGGGCTATAGTATAAAGGGCAGCAGCATTAGAACATGGCTGCCACAGCGCATACAGTTGCCAGCTTATATTAGATAACCTTCCATGTTATATTAGATAACCTTCCATGTTTTGTGCAGTTGAATTTATTAGTAGCTAGAGGACATGCTTGATGTTAGCGGTGGTGCAGTTCTTTTTAAAAGCTTCCCATATCACAAGTTAAGCTTGCTCCCATCCTCAGACTCAGAATGACACCGTTCGGGTGTCCATTCACTTCTGACAAGCTCAAAAGCAAAAAATAAATAAAAAATCCCTCTTTTCCCCCCATACGTGTTTTAGGTAAAAGGCAGGGCAGGGTGGCACCTTAGAAACCACAGCTTATTCAGAAAGTCATAATCTTTCATAGGCAACAGACTGCTTGTCAGAGGCTGGAACAGAGTAGGCCGTCACCTGCGACAGCTTATGCCTTTCTGAACAATTAGGTCTCTCCAATGTGCCACATTGCCTTGCCTTCTAACTAACACAGATAACTACCTTTCATTACAGTGCAGTACTAACACTAAAATCTTCTGCAGTCCCAACTTGCAATACTCCACCTGTATCATCACAGTTGTGTCTAATACATTCCCTTGGACTTGGCATTGATGCTGGTGAAGAAGGGGAAAGGGTGCAAAGTGACAGCTCCACTGTTATGGAGCAAAACGCAGCTTACTCCATGCTTGGCCACTTCTAGGGCTTTGTCCTCACCCAGTCTCTTCCTGCTCCTTTTAGACAGCTTGCATCAAACAGAACAGGAAATGGGTGCAAGGGCTCTCCTCCCCAGAGGGCACATCCACATGTGTCAATTTACTGTGCAGTAACTGAGATTACTGCGCAGTAGGGGTGCACATCTACATGTGCACACCTGTACTGTGCAATAAATATGGTGACTTATGCAGACTTGAGTGTAAATATGATATCTGCATCATGCAGGTTTCAACTTTACGCCCAATTAGTCACTGTACAGTAACGCACGTGTAGACGTCTTACTGCACAGTAACATTGTGTGTATGGACTGACTTGGGACTAACTTTAGTCCGTGCCATCCGGAGATTTCTTCTTTGGGCTTACTTATATGGTGGTGGGGATGTAGCAAATGTAGATTATTCCCTTCATTGTGAGAAGGGAGTCTAGTAACCTTATCTTTAACTTTAGTCCCAACTCAGTCCACACACAGTGTTAACGCACTTTAAAGCCTGCACATGTAGAGGCCAGCCTATTCCCACTTACTGCATGGTAATTTACCATGCAGCATAAATTCAAGACAACGTAAATGTACATGTAGACAAGCCCAGTGAGAGTTAGTTTTGCACAGAGAAAGGGAGGAAAAAGCTCCTTGTTCCCAACACTACCTGTGTACAATCACAAATGCACACAGTACTATGATTTACTCCACAATCAGATAAGAGCAAAGAAGCTGGGCCATGACTGAAACAGGTCTGGAAAAGGAGAATGGTAGTGTTCAAACAATATTAGCAACACTCATTTAACTACCTATTACTGGAGAGTATGACAGAATTATACCAAGAGCGAGACCAGAATATATCTAGAATAATTCTTATTAGCAATTCCCTTGCTCTTAAAAGGTCTCCATAGCACCAGAGCTGCAAACACTGAAGGCACAGAATTTCTCAGCATGGGTTTTGCTTTTTTAATGTAAGTTTATAACCCAGGTGGTTAAGCCTAACTGCTGCTCAAAAGGAACCAAGTTTAAGAAATGATACTTTTGACCTTCCTTTGAGAACTCCAAGTTTTTAAAGCTATATAAGAACAAAACTAAGTACGGGAGCTCTTGTCATTTCCCATTGGCACTGAGATTCGGAAGAGAAGTCTTGTCTGGACTAAGCAGAAACAGCTATTCACAGAAATAAATGAATAATCTCTTAGCCAGGAGATGAACTTGAAACCAAGAGGACTAATAATAGGTCTAAGCCCCAGATCTGTTGAAAAGTGTTTGCCTGATAGAGCCTTTGAACTGTATTTGTTTCATTTTTCTTGTAAAGAGTCTAAAATGCTTTGGTAAGTAGATTCTTTTGGGCAGCTCATTTTCTGGGCGTGTGCTATTTTATAAAGGAAGGGTTAGCTCCCACTAAAGCATCAGAATAAATGGCTATATATTTTAACCCTAATATTTGCTCCCCAAACCTGATTATTTAGGGCTAGATCTTTGGAAGGTTTAAATCTTAATGGGTCCACTGAAGTTTCAAGATCCACACTCTTCACATCAGCTGCAGACTTGACACGACAGATGGCCTGAATTGCCCAGAATGCCTGAGTAGATACCTATGATTTCAGGTTCCTGAACATTAACGCTGAAAGCCACAAGATGTTCCCATAATTCAGAGGTAAGATTCTCTCTCTCTTTTTCTGAGAAATAAAAGTAAGAAGTGATGTATAGCTAACTGTTTTCAATCCTCGTAAGGGTTATTAGTTTCTGATAACCATGCCAGCTGGAGATTTCTTCTTTGGGCTTACTTGCATGGGGGTGGGGATGTGGAACATGTAGATTATTCCCTTCACTGTGAGAAGGGGAAGTCTGGTAACCTTATCTTTAAGAAACTGAAGGCACTTTTGTAGTGTTATTGGGAGAATTCCAGGAGCAGACAAGTAGGTGCTCTCTTTTATTAGTGGCAATTATAGTCGACATGATGAGCTTTCAAAGAAATGGTGGGATTTCCACCTGTGAGGGCCCTTCTGAATTTTGCAGGTCTATTTACCCTTTAAACCACCAATCCCACAGACACTAAAGCAAAGCATCTGATGTATTGAGGTGTTTGGACTCTCATAGGCATCGTGGCTGACCATGATCTTAAATCACTTGAACTCTTTTTCATTGAACAAAAAACACCACACACCATAATGTTCACTTCCTACCATCTTTGTTCCTCAGACTCTTTTATCAGGTACTGTGATCGCATCAGTCTCTTAATATTAACCATTATTATTATTCTTATCCTAGTTGCATTACCATAGAGTCTAATGGTCTTAGGCTGGGATCAGGAGCCCATTGTGCAACACAGAACAAGACAAAGATGCCACAGTATGACTTAGGTCTAGTAGAGCAGCAGCTGTTCACTCACAGGTCTCTATATATCAGTGTCCTCCTACCTGTTTAACCTAACCAGTGCCACCAGAAACAGCCACGTATTTCCCCTTCATTTTAGCATGTAAAGGGTTACTACAAACTCTCTTTTGGAGACCACTAGATATTTTGAAACAATTGAGGAGGATGGCATCTTTGGAAGTTGATATTATGCTTGGAAATGGCTGTTGGCTTTTAAATGCAGAAAGAAGCAAGAGTAGGCTTTGTGGGAACATTAATTTAAAATGTAATTTTCATTCTCTGTCTAAGATCCACGTGGGATTTATGCTATCAAATATTAAATACCAAGACCTTTATGCAATGAGGCGGCTTTATTGAATAAAATTAGATCAAACAATAGAATCACAAACTTTGCAGATATTAACCGTATCACAGCTCAGATAATAGTCCAGTGGAACGGCCTAAAGACAAAACACCTGCCAAAATAAACAGGTCAAAGTCAAAGACCAATAGCTAGAAATAGTTTACTTCTCTAATACCTGGGAAAAATAGCTAATTGTACATGTAGGAAACAGGGTATATTGTGGGCAAGACAGCCCCATCTTATAGCTAACATTCAAAGGGTCTGCTCCTGCAGTCCTTTTAGAGGCGGCACTCCCACCAACACGAGTGCAGTTCTGACACTGATGCCAGAAATGGATCCTGCAATATTTTGTTCCAAATATTCAGTAGAGTCAATAATTCAAGCAGTTTATTTCCCAAATTCATCTTATTTTCCCAGTCTATGAAAAACTAAAGAACCACACAAAAATAGGAGGACATCTTGTCAGAACTCTTGCTTAAGGCAAGACCAAATCTGTCTAAACCGTCCCAGACAAATTTTTGTCTAATCGGCATTTAAAACTATCCTGTGATGGAAATTTCACAGTCTCTCTAGGTAAAATGTCCCAGTGCTTAACTACCCTCATAATTAGAAAGATCTTCAATTTAAAACTGGCTTGTTCAAAGTTTAGCTCTTGATTTTTTTGTCCTGTCGCCAGTGGACACAGAAAAACTGAACTCTATCCTTTTTAACAGTCTTTTTTGTATTTGAAAACTATTATTAAGTCTCCCATTAATCTCCTCTTCACTAGAATAAACTCACTCAAGAGATTATTACCCCCACCCTCCCCCAGTAGCATATCTAGGCTGTATTTCATTAGCTTATATATGGGAATGCCATGAGAGATAGTGTCAAAAGCCCTATTAAAGTTGAAGTGTATCACATCCCTTGCTCCCTATAAGACCCATTGTATTAACACAGATGGAAATTAATCATTTGTTATTGGCTGTTATGACTTTTCCTGTTGTTCCTATTGGCTGTTACGACAAAGTGCTGATTTTGTTATCCTCTCCGTGCTCACTGGGTGCTATGCTCCAGTACCTTTTCAGGTATCCAAGTTGGACTGGCTGCTCTATAATTCCTTGGGCTGTCCTTTCCCAGTTTTTCTTTTCTTTTCTTTTGCTGTTGTTTTTTGTTTGTTTGTTTGTTTTTGGTTTTTTGGTTTTTTTTACAGATAGTCTCTATATGTGCCCGTCTCAGGTCTTCAGGTCATCGATTCATAGATTGTCAGGGGCTGGAAGGGACCTCTCAGATCATCAGGTCCGGCCCCCACGCTCTAGGCAGGAAGACAGTTGGGGTCTAGTCACCCTAGCGAGGTGACTGTCCAGTCTTCTCTTGAAAACCACCAGGGTAGGTGATTGCACCACCTCTGGAGGGAGTTTATTCCACAGTCTGGACACCCTGACTGTGAAGGAGTTTTTCCTGCTGCTAAGCCTGAAGCTGCCTTCCCGTCAGCCTTCTTCGTAACAAGGGCACACTGCTGGCTCATGTTCACCACTGTAACCCCCAGGTCCTTTTCTGCAGAGCTGCTGCCCAGCCAGTGAGCCCCCAGCCTGTACTTGTGCACGGGTTTCTTCCGTCCTAAGTGCAAGACTTTGCACTTGTCCTTGTTCAACCCCAAAAGATGCCTTTGGGCCCAATCTTCCAATTTGTCTATGTCACTGAATCCTAGCCCTTCCTGCTGGCTATGAACAGTGCCTCTTGCACAAAAATGCAAGACAGTGGCTGGGGCAACACTGGGTTGTGGTAATAAGCCTGCAACAAAGAAAATCAAACTCTGCTAATGGCTTGCAACCCATTAGGTATAAGAGACAGTGGAGCCTTGCGATACCCAATACCAGACCCACGCCATAAGCATGATAACACTCCTCAACCTTCTACCACACCTGAGCCTAAAAAATAAAAGTGATGGTTAAAATTATTGGCAGAGACCTGATGCACTCAGTACATGTATACAACAAGACTTGGAGAACAAGCCAGAAAGCCAAATGGCCTGGGGAGAAACCTACAAACTACATCAATGTCTCAATTGTGCTAAGTGTCACTAAAGAAAACAAAAGAACTAAAATATCCATTTCAAAGCAAAGCCTATAAAAGATTAAAAAGGCCAAGGGGCCCTGAAAACATGACTGTAAATATATCCTTCTTAACACATTCCCCCTTTTGCTTAAGACCTATTTCCCAAAGCAAACATCCAATATCTGTCTAAAGTTTAAAAAAAAAGTCTAAATGTTTATAATGCTAAATCAGTCCATGTGACTGCATCTAACCTACCTCACGTCTATTGTCTGATTCTCACTGCCTCACATTTGTGTTCATTAATTAAGGCATATTTCTCAAAACAGGCAGTCACTCTTTAAATGCTTATTATGCTAAACCAATGTATTTTTTCCTGAAATTCACATTTATTATATCCAATGGCCTCTGACCTTTACTAGCTCCATAAGCCATTTGATGCAGCTATTTATTAGGCTCCATTGTTAAAATAACTCCTGGAAGACTATTCTTCCAAAAGGTACCTTATAGAATCAACACCCATCCCCTTTGATTCCAAACCGATCAAAAGCCTGCAAACTTCACAAACACACAAACAGGATTCAATTGTAATATGTTAATTCCGTCCTTGCCTGCTGCCTTCAGACTTTGATTAACCAGCTATCACAAATGAATGTTTTGAAGCTATACAATTAAAACAGTATAAAAAGCAAGACCGAACTGCCAGCAAGGGGTGCGCAGTCCAAGGAAGATCAAGCAGCCATCCTGCCACCCAGCTGACAGGTGAAGGACCCATGCTCTGTAAAGCTGTACAAGAACTGCTTCCTGCCTGCGTTGGGTCAAGTTCTCTTTGCAGCTAAGATAATACCAGGACTGTAATAGCTCATTTACTGAATATTAAGGAAAAGTCTTTTGTTTTTCTGTTGGTAGTTATTAAAGCAAGCCTTTCTGTGGTTCATCAACCAAGTATTGTGTCAATACTTAAAGCGCTAGGTTAAAAAATTTGGTTTCTAAGTGCAACGCTACCCTCCGGTGTATCTAGTGCTCCCCCCAGCTTCATGTCATCTGCAAACTTGTGGAGGGTGTACTCTACACTCTGCCCCCTCATTAGGGCTTCTGTCAGGCAAAGGCAGCAATCACTCAGCGATCAGCAGCCACTCAGCTAGCGACACTCCCAGCTTCTTAGAGCGCACACCCCAAACACACACAGCCCACCAAACACTCAGCAAGCCAAAGACCCAGGCAGCTCTGGATCACTTACCGTCCTTGGTCAGGATCTGGTGCCTGGCTTCTTTCCCCCTTCCCCTTCCTCCTCTTGTTCCCAGCAAACTGCCTGCAAACTGCTTGTCCTGTCTGCTGCCCCTGTTTGCTGGCATCTGAATGTGCCTGTTCATACTTCCTCAAAATCAACTGCTACCATCGTTGATGAACTTACTGTTTCAACCCCTCTGGCAGAGTGCTCTGCAAATTCAGGATACTTTAAAAGAATAAGTAATCCTAGTTAACCTTCCACCCTGCACATCTCACTATCCACTCTTACTACCCTGATAAGTGAAAGCTAAACTAGGGCATCTTACAATTGAAAGAAACCTGACTCAGTGGCCCCAATTTATCTTTCACTTACCACAAAGAGTGAGCAAGCAGAGGGACAGTTACTGCAGAGCAACTGCCCCACAGTAAGTCTCTGCTGAACTTGGAGTTTTTGTCCATAGTCTCAGATAATGACTTTTTTCTCTCTAATTTGCAAAAACGAAGCAATTGGGAAACACCTATGGAATGAAAGGAGTGTGAGATCTGAAGATGGAAACAGACATTGATGTGAAGGAGGGTGGAGAGCAATACCATATACTGCCTCCTTCCTATCTTGTCTTTCTTCCAGCTCTAAATTACCACTTGATTTCACTGTCATGCGGGAAGCCTTGTGAAATTGCTCATTATACTTTGGATTCTTCGGCGTGTCAGCAGAAGTGATGGAAGGACGTTGCTTTGATCACGCTCTTGGACAGTGACGAGCATTCTGGCTGTTGCTCTGTAAAATTAATGGTATTGACATTCCATTTCATGCCAAGAGGCGTTCAATCATTTACGTCAATCATGTGTCATTTTGCCCTGAATGGTACACCAATACCACTCTCACTAAAACGCCTACTGCAATTCCATGGAATTTCATTTAATATCCATAATATTCTGTCTTTGCAATTCAAACACAGATACTTGACAGGCAGGTCTGCTACAGGCCGATGGTACCTTTGTTGCCTTGCCTTATTTGACTTTTCTTGAGCCTACTACCAGATGCACTTTTCTTGGAGGGATTTTCTAAGATTTTTTTTCCATGTCCTCTTTATTTTATTTTTCTTCTCAAAAGTCTTTGCATTATGGTAACCTCTCACTTCATAAATGAGTGCTGGATACAACTCCTTTAACCACTGTCCAGAAATACTGATTTGAAGAAGCTGGAGCATGCTTATTCCCCCAGGGGCACGTTTCTATCCTCAGGATGGATGGTTTAGGGTCCCAGGACAAGAGAAAACAAGAGTCAAGGGACAAAATACAATGGACAAAAGATGAATCAAGTAGACAAGTGACCTAAATGTATCCATTTTTTTGTTTTGGTTTTAATAACTTAAGTAATTCATGAACACCTTAAGGCTGAGGATCTAACCTTTTGGATGCTGGTTGCCAAGAAGCTGAGATTTTCAGGGTTCTCTAACTCCACGCCAGACTTGCCAGGCAGACTGCCCAGAGAGCCATGCCACAGCATCCAGGCTGTCTGCTATGGAACTGGGAGCCTGCAAACTTCGGACCTGGCCCTCTTTCTAACAAGGAGCGTGTTCCCAGCCCCATGGTAGGAAGCCTGGAAGTTCTAGGACCCCCGGATGCAAGTCAGCACTTTAAGGGCATCTGGACCTCCTGTTGAAGGATTTGGATGGGCTCCCAGGATCCATGTCTTTGGGGCAGTCTTCAAGGCAGAGTCACCCCAGAGGCTCAGATCCTGGGAGCCCCAGCAGTTGCCTAGTGGAATTCACTCTTTCGTGTTAGTTTCACCATTATGATTAGCAGGGAAACTGACAATAACATCCATTTCACAGAGTAGCTGCAGGGGCCTCGGGGAACTCCTGTAAAAAGCACTACACATCTGGTGGTTTGAAAACCAAATTTTCTCCAAAATTCCAGCTGAGATCAGAGTCTGCCTTGGCACACAAAACTTTTCCTAAGGTTACATACTTTGTATTCTGGGTACTTTGCTTTATGTTTATACACCGTTGCTCTTGGCCTTTGAATTTCTTCTAGAATTGAGTGCTTGATACATAGCCTGTCCTCCAAGAAAACAAATGTTATAAATTATACCATGCAATGCCAGGGATTAACAGGAGAAACATTTCATCAGCTGTTTCAATATGCCTTTAGTTTTTGCTTTTAATTCTGATTTACAGTAGACTTCCATATTTACTATCAAAAGGCTGTTAACTTCTTTCAAGTTTTGTGAGAGCAGACACAGTGTGAGAAGCATTTCATTCTTCCAGAGTTCAGAATGACTAATTTTTTATTACTTATTTTCAACAAACATATTCCCCTCATCTCCACTGATGAACAGTAAAACTCGAAGATTTTTGTTGCAGTGGTGAATGACATACAGACACTGTCGTGCCCTCTGGATTTCAGATTATTCACAATCCTGTTTAGTATCATCTTTATCTTTCCTAAAGCAGTTATGACACAGAATTACAGAACATTCATGGGTATATGATCACCACAGAATGCATTGCCCATGATACTAATGGCTGCTTTTTAAAGGGATAATATCAGCACAAAACTATCATATGGCAAATCAAATCTCCCCACAATATGGAAGCAGACCTTTGGGAAAAACCGAGTTCTTACACTACAACTTACCCTTGTTTTAACAGGCAAACAACCTCTTATTAGAAATCCATATCCATTCCCCTCAGAATTAAGCTTCACAATGTATACCAGGCACAAATCAGTGTGGTCTGGTTTAGCTTAGTAGCCTGCGGTAACTAGTACTGTTTTTCGTGTATTCTTCAAGATTGATCTAATGCCTTGTGAAGTTGGTGGAAAAAGAAAAAAAAACAAACCCCAAAACAAACAAACCCTTAATTGAGCTTTGGATCAGTCTTTTAGACTTAAATTTCTATGAAGTCCATCCTTGTTCCAGACATTTAAACATACCATTGTGGCTCATAAGTACATAAACGTGAGGCACACGTTTAAGTACCACAATGAACTGGGAAGTTTATTTGGGTTATCGGAAAACGCTTTTAATCAGGAAATTTACCAATGCTTATAACCATCATCAAATGTGAGGTGGGCACAGAATACTTAGATTCATATATTTTTAAGGGCAGAAAAGATCACAGTGATCAGCTAGCCTGACCCCCTATATAACAGGCTTTTCCCTACTGTTTTCTGCATCTGGTTCATAAACTTCTAATTGGTCTGTTTTAGGAACAGCATATCCTACACTTGCCCTTCCAACCCCAACTCTGGAGTAAAGCCATTTGAATCCAAAACATTCACTCCAAATTTCAATGCAAGGCAAAAAGATTATATGAAAATTGAGCTAAAGATGGAATTTCGCACCTTCTGCACTTGCATCTGTCATTCTCATACAGCACAGAACAACCTCTCAGGCACAAGAGAAAAATATCAGAGCACCAGATGATATGCATGAAGGGATACAGAATGGCTCTCTCAAGTTCTAGAGTTATGACACTAAATCCAATGTCATGCAGTTGTTGCAGAAGACGCTGGAAGATGGGGAAAGCAAGGATGGGTGGACAGTAGGGAGAAGGTCTTAGGCAAAGGTTTTGGGATGATCCTCCAATTGTTTAAGGAAATATGTAAGTATGCCACACGAGACAATACCTGACTGTGCATTAAGCAGAAACATGGAAGGTGATCTGTGGTCTCCATATTTATATACTGAAGATGCAAATTTTGGCTAGATGTCACAGGGCACATTTACATGAGATGCTAAATGTGCAGTAGGCTAACTCTACTGAACATTAGCGCATCATGGCAAAAGCTGTGCTATTGCAGTAAGGAGCAGCAGAATTCATCTACTGAACATCAGCGTCACTTAAAAGGCATGCGCCAGTGCTACTGCACAGTAGTGCCAGTTACTGCAAATTTATTTAGTACCTGTTATTACACGTACTAGACTTAATGTGCAGTAACAACAGCACATTAATGCACATGTAGACATGCCCGCTACAAGTTGCCAGTTTTCAGAGCATAATGCATTATGGCCCCACCTCCTCCTGTCACGGGCCATGACTCTGGCCCATAGAAGAATGCTCTTGGGCCAGATGGAACAATAAAGAGCCCAGAACCAAGAAAGCTGACTACATTGTATACAATTTACCCTGCATCACAGAAATCCCTAATGTCTTGCAAGGGCAACTAACCATCATCTTTGTATCACTGGAAGCACAGGAGCCACAAACCAGCCCTGAGCACATATCAACGGTTTCTAGAAAGTCCAGCATGCATCATTTAATACATCAATGAATTTTTGGCCCTAAAATTGTAGAATTTGGGTTGTATTTTTCCATTTGTGAACTGATTGCTGGGGTAGTTTTAGCAAGGAGATATGAAAGTTTTGGGAAGCCTGCTTGGTGAACAAGCTAACCATATAAAAATAGAACAAGAAAGAAGGAAAGACTTCCCGCACCCACCAACTCTTGAGCCCAACTTAATTAAAGTCAGTGGAGAACTTTTAGAGTGGAAGAAATCTAAAGTGGTAAGAAATAATTGGAAACTGTTACCACTGCCTCAGAAAACATACCTTCTGGGAAAGCTCTCATTTAGGAGAAAATAAAGATCACTAGGAGCTTGAAGGCTAACAAGCCCTCTAAAAAAAAGAAGGTGCTGTTTCTTAAACACAACTGACAGACCTTCCCTAGGCAGCCCACACTGAATGTCTGCCACCACATCAGAGATTTATTGTGCTACACCACACAGAACTGGCTCTTGAAATCCAGCAGCAGTTGCCTTTCCCTATTGTTCATGACACCATGGCGTTTCCCAAACACCACGCTGAACTTTGGAGAAGGCAGACCCTACAGTCTCTCAGGGGGATTGAAGTTTTGTTGCTCTGGGTATTATCAGAACAAAAAGACAGTCCCAGGTCTAAATAGGCACGGTGGACAAAGTAATCTTCATCAGATTTATTTTCCTGATGAAAACTAAAGAGAATTCAAGAAGTTGGCTCAAAGCATATGGCAAAGCCAAGAACAAAACTCAGCCACCTATATGGCTCATTAACCAGAAAATCATCTTTCCACTTCTGTAATAGCATGTTCCCCTTTCCATTGTACAGATGGCTACAGTCCTGCTGACACATCATCTCCGAACATTTTGCCCATCCAACTTACCCTGCAGAGATTCCACTGTACAAAGCTGACAGTAGCTACAAAGATACCAGATAGGGAAGTACATAACTGATGCTGGGCATGCTTACATGGGACGTTTACTGCAGTTGCCCAATTAGCTACGCAGCAAAACATTGGTGTCTACACATGCAGTGCTATTAGGATGGAGTTGACTAATTAACGAGTACTGCCAGACGCAAACTCTAGCCTACAGTGGAGTTATTTACTATGCTACAACACATGCTGACAGGTCTGGCTGGGGCAGGAGGGTGCTTCACTGTGGGGTTGCCTGCCAGCTAGCCCCACGATGAAGCATCTTTGTGCCCCAGCCAGCCCCTCTGCTGCACAACGAGCCAGGCTGGAGCAGCCCCGGACTGGCCGGCTGACCCGCCACCCTGGGCCCTGTGCCAGCCAGGGGTGCTCTGACCCAGCTCAGCGTATGGTGGTCCTGGGCACACGTGCAAACAGTGCACCTGGGAACAATTTGCACCAGAGTTTATTCAGGCTACTTGCATGTGCAGATGTGCCCATTGTATTATTTTCTTGTTAAAACTAATATCAGAGACATGGATATATATGGTACCATTTTTGTTCCAATTTTAACCTTTGCCATAAAAATCAGGTATCAGAATGTCTCATTCAGGCTATGAAAGATCACTACATGCAATTTCAAATATAATCATACCCTACCACTATCAGTCTACCTGTTTATAACCTTGGAAAGGTGGTGAATAGGTGCCCCAAAATGATTAATTTAAAAGATCTAAGGCGTACGCCATGCACTGGTTATGAGATTCTTGAGCTCTGCTTTGAGGAGCATATATTTTTACACACGTGCTTCTCTTATGCCGTGTTTATACTGTTCTGCAACACTTTGCTCTTGTATGTTCTTCACGCTTGGAGAAATCAGTTCTTCCTTCAAAGAGCTAGCACACAGAGAAGAATAATTTCCTGAGGGATTTCTCTGTTATGGTAATTCTGTCGTAAGTGGAATATTCTCTTAAGGCATTGTCCTAATAGAAACACTCTGCTGCAGCTCTGACTTATGACAACAACATTTCTCCTAGAAGTTTTTAAGGACAACTCCCCAACAAAAGAGGCTTGTGTAGCATGAAGGGCCTCTCCACCTAACTGCAATTCCTAATCACTAGATCTGGGTAAACAGTCACGGTGTGACTGTTTTATCAAGTTTACCTCCATCTTTCCTCTGTGACTCATTCCAGACAGAAGACAACTTCCATAAATATGTTTCTGTCACTGTCTAGAGCAGTGGGATGATGCAGTAATTAAGGAATCAAGGCCTTGAAACAGCTTTCCTTGAAGTTAGTGGGAAAAAAAATACTATCGACTTCTACGAGCATTGACGAGGCCTCAGATTAAGACTCCTGCAAGTTCAGTAGCCAGTTTTGTCAATGACTTCCTCAATAGCCCATGGCAAGTCATATGGGCCCAGATATTGTTGCCCAGCCTCAGTATGCCTCAAACCCTAGCAGGCTGAGCTACTCTGAAAATCTGGTAAGTTCAGGATAATTGAGATATTGGGGGAGGTGGGGGGCAAAGGAAAACAAAACACCTAACCCAAATAGTCAGCACTGAGCTCTTGGAAATCTATTTTTTAATGCTTTGATCCCAAAGCCCATTGAATGCAGCTGGATGACTCTCACTGGGGAAGACCACACATTTCCTCTTTATGGAGAGATAATGGGGTTATTATTTTTCACATTAGCATTGAGAGGGCGCACTCCTCAATGCTTCCGGGGAAATGCAAAAATACCTACACAGACTTGATGCAACCATAGGCTTTTGCTGAAATGTATAATTATGCACTTCTGAAGCAGCCCACATTTATTAGCGAGTGTTTGGGGAGGAAGGGGATAATTTTATAACGGTTTTAAAGTGAAGTTAAAAGTCAACAATGTTGATTGCTTTGTAAAAATTACTTTTGCATCCCTTCTGTTCACCATGTTTCAGTGTCTACAGCTTACTAAAAAAGGAAAATTAAAGCAATCATCAGAGATGAATAATAAAACAACATTTTAAAAGCAATAAAATAGCTTGAAAAAAGAAAGTGTAATTTAGAATTCATATATACATTTCTAACGTGGTGCTTGGAAAGGAATGATTCAGGCAAGTTCAGTTAGGTAGAACATAAGACAGCCTGCTTTATGGCAGTCTTGAAAAGGCAACTTCCCACATGTTATCAGTAAATTTGTCCCTCTGAATAGCCTGTCTAGAGTAACCTTTCTGCTTAGAGTTACAGCTGCTGACCTACTTGCTAATACTTTCTGGAACCCACAAAAGAAACTTAGCTATTGTAACATTTTTCATAGATTTTATGATCAGAAAGGACCATTATGACCACCAAGACCATAGCCATTCCTGTAGCAGGTCCAATTGACCTAGAAAAGTCAAAAAGTCAACCGATCTTACTTTAAGGATTTGGTGACAGGGATGCAATCCCAGCTGTAGGTGGGTTATTCCACTGTCTAATTATTCTCACTGTTACAGATTTCCTATAAATAATATGTCTCAGAAATCTCAAGGAAAGTTTGAAAAACACACGGGGAATTAAATCAATATTTATTTTTACTTGGAATGTTATAGGTTAACATTATCGGTTCAGCTAATGGAGGCACCCCCCCCCCCTTTAAAAGTTGACGGAGAGTTCATAAATATAAATATACATTGGACTCCATTGGAAATATGTGGTAAAGTATGATACGTGTCAACCAGGGAAAATTTTGAGAAAGAAATCAGACCTGAAACTGGTCAAGGTGGGCTTACTGGTCTCATCTTATATGGGCATTGCAGTGGTTACTGTACATTTGTACATACAAATAGTCCAATGGTTACTGTATATTTGTATATACAGAGCCCTTCTGTGTATAAGAAAAAGGGCCACCAGTCTTGCAATCCTAAACTACCATTTAGTTTTAGGATAATTAGTCTATGTATTGCTGGAGCGCATAGATTCCTCAGTTATGGAGCAGGACCCAGGACCCCTCGATGCTAGGCACTGGTACATGCTCCTACCTCCCTTACAAAACATCTAATTAAGTGAAATACTGAAATCAATTGGAACTTCTTGTATGAAAAGTGTGAACCGTGATGATGGAAATCTAAACCGAAAGCAGATCATAGGAATTATTAATCTCTGAGCGGAGATTCTACTGTTTACACTCCAGAAAGTAATATGTTTTACGGGGAATGAAGCAGGGGAAAATGAGATATAAAAAAACTCATTTTACAGTAATTTGCTTCAGGTTTTTATTATTGAAATGATTTGTTCCTTCAGTTGTGTTGCAAAAGGCCTTTGTTTTTATGCAAATATGTAGGAATATCGAGAAGTTTTGAAACACTGTAATAAACACTCCTCTCTCCTTTGGAGAAAACTACCGAATAGCTCAATTTCCTCCTCCGATTCTGTGATGTATAGCGTGTGCTATCTTCAACGTGAGTCACTTTTTATTCCAATCACTGCTTCAAGCTTTGCTTTAATATAACGATCACGCTGATAGAGATATCAGTGGGAACAATGGAAGAGGTGACTGAACAATTCAAGGGATGGATTAAGCGAGACATATAGAAATGGCTGATAGTCTGAGAACATGTAGCAGTATATATTCAGGCTTTACGTTTTTTTCAGTTACTGCAAGTGAGGAAGTTAAAAGTTGACAGCTGTTTGCTATACCTTTTTAAAGGATGTTCTCCCCCTGGTCCCCCCATCATTTACATGCCTTATGCATCCTTTAAAAGCACTGTCATGTGAAAGACTCTAGTGTTTCTAAAGGAAGGTGCAGCACAAGTCTGGGAAATGGGCTTCTATTCCTGACATTATAACTGCCTTGGCTGAGTAACCCTTGGCTTCCCTTTCTGTAAAACAGGAATAATGATACTTACCCTTCTTTGTAAAACATTTAGAGACCTATGCATGAAGCTATTGGTACTATTAGCGAAATTCCCCTCTTTACTGAGTTTGTACCCAAGACAACTTTCCATACTGGTCATAATTTGTCTATTTTGACTTTTTTGTTGTTGTTGCTGTAAAGACATAGGAATAGTGTTCATAATATAAAACCCAATTTAGCAGTATTTGTAATGAAGAAGAATGTCAGGCACTGCTATGATTTATTTACTGCTTGGTTAAGAGACCTGGGGATGAAATGCAGAGAAATTGTTTTGAACGAGATGAGAAAATGCCCCTAACTCCCTAAAGTTTAGCAAGAGGCGTTAATTACCTTTCTGAGCCTCAGCCCCAACTGTAAAATGTAGGAGTTCTCATCAAAGTTATCACCATTATAAATAATGATCAAAAGTCTAGCTTAACGACATTTTATGAGGTTCTTTGGAGACGATGGAGGAGGTAAGGAAAGCTTAGCAATCATTTAACACTAATGATACACCTGGATCCCTGACTTAATGAAAACTTGATAACTTTTCTCTTTTAATCCCTGCATGACAGACACCTTTCCTTCCCTGCCCTCCAACACTTGTCACATCGAAATAATTCTTTTGATGTTTGCTCTCTCTCTAATGAAGCTGGATTTTGATTTTCTGAGAAGGTGCTAAGGAAAGGGATTTTATTAAGGAGGCAGAGGTGATTTGTTACCATGCTTTCAGCAATTGAATGTAGTAAGCTATGCGTAAACTTTCACCATTACTTCGGTGCATGTCTTAATATATGTGGGCTTTCAATCAGTTTTTGCACCTGCTCAGCTTTGATGTTAGAGCTCATCTGCTGTTATCTCCAGAGAGCCCCAAACTTCAGACAACTTTAGATCATACGAGGCTTATTATTTTTCCTTCAGTAGAATAGTAGAGCCTCTTCCAATGTTCAGTAAAGCAAGGGAAGGGGAACGTGTACAAAGAACCACTCTTACAAGGAAGGGGAAAAGACTATAGGTTACCATTAATGCCATCTGCTAATGCCATGGTTTTACATTAAGTAAACAGAAGGGACTTGACCTGGGCATGACTATTATATATGCTGCAGAACAGACACAGCTTTTTTTCCATTAAAACATCTGCTTCACCAATGCTCTGTACACAGTGGGCATTGTCTACACGTTCATTAATGTGCTGTAATTACGCCACATTAAAGTTTAGTGCCTATAATAACAGGTACTAACTTAATGCACTATAAACGATGCTACTGCACATTAGCGCAAACGCAAGCTTTTTGTGATGCTTAATGCTCATTGGACTAATCTACTGTGCATTAACACGGTTTTTCCCAGCCACGCCAATGTGCCGTTGAATTAGTCCAATGGGCATTAAGCATCTCGTGTAGATGTGCCCTGTGATACGTATGATGCTTTCTTCAACGTGGACTCTGTTTATCCCAAGAGATGGAGGAAGAGGAAAGAGATGTGCCAATGGGTCCTCACACCAAGAGGCCTTTTATTTTTCCAGGCTATCCAGGCCCCTCCCAGATGTCTCCCACCTAAGAAAATGCTGGGCACTTTGGTGAGTTTTCTGGCTTTGCTTCATGCTTCATCCACAGGAGAGGGCAATTTGGGTCCTCTGGGAACTCATACATTCCAAAGCATGCATGGATTTACTGGTGAGGCTTTGATTTAGGGTTTAATCTCTTCTTCTGCAGCTGCCCTGAAATAATGTAAAGTGAAGAACATTGTCATAATGAGTCTTCGGCCCTGATATAAAATTCACCGGGTGACTGGAGCAATCACTTTGCTTTGACATCTTGCACCGATAACCAGAGAAGCCTCTTATAAAACCAAGACAAGACAGGAAGTTTGATGTGGCCCACGAAGCATTAGGATATATAGAAAAGATGTACAGGTAAATATTGCCACATAAATAGTAGCAGCTTGACACCATGGCTGCTATTCTTCTAACTGATATTTTGACATTTTCACTTAGGGCCATTATAAATGACTTACTCTTGTCCCTAAACACCGATCAGAACAACCATTAGTAATATTCTGACCATAGGGAGGTGCAATATAATTGATCAAGACGTCTACATTTTAAGATACAAGCAAATGAACATGATAAACAGCTGATAGCTATGAGTAAGAAACACTATGTTCTTTCTTTGTAAAACAGTGCTTGGCAGGGATGGTTGTTTTGACTTTGTTTTTATGTAGACAATAGCTTTTCAAATTGCCTATGAAAACCATTTTGCTTTCCATAGCAAAATGGGTAGGCAAGATGGGATGAGTAACCTTGAAAACAATTTGTTCTTTGGTTACAGTACAATTATTTTGCTTTTTATGTGCTGGGGGTGATAACTTAGTAAGCTGCA
Organism: Crocodylus porosus; assembly: GCF_001723895.1. Classification (NCBI taxonomy): domain Eukaryota; kingdom Metazoa; phylum Chordata; order Crocodylia; family Crocodylidae; genus Crocodylus; species Crocodylus porosus. The sequence goes on along the minus strand of NW_017728932.1, from coordinate 9,924,894 downwards.
GTTTTGATATAAACCAAACGAATAAATGGACAGTTCTAATTCCTAAAGAACTCCCCCACACCTTCTTCCATTTTTACATCTCAATTTTAACTAGAATGCTTTTAAGGATATGGCTGAACATGTTTCTTTTTGTAGATATGTTTGGTTTGTACGAGTCCAGTTTTAAAGGACAGTTCCAAGTTCATTTCTGGGTGTTACTGCCATTAAGTTAGGTCACTGACAGAAGTTCAATTAAAAACACCATGGTATCTATTCTGGGACCCCAACAATCACACCTCTTGCCACGTCACATGCATGGAAGGAGATGCAACTGTAGGGTCAGGGATCAGATCCCAATCATGCTATATTGCTAGCGTAAGGAGAGCCTGGGATCATAATCCCAGGCTCCCCTTGCACTGGCAGGTGGTGTTCCCATGGCTGGGAGAGCCAGTCAGCTGATTGGGGTCCCAACCCCAGGAGTACATGAAGCCCCTGGCTGTGATGCCCCCCCGCAATGACTGAGAGTTCATTGGAGCCTCAGGTTTCATGACTTCTTGCAGCTGGGAGCTCTGATCAGCCGACAGGTGCTCCACGCCTCAGGAGCACAACAGAGCCCTTCAAGGCTCTGAAATTTAGTTCAATTTAAGGCAGAACGGGAACCAACCACAACAGTTATTACTTGTGTTTGTGTAATAATTTTGTGACTTATTCCCTGTTTTCTCTCTCCATTAACTGAATTCATGAGTTAATCGCATCTTAAGTGTAATGCCTGCCAGGGCCTTTAAGGCATCTACAGACGTGCAGCGAAGTTGCCCCAATGGGCTGCAATTACTGGTTTACAGCTGTTCAATTAATTGAGTATGCTGGAGCACGGTAATTAGCACACTCCAGCAGACGCCAGCATCACAGGTATCAGCATCCCCAAACTGAAAAATGGCAGTGGGGTGCTTTACCAAAAGCTTGTTCGACAAGCTCTAGTTAAAGCACCCCTGCTGCCATTTTTCAGTATGAGGATGCTGATACACATAATGCTGCAGGCACTTTAATTAGAGCAGCTCTCCAAGTATACTCTCCAACGAGCATGGTAATTACTGTGCTTCAGCAGGCACCAGCGGCATGTGTATCAGCATCTCGGGAGCATGTGTATAAATGCCCTTAGAAAGCAACACTAAAGAAGCATACCAAGTGGTAGTTTTCATTTCTTGTCTTTCATCTTTGTGCTCCTGAAATAAATTGATTCCTTTCTAATTATTAGTGTATAGGAATTGCTGGATCAAATCAGTGAGTCTTCTCTCTCATCTTCCAGTATTCATTGGCCACTACCAGATGCTTCTGAGTGCAATGTTATAACATCAAAGATGCAATTTTTTAACCACACCCTGCTACTCCACATCAGTTAACAGCTTCTTATTTCCATAGTTATTTGCATTTTGAAAGCACCAAGAATCCCTACTAATGGACTAGGATCCCACTGTATTACATGCTATCCAGATAAGATAAATTGCATCCCCTTTGTGCAGCATTTTCTTAGCTGCCAAGGTTACAGATGTTACTGTGTTGAAACAACCATTTGAACCCTACTTTGATCCTCAGTCATATCTTTTCAGTGAGTCCCTGGGTTAGCTGGACCTTAAACATGAGTTTCCCTCTATCCTCAGTTTTAAATCCATTGAATTTTCACATTTCTGGGTATCCCCTTATTCTTGGGTGAAATCAAATGGTTAAAAGCAGCACTCAATTTTCTTTGTGCTGTTCATTATTGAGTATAATGCTTGCATATCAGCTGTTTTCTTCCTCTCTAAATCAGATATTTACTACCTTTTCTTTGAATGCAATCTTTGGATTAATATAGGAGCAAGACCTCATCCCCTCCTCTGGCTGTTGCACATTGTAACTGAACCCATCCTCATATCTACAGAAATTAACTATACAGTCCCACTGCCAGGGTATTCAAGGAACTCTTTGTTTTAATGTGAGGACAGGGAGGACCATCATCAGCCTCCCCATTTTACTGGTTAGGAGCTGAGACACCTGCTCCAAGCTGCACAAACTTGTGGCCGAGCAGAAAATTTATGAGTTTCCAGAGACCTAAGCTTGAATCGTAACCATTATACCACCTTCCTTTTTCCATGATGGCAGGCATGTTGGGGCTATGGCCAAGGAACAAAGGACACATCTGGTAGGCTGCTATAGTCTGGAGATCCCTGGGGATTAAATTAACCCCTTGGAACAGTTAACACCAGGTACAGGAAAGAGCAGCCCCGAGGTTGATCTAAATTATACTGGCAAATGAGCTGGTCCCTGGCTGACCCCAAAAGATTTTCGAGCTGTACAAGTGGATGTGGGCCATAATCACAGTTTGTGTGTAGACACACTGCAGAGACTTGCATCTTATTAGACTCCAAAGCAACTTAAAAGAAAATGCATTTCTCAACACTAGTGAAATCCAGCTGCACAAATGGAGTCTAACCAGTTCATTTTACCAGTGGAGGGATGGAGGAAGGGAATTTTTTTGGTCAAAAACCAATGTGAAACTTCTGGCTATCATCAAGTCTCTAAAATTTATGCATTGGGGACTGCATTTTTAAGGTTTCAACCATAAGAGTTCCTGCAGAATCACCACCTGGGAGATGATTTACCTGGCTTGGATGAAGGAAGGGCTGTATTGACTTACAGCGAGTCGGGACATTTCAAAAGTGATGTTTAGGCCACTAATCCACCCACAACATCCTGCTACAGAGCATTCAGCATTAGTGCAAAGCGTAAAGGGATTGCCATTTGTAAATAAAAACCTTTACTGTAGTACTTTAAAGCATATCAAAAGCAGAGCTTATGCAGCAAAGGACTTCTCAGACTGCTTAGTGAACCTTTACATTAGTGAGTCTATTTGAAGTGCTGCTGTCTAGTAGCTTTGGCCTAGTTATATTTCCCCCCTTTAATTCTCCCTTTCATGCACTTGTATAATCTGTATTACAGGCAGAAAGCAGTCTCGCTAATTATTGGTAATATTACAGTAGCTTCTAGAGGCTAATCTGGATCTCCTTGTGCTTTGTACTGCCTGCTCGTATAGCACCACGTCCTAGGACAGTGATGTCAAAGGAAAGACTCCCGTTGACTTTGCTGAGGCAGAACTCCACTCGTACTTCGGAGACATACTCTTCCTGCACCAATAGACCTATCAGGTAAATGGACAAGACTGACAAAGATTACAATGTCCATGTAAAGATAAGGAACTACTGTGACAGTTAAGGTACCGTGCAGTGGGAATATGTGTATTTATTGCAATCTGACCCTGTGCTCCAAAAACCATTCAGTGGCACTTTGCTAATACAAACAGTAAAGGCGCGAGGTTCTGGCCTCCCCTCCCTGCTTTTATTATGTGAACAGATATAATAATTTCATTAAAAAAAGGTATTCCCTTTCCTTTGCTAAAGATAAACAGACATTGCTAGTTGGGCATTGCTTTTTTAAATAGCAAAACATGTTAGTGAAGAACTGAACATATGTAGGGCTGCACTGTTGAAGACAGTGGAGACACAGTGACTGCAACCAGCTAAAAGTCTTGGGTGGTAGCTAAAATGACACGCACAGTGTCATAGGAGACCACAGCCTCACTCTCCCCATGCTGATCAGTGTGATCTCTGTGCTGAATTAGTCTCCTATCACCCGCTGCAGGTCTAGTTTATTTAGACTGCAAGTTTTTAGCAATGTAGTTTGTTTATACACATGATCTAGCATAATAGGGTTTGGGATGGGACCCTAGGTGGTACTGTGATACACATAAGAACAGATGTCCCCATGAATCTTACGTGCTTCATGGGGACATCTGTTCTTGTTTGCATTACAATATGCTCATTTTGCACAAAGAAACTGAGGCAAAGTAACTTGTGTCAGGCTATGCAGTGCGAGAGCAATCGTGGCAACCTAGAATACCAAGCCCAAAGCTCCTGGCATCTGCTCACAGCCCTTCTCACAAGAACTGGAGGAGAGGTTTTGGGAGACCTGTCTCCCCCACCCCAGCTACAAAAGAAAAAAAAAGAAACTGCGGCAGGAAGTTTCCAAATAATACTAAAATAAAACATTCCCTCTAATTTGGATGGAAGAGTGTTTTGTTTTGCTTCTTACATGGAAGAAAAGAAATGGAAAAAATGTATTATAACTTTGTCCAGAAACAAACAGAAATTAGATTGAAATATTATTCTTTTTTTTGGCAGTGTAAAATGTTGGTTTTGATGATACTCTTTGTTTTCAGAGGGGAATGTGTTCAGGGTCCCAATTCTTACCATCTCTACTACTAGGCGGTTTACTGGTATGGTGCATCCTGAACTGAGTTTCATCTCTCTCCTGTTTTTCCGCAGTATACGAATTCGGCTTTCGCTGCTCAAGCCAAGGTCTCAGAATGAGGCGCTGCGTTGAGCAAGTAAGATGTTGTCTTCGAACCCCACTTTCCAGAGCCAGCTGAACAGAGCACACTGGTACTTCAAATAAATGACAGCGTTCTAATGGCACGATCTAAGACATCAAGGATTGCCCAGGAGATGTCAGATTTGAAACCAAAGATAGATTGGCCTAAACAAAATTGTATAATCCTAGAAAATTAAGGTTAGAAGGGACCGCAGGAGGTCACATTAGTTCAACCCCCTGCTCAAAGCAGGACTGTCCCCAACTAGATCATCCCAGCCAAGCCTTTGTCTAGCTGGGTCTTAAAAACTAAGGATGGAGAGTCCACAACACTGCTCCAGTCTTTTACTACCCTCCCAGTGGGAATTTTTTTTCCTAATATCCAACCGAAACTTCCCTTGCTGCAATGTGAGACGGTTGCTCCTTGTTTTGTCATCTGCCACCACTGTGAACAATCCAGCTCCATCCTCTTTCGAACCCTCCTGCAGATATTTAAAGGCTGCTATTAAATCCCCTCTCAGTCTTCTCTTCTCCAAACTAAATAAGCCCAGGTCCCTCAGCCTCTCCTCATAAGTCACGTCCCCCCAGCCCTGAACCATTTTTGTTGCCCTCTGCTGAACTTTCTCCAATTTGTCCACATCCTTTCTTTAATACGGGGCCAACAACTGGACATAGTACTCCAAAATGACTGACCCTATGGTAGACTATGGCACAGCTGAAGTGAAAAGGCTAATGAGACTCAAACCCTAATGAGGCTCTTGTTGTCATTCATCTTTTATGGGAACATTTGCAGGCAGGTAGAGCATCAGGGGAGAGCCCAGTAATTAATACATCTCTGCTGTACAAAAGGTAACAAACCTGAATGATGGAGTCTGTCTGTGTAGTGCTGCCTTATCGGAGAGATAAAAATCAAGCAGATAATTCAGGCAAGATTCCGGTTTCCTTTCAGATGAACAATAAATAGCTTCAGATAAATACCATCGTTTGAGAGAAGGGAAGGGACAAAGACCTATCTAAGGAAAAAGGAGCAGCCATAAAGATTAAAGCTCCCTTCAAGAAAAGAAAAAGCACAATTACTTGAAATGGGTGAGTTTTACAGTATAGCCTAAAGTATCAAGACAGGATTAAGACCAAATAATGGAGACGGTGATCAGAGTAATTTAACCTGGATAATTTGTCCTCGACTGAGTCCTGACATACTCAGAAGACAATGTCAAAGCTCCATGCTGTTACAAAACTCAATTTTACTATCAGTTACCATAATCACATCACTTTAGTAAAAAGCAAGTTTTTACCAAAGCAATTAGGTGTCCAGCTCTCACTGAAAGTCAGTGGAAACTTCTGGTGCTTTCTGAACAATCTCACTCTTACTGGGTAGGTAGTTTCTTTTATGCAATAAACTTAACAGGTCATGCTCAACCAACTCATGCAGCTAGTTTAAGACAGCTTTAATTTTCACTATCTTCACACCTAGCATCTTCCATTCAACTAAGATGTATATAGTACATGGAATAACGCAGGCTGGACAATGGTTTTCCCCACCTTGAGAAAATTTTCAAGAACTCAAAATCTTGCCCCAATTCAAATTTCTCTTAAATGACATTCGTAAACCAGATGTTGATTCAGGTTACTTGCAACGTGCTATTTTGATCACTTTGACCACAACTCCCTTTGGGTTACCACCTTTCTTCATTTTCCTTAGTTTACAATAATTAGTCCAAACAAAACACTTATGGAAATCTTCATTTTAGAATTGTCAAAATGCAACTATTTCAAAAACATGCTTTTTGAAGAAGGAAGAATTAAAAAAAACAAAAAACAAAAAACCCAAGCAGGCACACACACACAGAGCACTTTCTTTCAAACTGTCTTGGTTTTGATGAAACAGTATACCTAACAAGATAAAAAAGCATCATAAAAACTTTTGACACAACTCATAGAACAATAATATTGTAGAGTACACTGTGCTGCTGGACTTTGAAAGAGATAATTAAAGATGTGACCTGATGGATTAATTATGTCTGTATGTGTTGTCCAGAGTTTGGCACCCCACAAAAAAAAAAATAGCAGCTATATAAACATAATTATCATTATTTCCTCACTTGACCTACAGAAATGAATTATGCAGCTAAACTGACCAATTTGAAATGTATATTTCATACTGGACTATGCAAAATCAACATGTATACCTAGGGAGTACAATTCTCCCCAAGATATGGATAATTTCAATTAATGAATATACAACAGGCTCATATCACATATCAGTTGAAATGGAAAAAGACATTTAAAGAACTGCAGGGAAGAAGTCTCTTGAAATGAGGCTGCAGGAAGAGGCAGAATTAAAAAAAAAAAAGAAGAAAAACATCATGAGGGATTTATGCTCATAAAAATAATGAGCATACACAGCATTCTACTAACAGGGCACCTCTTCTCTGAGGCTGAAGGGGACCCAAGGTGCTTCACAAGTATTGTTTAGAGCAGTGGGTCAACCTTTCTGGCAGGCATGCTACAAATTGGACCTGCACCCTCCCCGAGTGCCACACATCCCTATCCCTTTCACCCACCCAATTTCCTATTGTGTTTTCTACTTCCTGCCCTGTGCTCCCTGCCTGATCTCCTGCTCTGCTTTCTGCTCCCTACCCTATCTGCTGCTGTGCTGTCTGTCCCTTCCCTGATCTGTCATGTGCCACACAGAGGCTGCCTCTGCCTCTTGTGGCATTGGTGTCGCAGCTTGGCCACTCCTGGTTTAGAGCACAGCCACAGTGACCTTCAGCTGTTTGGTGGGAAGAAAGATATGCTCTAACTGTGCAGCTACAGAAGGGCTCAAACCTGCCATTTTGAGCAGTGAATGCAGAGGCATATCTAATAGAGATTTGTGTCCTTGGTGTGAACCTCAATAGTGCTGTGGGAGAAGCTGCTGGTTTTGGGAGGCGGGGAGAGTTTTGGTGTGGCACGGCGAGCGGCTGGGGAGTTCGTGCACCCCTACAGATCCCATCATGGCCCAATGCCACCAATCCCATCACAAGCAGCGCCACACAATGTCTCAGCCTTCAAGCCACCCCAGCTCCTGTCCCCTCCTCTACCATTGGTATCCCCTTTAACTCATGGACCAAGGCTTGTGCTCTGGCTGCCTACCACTAGTTACCCTACTGGGTCAATGCGGGAGACAGCAAGGGGAAGAGCATTGACAGAGGTTGGGTTGTGACTTTACACACTGCAGAGGCCAGGATCGATGAGCCAGCACATGGTGGGAAGAGCACAATATACCTTGCGCAAATGGCTTCAGCAAATCCTCACCCCTACCTTCACATGAGCTAGTTGGGAGCGAGAGAGGAAGCCCAGCTCTCCAGGTGGATCTCTAGCAGAATGGCCAGATCAGTTATTTTGGGGTTGCTGTTTGCCAACTGGGAATCACAGTGCCCTCCTAGGACTCCAACTGAGGCAGGTAGCTACATGCTACCCCAGCACCCACAACACCTGAATAGAGAACCAATCACCAGGCAATGTAGATTAGTACTAGTGCACCCATTTTGCAGATGAGTAAGCGGTGATGGAACCCAAATGCATACCGCACATGGCTAGCTATAGTAAGCCAGAGGGGAAGCCAGCTGAGACCACAGCATGAAGCTTTGCCTAAGCAACAATTCACAAAGGGACCCAGCAATACACATAAGAAGGCTGCTGTTTCTCTGCTTTGTTTTACCGGAAAGACTAAATTGGCCATGCCCTGGGCTAGATGTTTAGTGGTGCGAAGATCTGTGGCCCCACTAAAATCAATGGCTCTGCACTGATTTACACCTGCTGAGGATTGGGACAGCATGTATTTTACAAAGCAGCTGAGTCTGAATTGCCCAGATTTCCTAAGAAACAAATTAGCTCAGCTCAGTGCACAGAGCTAACTGTGCTGAGGGCATTGGCTCTCCAAGCTTTGCATGCCCAGAGTGGTCCAGCAGCATGCAACTCAAAGAAGATGCTTTTAAGATACTGAACAGCTCAGTTAGCTGGAGCCTTTCAGTGCCATGATACCTGTGCAAACAGAGCATTATGAATTTGCATTACGTACCTTTATTTTCAGAAAGCAAAAGGTGAACAAATATAATGGTTAGTATGACATATTAGGCATCATTTTGTGAGGTTTATTCAAAAAGGCTTTATTGTATGATAAAGCTACCCTAGCAAACAAAGCTGAACAGCATTTGGCTTCCGGCTCCCTCTCTGCTTTTCAGCTTCCAGAAGCAAGACAGGAAGATTATAAGACATATGTTCCCTGGTTCCCCATTATCTGGCAGTAAAATAGGACAGCGGGAAGCTTGTTCAAACCAACAACATGCTCAACAGCTTTGCATCGCCATGCATCCCCAGTTCTGCGTTTGGCATAGGGGGGCCACTAGGGCTCTGCCATTAGGAACAAAGCAGGTAAAAATATCAGGAGTGGCTACAGAGCCCAATGTCCATTTTTAAAAATAAGGTAGGCACCTGAAACACTAGGTCTCACCGAGTTTCAGTCAAACAGGTGCCTAAGTCACTTCAGCACTTATGAAAATGGTCCTTAACAAGATGCACAAAAGCTGCTTACAGGGCTAACAGATTTGGTAGTGCAAGGTTTTAGTAAAGGTCTGACTATTATTTATCCCCAGGTCACTTCCCTGCATGAAGTATCCTCAGAACAAACTTGTATTCCCTTTAAGGCCCCTTTGTACTACCTTTCATATTTAATGCAGCCTAAGTGCAAGTAAGAATTGGGTCTCTGGAGTTTGAAAAACAATATATATCCCCATGGTGTACACCCCCACCCCCTGATAGAAGCTAGGAAGCAGCTTTCCCTGTGGATAGGTTATACCAGCGTTGCTCACTGTTTTGGCCCTGTGCTGCCTCTGCCTGGCCAGGATCCAGCTCTGGGGCTTTGTGCTGCCTCTGAACGTCAGCATCAGCCCCTGCACACCCAGTCTAGTGCATAGGACCAGAGACTATGGGCCTCCCCAGATCCATGGGGAGCCCTGCAGGCTGGATGACATGTTGCTGAGGGCTGGATCTGGGTTATAGCCCACTCCTGGGTTATTATATCATAACTAGGTACCACCGGGGTTCTTATTCTTGTCTCTGAAGCACCTGTGAGCAGCCACTGCTGGAAATAGGATACTGGAGAACGGGGCTAAGTGAAGCGAGTTCAATGCCCCAGAAGGAGCATTTTGATCACCAGTGCATTTCCAGGATCTGCAGCCATTTGGCATTTATTAGGACAGTGTGAAGACTGCTCTGAATGATCTCAGGTCAGAAGGACCTGGGGGGCATGTTACAGCAGCCAGAATTAGCGAAGCATGATAGGCTCCCAAGCCTCATTTTTTCCCAGCCACATCTTCAAAGATGAGCTATAAGGGGAGGAGGTAGAGTCAGACTCAAGCTCAAGGCCACCAAGGGGCCTTACAATTTAGGAGGAATCCTGCACAGGCTAGATTATAAGGCATCCCCAAAGCACCGGAGAATTGAAGCCTTAGAATTTGAAGGATTAAATCAGGGACTTTGGAAAGGAATTAGGATTTTTTTTCCCCTTCTCCTTTCATAGCATGACACAAGACCTTGTTTTGTGAAGCAATGCATTGGGCTTAAGGAAATTCACCTCCGCTTAACCCAGGCTTGTTGCAAATTGAACACTTCAGCTCCCTTTATCATTATTTATCATTGCAAGACAAACCTAGTGATCAAAGGATTAACAACAATCACATTAAGCTTGGAGAGTTAAACTTCTCACCCTGCAGGAGGGTTAGCTTTTCATTTCAGATAACACAAGATATTCTGCTGTACTCTATAAAGTATGACATATTGTGCACTTCCTGTTGATTAGAGTAGAGGCAGCGGGCCAGGGGCTGCTCTCAGATACACTGCGGTAAATCCAGAGAAATAATAGTGCCTTTGCTGGAGTCAGCCCAGATTCTCAGTGGTGGAGCTGTGCGAAGGATCTGGCCGGATACCTCAACAGTACCTAGCACTTACAGTCCTTCTACTAATCCTGTAAATCCAAATTAACCCCTTTCCAGCTGCAGCTCTCTGTGTACCTGCTACAATAGCAGCCTTACTATTTCCTGTATATCCCTTTCCTTAAGGGTATAATCTTGATTCAATTTAAATTTACAGCAAAACTTTCATTGGCTTCAGCAGTGCAAGGCCGAAAGCCTTCAACACACTCCTAAATTAAATAACACAAAACAGCAGAGTAACCTGCAACCCGGGTGACTTCCAGAGGCGGTGGCTATTAACTGAGAGAACCTTAAAAGAAGGAGAGATAAGTCTAGGATCAGGAGGCGATAGGTTATTATGGCACACACTCTCATATATATATATATATGAAAGAAGGTAGATAAGTGGCAGGGAACCAAAGAACCCTTCAAGCTTGGCTTCTCCTGTGGCAGTGACGTACGGACGCTAAATCAGAGGAGAACAAGGGAACACTTAGAAAGTTATGGTGTAATTAAGCACAGCCTGGATGGATTCATCAAAGGGAGAACATACTTAACAAGTCTGCAAACATCATTTAAGAAATAAGGCAAGGCTGCTATGGTCATAATTATAGATTAGTATACACTGCTGGACACCATTTCTAACCTAGTGGACTGGTCTCCATAGGTATCTTTTGCTCTTCTTCATCAATATAAGAAGTGTTCTGTGGCCCTGAGTATTTATTATATGTATTAAGTAGGTTAAAAACCCTAGCAAAATATCATGTGTGAGCTCTTTTCATTGTTAAATGCAAAATCATCCCATTTAAAGTTGATGGCAGGCCATCAAGCTAATCAACTACACAATGATACAAGAGAGAGAAGGAAATTAGTTAGGATTTCATTTGTGTTTATTTCTTCTTTTTTTAGTGGCAATAAATCTGGAGTGAAAACAGGAGAAAGACTGCAGATTAGTACATCCCGTGCTGGCTCAATGCTCATGAGAAAGGTCTCTATGGTTTATTATTATTTAATAGCAGTTCTGCATTAGCACATAAAGAATCATAGAAAAGGAAGGGCTGGAAGAGACATAAGGATTAAGGAGGTCATCTATTCCAACCTCCTCCTCAAGGCAGGATCGTCCCTTCTAAGAAGAGTAGGATACCGCAAACAGGTACTGGGAACTGACTGTACTACATGCTGTAAAAAGCAAACACGGCAAAGACAGACTCTGATCTAACCATGAATAATCTAGAACGTGGTAATATTCATCCTAAAATCTTTGCATGACCTGACAGCCAAACTTCCCACTCCCCTGCACTATCAAAACTAGAATCAGCTGGAGGCAAAAGTAGAGATAACCATTTTCCAGCTGCACAACTCACCTGAATTAATTTGTGAACGTTAATTTATTTGTGAATGTGATCTAATGAACAGACGAGAAGAAAATTACAGCCAATGGACAATGAGTTAGTGTGCCACACTGTGGCCAGTGGAAAATGAGCCGCGTGTTGAGTAGATAAAATTCCAGCTGATCTGGTAAAAACCTTCTTGGTTTCCTCTGGTGTCTAACTGAGAGTTGTGCGAAGATGACATGTGGCAGTGAAAGACCGAACTAATTATAGACACCAGCAAGCAAAGTGGCAGCAACAAAAGAAAAAAAAGACAGAGAAGAAACCATTCAAAACCCCACCAGATGCAGTCAGCCCCTCCAATAGATGGTGTCATTTTCATTTTTTCCAACTTAACATAATCCTTTGTACTTTTCATAACCACGCTGCCAACCAACAGAATGAGACGTTCCATGAAGTTGCAGTTATCAGCTATTGAATTTTAAATTTTGCTTTCACTCCCTGGAAGATGGCTTGGAACGTCGCCTATAAGGGTGTTCATGCCAGCCAGGGAATCCCAGAGGAAATGTTCCTTGCACTGCTTTGTTGGCAACTGTGAGGAAAACATTATAATGAATGACCTCTTTCCCCTCCCATCCCCCTGCACCAGCTGGCTCCAATTCCCTTCCTCCCTCCATGTCTCCTTGCACGACCAAAGCAGAACCTTACTTCCCAGATGAGCAGACATAAGAAAATGCTTAATGCGGAGAACCAGTAGCTATACCCAAAGCGCAAAGGAAATAGTCCCCGTAACTATGATTATTTTTCGCTCCAAGCAACTTCCGCACTAAATCATTTTCCCCTTCTCAGAGCTGTAACTAAATACAGGTTATTAGTAGTATGCGAAGCAGGCCCTATTCAATTCGGATTTGGCCTGCATCAGGGACAGTGATTTGATTCGTTGATTCGGATCACTGTCCCCAATTCGATTCAGCCGAATCTGAATCCAAAGATTCAACGCTGATATGGAGAATCAGCAATTCAGGCATAGACACAGCTTTAAGTGCTTTTTCTACATACCTCAAGGTATCAGGTGCAGCTCATGAATGCTACGATACTGGGATAGATGGAGCATCCCACAGGAGCACAGGGGTCCCCCGCCATGTGCTTGGTGGAGAACCTGGAAGTGGACTGGAAGTACTTCTGGTCCACTTGCAGATCTGCCAGGGAGTGCGCAGCACCCCCTCTGCCCCCCGTGCCTGTCTCGGCTCAGCAATTAGCCACAGAGGGACCCTGGGTGCCCTCCCAGACCCAGGAGGCACCAGTTGTCAAGCTGGAGGGGTGTGGGGGGAGAGGAGGCCCACGCGCTCCCCAGTAGACTCAGAAGTGCTCCTGTGGGACGCTCTATCCACCCCACCATCGCAGCATTCAGGAGCCGCCTGGTTCCTTGAGGTATGTAGAAAAAACTTTTAAAGATGTGTCTATATCCAAATCTCCGTGAATCGATTTGAAGAGATTAAAGGGTCTCTTGATTCAATTCAGATTCGGAGATTTAGCCAGTGAAATCAGGCTAAATCTCTGAGAGACTGAATCAGGGACTGAAGCTTTGCACAGCCCTAGTGACCAGTATGAAATACTTTACGTCAGTGGGTTTAACTAGGGATGAAGTTGGTCCTCGCTGAACACAGGCTAAAATAATGGATTCAATTGTTAATGGCAAAGAAATCCTTGTTACATGAATCCACTGGATGGTGGTGGTGGTTGTAAGAGGGATCCAGGTCTTCACACGTAACCAAAGAAAATGTATGAGAGAAATGGTGGCTTTGATATACCCGTATTTTTACACTACCTCAATCCCAGGACTTGCTTTGTATCTGACTACTTGCTAGTGCAAGTCAGGCCTCCCTAAACCACTACTGTGATTTGTCTGAAAAATTAAGGTCAGTGAAGTACACAGAAGCCAAAGTCACATCCTCTTTCCTAGCCAGTGGCCACTACAACAGAAGATGGGAGAGGGGCAAGCCAGAAACTCTCTGCCTCGTCCAGATACCATCTACACTGTGGCCTGTTAAACTGAATGTAGGGCTGACATGAAGCAGTGCAAAATACTAAACTACTGTGCTCTTGGGCCATATAAGGACTCCTGGGAGAAACTAAAAATTCTCTTCTTCTGGCAAATAGTCTGTTAATAAATTAGCTTGTTTAGAGTCAGTCCTGGGAGCTACTGATACCAAAAGATTTAAACCAATTCAAGATCAGACCTAAGCTGACTATTTTGTGTAGCAGTATTTGCAATGACTGGTGCAGCTATGGTAGAGGCTGTCATATACTTTCAATGAAAGGATACCATGGAAAACTTAATAAAAAATGAATTTTATTAGGGACACTACAGGAGGGAAAAATATGCTGTTGCTTGAAAAAGTTGAAACCATCTGAAATTGTATAGATAATTGGTAAATTAATTCATCGATGTAATGCTGGCATCCTTCCACTGCTAATGGATATATGTGATTATAACGGGATATTTTATTAGGGCACACATCTATTGCATTTGAGAATTAAAGCTCTAAGGAATAAGACAATGAAAAATAACCCAAAAAAGGGTAATCCAGGAACAGTTGAAAGGCCTGAGTGCAATACAATTCAAAAAGGAATGGCAACACAGAGACTATGCAAACAAGCAAGATTTCTGCAGTCTAG
>NW_017728932.1:9891520-9910375 GCF_001723895.1 Crocodylus porosus | reverse complement strand
GGGGAGATTGGTAAACTCAACACACAGCTGGCAAAGCCTGCAACAACTGAACCAGTCTGATATAGTGATCTGTGACGATCAGGGCAATTCCCTGCACTGCCTGCTTTTACATTTCCTTACATTATGGGTACTTCTGTTATGTTCTGTCAGGCATCCATTTGATTACAGAAGCACTGTTAACATGATGAGCTTCAGACTACTGATTTTAGCCATCCTGGACCTATATTTTAACAGCAAATGATAAACAGGAAGAGCAGAGAAGTCATTTTAGCAGTGAAAAGCAAACGGAGCGTCTCACAAAACAACATCTGTTGGTTTCCCGATTCCATATTGTTACGTATTACATATTGTTACAGTTCCCACTGCACGGTGCTTTGAAGGCACAAGCTTTTAACCTTAGTATTGAATGGACGTGTGTGTGTGTGTGTGGGGGGGGGTGTGCACAGCATCCGGGCAAAAGAATGCAAAGTTCAATTTTTTGTACGTTCCCAACCTGTGCAACCACCGCCACCTTGAAGCATCACTCCAAGCCCCTTCCAAACTTAAGAGTTACAGTTCTAAAGATCAAAGACCTTAAAAACTATAAAGCACCAGAGGGAGAGGAAAGAGAAACACAGGGCATGACCAATGCTTCAACTTTAGGAGACCATTATATGGAGCTTGGAAAACCAGTTTGGTTCCATCCACCTTTTCCTCATCCATATAATTATTCATATTTCCATCCCTCAGGGGCAATTCCATTTAATGACAAAACAAGATGCTTTTTCCCCCCACAGCTGAGACGGAAGGCCGCGTAAAACATCTGCTTATGGTAAGGGTGCTATATTCCCCTGTTAGATACTACATGACTTTTTCCTCTTTTTCACTTCACATTTTAATCACTGTGCATTTGTTTTTCTCTGCTTCATTTCCCCTTATATTCCACCTCCTCCCAATATGAATTTTTACTCTGCCTCCTCTGTTTATTTTTTATTTCTATTCTCTCAAACAGAAGACAGGCCTGACATCTGTGTCCCAGTCAAAATTTGAAGCCAGGGTATTCAGCAAGGTTTAAAATTAGGTTTAAAATACACCTAATATTTCCCCCCGTGGAAAAAAAAAAGTTTTATACCTAAAGCACATATTCTCAATGCCAACTGGTTTCAATCCCACTCCTATTGAAATGGATAGCAAAATTCCCAGTAACTTCAATGGGATACAATGACACCTTGTGTTTGAAAGGATTCACTGTCTTGCATTTTAATTCCAGGGTAAAGTAAGGGCATTATTAGATTAGGTCCTTTATGAAAAAAAAAGACATTTCAATAGGCTTTGCTTTTCTATTTAAATATAGTCACCTCTCAATTAAATTTGCAAAATCCTAATGCATTGTACCTGGGTGCGTATTTCAGAAATGTGTTCAGGGCTATAATGTCAGCAGCATTAATTACAATTGAGAATCTACAGCCTCTTAGCATTTTAATTTTCACAGAGTGCAAAACACCCCAAAGGCCGTATCCTCAGCTGGAGTAAATCACCACCACCCCCTCGACTCCATCTGCCTGCACTGGGTGATGATGCCACCTCGTCTGAGCAATGCCAATTTACATCAGCTAAGAATGTGGCCCAAAATCTGGAGTTTGGAAAAAGTGCAAGTCTCCACCTTATGTTTAAAAGCCTAAACAGCTGCAAGCATTTAAAACAAAGGGGTTATAAAACACAGCAGAAGTGCAATGGTAGTTAAAATATTTCTGACAGGAAAACTGCCTGCACTGAATAATTTGTTTGACCTTTTGAGATTCAGATTCTTACTGACTCACATTGCAAGAGGAAAAAGTTAGAGAAGTCACAGATACAGCAGAATGAGGTTCATTGGGTATATTTACTTCAGCTTTCTTTATACTGATTGCCTTTGGAATACAAAGTAGCAGGGTATTTAAATAGACACAAAGCCAAGAAACAGCTTTACTGTAAGGCTTGGGTGTCCTGTTAATGCCCACAGCTAGGATGTAGCAGCAGGCAAGGGTAGCTCAGCTGTCAATAAAATTTCAGGACTATCATTCTTAAGCAGAATTTAGTTTTCAGCTCTATGGGAGGAGGATGGTTCTGTGGAAGTGGATTTTATCTACAATGTTTCTGCCTCCCCCCTTCCCTTTTATTTTTTTTCCCACACCATTATTTCAGCATTTGGGGATTCTTCCGATTGGCACAGCTCCCAGTTGCTCTTTAGTAATGAGAGGTAACTTAGCAACCGGAATTAAAGTTCGATTATTGCATTAATATTGATGTGATCATTGGGTGAATCATGATAGAAGTACGAAGGATATTTTAAACGTTTAAATGTTTTTAAAAACATTGATTTAAGAAACATATCAAGTTGCAAGCACGGGGGATCAAATTCTGTTCCTTCAGCACAAGCAGTGTAAGACTACATTTTGGAGCAAATCTGAGGCCAGAGTGAATGACCAGTTAATATCTTGCCTGGTGTTATATGGGTTGAACTACCCTGACCCTTCACTGCACCGATTTACACTAACAGAAAAATAAGTAAATATATGCTGTCCTTGAGCATCAAGGAATCAAGTCCCATCTCACTCCATGGGTATAATAAAAATTTGACGCCAAGGCCAATAGGATTATAACTTGCAGACTTCAATGTGAGTGACTAGAGAACCAGGCCATAGTTTATTTGGGGAGGGGGGGGGAATCTCAAAACCATAATTGGGAGCTCAGTAGCTAATTCTCACTTCTTTCTGCTGGCAGTCAGGTTCCTATTTGTTCTCTTCTGCCTTTGAAAAGTCTTTCCCCTTTCTTCTGAACCCGATTTGCCTTAGAGGTATGCAGTGGCTTTGTGCTCTGCTTCCTTCTCCTTTTTCTCTTCCTCCAACATCTGTAAGACTTCTGCATCTCAAGTTAAACAAGTCTGATAATTTTGGCATTATCACAATGACCTGATGAGCTAGAGTATTCTTTGAAACAGAAGCATTCGAGGTCAAATTCTGATCTCGCTCCCTTTATGTGATGATGGTCTTTCTTTTCTGATAGCTCTACTAGCTATTCCTAGAAATAATGTACTACTCAGTGGGTGCATTTATACATGCAATTACTCCAACTGAATAAACTCCAGCACAGTTAGTGCCAGAGTTCACTGCTCTTGCACAGTAAACTCATTTACACATGCATGTGGAACTGGAGCACACTGAGCGAGGTTGGAGCAGCCCCAAGTGGCAGTGAGTCTGGGGTAAGATGGGGGTCAGCTTGCTGGCACAGGGCTCCGCTGACCTAGCTCAATATGCTGCAAGGGGTGGTGAGGGCACAAGGGTGCTTCAGTGAAGGGCTAGCCGGCAGGCAGCCCCTGCACTGAAGCAACCTCATGCCCTAACCAGCCTTATCAGTGTCTACATGTGTGTTGCAGTGCACTAAATAACACCGCCACAGGATAGTACTTGTGTTTATAAGTACTAACCTATTACAGTGTTTATTAGTTTACAGTAGCCTAATAGGGCTACACATGTAAACAACTGATACTTTCCTGCAGAGCTAATTAGGCAAATCCACAGTAAATGTCTCATGTAGATGCATCTAGTATGCATAAGAAGAGAACACTGTCCCTCCTCTGTCAACTGTAGCGCTGCAACCTTTTGAAAGAAGCTTGATGCTATTAGGATGCTCTGTAAGGGTAAAATTCTGTAGGTTGACCCTGCCATTATAGGTGTGACCACAGCTCAAGTAAACATACTTGAGTTAACTTTAAAAGAGCCAGCTCAGACACTAAGTGTAGCCCTGGCAGCCTGGCAATGAACACATTCTAGCCACCGGCATAATTACCTAGTTTTCAGGTGGGTTCTGTTGCCCCATGCTGACTCCATGCTGCCATAGCTTCACTGCTCTTGGTAACTATGCTAGCCAGTTTCTAAGCAGTCCTGATGGCCAGAAAATGGCATTCAGAGGTTTGCTTTTGGAAATTGGCTTATAGGTAATATATATGCATTAGAACAATAGTCCAGGGTGGCAGCAAGGGTTCATTGTTTCTAAAGGCCTGGTCACACAGTCCTCACAGCCTTTAAGGTAGACAAGGTGTCTAACACAACAAGGCCAGTGGATATACACTTTGCTTGAGAAACTGTGGGCATATACTACACTTTTCCATAATAAGAGATAAGGTGGCACCAGCTCACAAGGCTCAAGAGAGTGGAGACCTGAGCTTCTGGTTTTGGGAGAACAGAGCAAATTAGGAGAAGGCTTGGAAAGAGCAAGTTAAGATGTGTGCATGTGATGGGCTTGTGAAACAAAGGAATATGTTGACAGGACAGAACATGGACAGTATGATGACCACAGAAAGACCAATCAGCGATGCCCATGGATGAAGAGTCATTAGGAGGGGAAAAGAATACAAAAGAAAGGGCTTTAGAATGGCAAAGTGTCCCCATCCCCAAGAGGGGTCCCTGAGTGGGGAACCTGAGGCACCATGGACAGAGGACATACCACCAGCCTGTCTCATCCACCCCACTAGGGGGAGGAGGGGACTTCAGCCTCTGACCTCCAGGCTGTTGACATCTGACATTCAAAAGAGAACCTCCAAGTGAAGTTTGTATCCTGGCCAGATGTATCTTGACTCTGACGACAGCCCTAGGATTGGTAGCTATAAAATTGCTTGTATTATTTCCTGTTATCACTATGTATCAATACATTTGCCTGTTATCAAATAGAAAGTTCATGGTCAGTCTGAGGGTTTGGACATCTAGGAACAAGACATTTAGGTCATAAATCCAGTGCTAACAGTTCAGCTACATTTACATAAGCTTCAGTTGCACCTTGACTGTATTTTAGGCATACTTTTACAGTGGTTCATAGCCAGGCATTAGCGTAGATTCATAGATGTAGGGTCAGAGGGGTCCTGAGCAGGTCATCAAGTCTGACCCCCTGCCCTGGGCAGGAATGAATACTGGACTCATATGACCCCAGCTAGGTAGTTATCAAGCCTCCTTTAAAGACCCCTAAGGTAGGGGCCAGCACCACTTCCCTTGGAAGCTGGTTCCAGATTCTGGCTGCCCTGACTGTGAAGTAGTGCCTCCTGATGTCTAGCCTGAACCTCCTCTCAATCAACTTATAGCAGTCCATGCTATAAAGAGAAAGAGAAATAAAATGGATCTGTCCAATAGATATAGGAGACAAACATCAGGCACATAATTAATATGTTACTTTTTCCACTTCTGAATCATCAGATCTTTTCTTATTTTCTATGCACTACTGTAGCAGTTGTTCTGGCTTGCCAAGATGTTGGAGAAAACACAGCTCTCTCTCACAGTTACTATGCCTCTATGTCTTCAGGGCTTAGCTAAGAGCAGAATAGCTGCTAACAGAGGTGTGTGAAGCCGGTTGTATTTGATTCGGATTCAGATTCGGCCTGATTCGGGGGACACTGATTCAATTAGTTGATTCAGATCACTGTCCTGATTCAATTTGGCTAAATCCAAAGCTGAAGATTCGATTCTGATGCAGAGAATCAGCAATTCAGCCATAGAAACAGCTTTCTATGTTTTTCTTACATATCTCAAGGTACCAGGCACGGCTCGTGAATGCTGAGATGGTGGGGTGGATGGAGCATCCCACAGGAGTATGAGCCAGGCTTTCAATTTAATTCAGAGAGATTAATGGGTCTCCTGATTCGATTCGGATTCAGAGATTTGGCTGCCAAATCGGGCTGAGTCTCCTCCAAATTGAATCAGAGACCGAAGCTTCGCAAAGCCCTAGCTGCCAACACTCTGTGTGTCATGAAAATGCTTCTGAACATCAAGGTATAGGGCCCAATTGCAGAATCCTGCATCTCCACTGGATCACTAGGTTGCTAGAATGGCTAGGCTTAAACTTGGGGGTAGGGGAGGGATATTTACATATACTACTTTCACAATGTAGCTTGAACCCCTCTTCTTCCACTCGATATGGGCCCTAGTGCAGGGACTTCAGTATATACTGAACTTAAAACAGGTGGAACATACCATTAAAACAGAGCTTGACTTCAGTGCCTAGAGAGTCATAGCTAGTTAGTCTGAAAGGGAGCTATCACTCTTACAACTGTGCTTCCTCCATTGCTTCCTGCGATTCCTGAAAGCTTGATTCACAAAAACGGGGTACAACAGAGAAAGGAACAGAGTAGGGTTAGAACACCTCTAGCACACCTCCAACCTGTTTGCAAGAGACCACTTCTGCAGGCGAGACACAGTAATTCTGGTTCTTCCGTGGCTATTTTTTGGGGGGCAAGATTTTCAACGGGCATTTAATTTCACATATGCCAAGTTTTATTTTATATCAATAGCAGTTGAGTATCTACATTCTCTTCATGCCTTGCTTTTTCTAAGATTCTAAAAAATAAGGTGAAGTCATGGTACGTTCCAACACAAGCCAGAAAGTTAATGACATAAATATGAGAGATTTAAATTTATTTAAACAGATCTTTATTTTCTTTGCATTTCTTTTGGCATTGCTTATGAGGAGTTTTGTTCATTTAATGGATTGCCAAGGCAGCAGTCTATTTGATGATAAGCACTTAAATCCCAATCCCAATCCGTAATGAAATGCAAATACACATTGAGTTTGGCCGATCTTAAAGCAAATACTGTCGGAAGACAAATTGAATGATAACAGTTTTGTTATTAATGTCTGTTGCCACTGGTGCTGTACACCACAGAAGACGACTAAAAATCTTATACAGGGAATCCACTTAAGCGTTCATTCTAGTTCTGAGATATGCTCTATAAGTAGCATATTCAAAAGTACATATTGTTCTTCTAACTTTTCTCCCATTGATGTCAATGTAGTCAACTTCAACTTCCCAAATTCTGAAGAAACTATTTCTATGGACTTAATGACTTGAAGCATGCGAATCTAAATCTGATCCCAAACACCTTCATAAATCACATTTCTTCATGACCATCATCCATGTAATTTTTTTTTTAAATTAGTGGTCACTCTCATTCCTTTTGGCATCTCAAAAGCTTTTTCTAAGTTAGAAAAGCCCAAGTAGCCCATCCTATTTTTTGTTCCAAAGAAGCTATGTCCAATCCAATTTTAAGTGCATTGGGTTATAGACCTTTCATTTCTTCCCTTGGCACACCATGGAATTCTGTCCCAATGTGTGTTCTCACTTAACCTGGAGGTCACCTTACTGCACTGGAACGGATAGCCCTGAAAATCCCTTGCGACTGTAAAGATGGGCCTAAGAAACCTTATCTAAAACTTCTAAAACATGGTTCAAATAGAAAGCAAACGTGAATCCACACTTCCCTTTAACAAAGGCTGGCTTAGAATATTTGCCTCGTAAAGCTCAAAAAATTGGGTTAGATAAATAACATTCTGTAAAGACTTCTTTAAAGCTCGTGCTTTGACACATCTGCAAGATCATAAACTTCACTCTTTTTAATGTTTTTGGTAAGACTTGTAATGAGAAAAGACAATCCTGGAGTCCTGACATTAATAAGTCTATTGTGAAAAGGTCACCTTCCCCTAAGAATGTTTTATTATCAGTGGAGCAGAATAGCTCTGAATATGTAATGACTTTTATCTGATGATTGCACTGCATTCTTTTCTACAGGAAAAAAAGGCTTCAGATGTTGATAATTTACATATAGGCACTGAAGTGTTTGGCAGAAGAAAAACAAACTGATTCAGAAAAATTAATTATAAAAGCAGCTCCTGAAATAGTGTGAAAATGAACTTTTGTAGTTCACATCTCTATACGAGACATTTAAAAGCACAGTCGGCATGATTTTTCACGTTGGCGCTCCACTGCGTGCATCACTCAGAACCGACTCAATACAGTTCCCGCAGCATTTTGCAGGTTTTAGTCAGGGTAGGATCAGCGCCTGAATGTATGAGTGTGGGGGCTAATTCTCCATTGCCTTACACTATCTGTGGTCATTACTACCAGAGCGAATTTGTGGGGATTAAAATGACGCCCATTCAGATTCAGTAATATTTGAAACGCACTTCGTACAACACTGGAGAATTTCTCCTTCTTATTGCAACAGCACTTTGGAGCCCAGTTCCAAGAGCCGGGACCACAGTATTCTTGATCGTGAACAAATTGAGAGGCTCGGCCAAAAGACAGCTTACAGTAAGTTTCCATAAAGAATATGTTGGAAATGTGTATGTAGGATTTGATACACGTAAATGGGGAAGAAGCATCAAGCCTCTTTTCATGTGGAGTATAAGGAACACAGAGGTCTTGGCTTAAGTGCTTCCATCTTGTATTCCACTCCACAAAGTTAGAATAAACTTTGCGTAATCTTGTAGAGAAACCGGCTTCCACGACCAGATTCCTTGTTTTTGCTCATGTAAACCGAGAAAGCACTAACACACAAATGAAGCAATAAAAATCCATTACCATAAGTAATAGCATGCGTTGTAAAGAGTCAGAACCTAACTCATGGCATCTAAGGTCATCCTAGTAAAACAGATGATAAATATTTATCATAAATTCTTCACTTAGAGGAGGGGGTCTTCATGATCAACTCCTTTCATTACATATACTCCATCAGATCGTAGATAGACGCATGCCGTTAATAATTACATTATACATACACACACACAATTATTAATGACATGCATCTTATCTACAATCACAATTGATTGGACACCTGGGAAAGTAGGGAATCACGGACCGGAGAAGTTGGCGTTCAGTGTTCCTGCGGTCCAGCCTACACCCATCCTTGTAGGCGTCTGTTTTTTTGCATTTCCATTGCCTGATCCGAATGCTAGTAAAACTAATGTTTAGCTTTCTTATAAAGTGATTCTCTTGAGAAGAGACTGGTGCATTCTTGCTTTATTGCAGAGCCCCGTCCGACAAAATAAGCTCCCTTTGTCCCAGACCGGAGATCAAATACTTCCATTTAGAGCATCGCCATTGTGCATTTCTATTTGGAAAGGGAAGGAACCAGAAAAATTACTTCTCTGCTGAAACTAAAATAGCTTCTAATTTCTGCTCGCTAGCCTGTCTTCGGCATCTGACAGCCTCAGTACTGCCCCACTGAAATCCATGAATGTTTTACCACTAACTTCAATTACCGCATGCCCAAAAGAAGGATTCTCTTCATCAGTGGCTAGGTTCAAGTTTATCCGTTGTTTTGAATCATTAAATTACAATGCACTTAATTACTCCCAATCTACCACCACCGAAGATTTTCCAATGAAAGCCACATCTGTTAAGAAGCCATTTTAATATCCTAATGACCTTATCTTGAAAATGGTTTTCAGAAGTCACTTAAATGACATCATGCTCCATTTGCTATGGGGGCAACACAGTGGAAGCAGAGTCTATTTTTTAATTCATTCTGCAAAAATGATTTCCTAACAGTATTATCTATGACACAGACAGACAGTGTCTTAATGGCTGTGCCATTTATCTGGGGACTAATTAACTGCACTTCATCAGGGAGACAACGTCATGCTGCACCACCAATACTTTAGAAGACTATGTGTTGATATCTGACAGATGATATTCTTTCTTTGCAAAATGTCTCTGACATCTTGCTGCAAGAGGATCGGCTAAACTGAAACACCATTTTAATCTCCCTTGGCGACATTCTGCAGTACGCTGCAAAGATGGGGGAGAAAGTGTGTTTGATTATTTGTTTCAGAAATACCATTTATTCTCAGTGGGAGTCGGGTGCCTGCCTTTACTTTTAGCTCTGGGAAAAGCCTACCCCTTTGGTCAATATTGTCATGAACTCCTCCCAAATCATGTTTTTCCATAATTCAAGCAACAGTCTTTCTAGTCATCAAAACTCAGTGAAGCCAATTAGGAAATGACTACACAAAGGAAATAATGCTGAATGGGACAAGGATTGAATCAGTAGACTTAGAGTCTCTTCTCAGTACTGCCCTTGACTTGTCATATGTCCTTGATCAAATCACTTCACTTCACTTCCATTTCATAGCGATAGCACTTTAATAACTATAGATAAAATGCATATTGTTTGTCCCATTTGCCCCTTCACTGCATAACAAGCTAAGAATGATACATAGGGAAAGAAATTTATAGTGTGGCCACTCAAACGCAAAAAATTAGGATTAAGAAAAGTATTATGGGACCTCATCTATTTCCCTGATACCTCCACGTTACTCCTTTAAGACATGTTTGAGGATTTTGTCCAGTCCAGTTTTAAATGTCACTGTATCAGGACCAGTTGGGTTAGCTTTGGAGGGCAAATAAAAAAAAATTAACAATTTCAAATTAAGGACTGCATGCTAAGCAGGCATCTCCGGAAAGACTTGGAAATTTCAGTCTGTGAATCACATTTCAACCTCCGTCTCTGCCAGCTTTTTACTCAAATCAGGCATTTAGCAGCTTTTTCAGGCTAGGGATTAAGTGAGCCAAAGAAAATAGTTTTCCTACAATAAGTGATAGCAAATAATTTACACCCCCCCCCCCGCAGAGTACTCAGAGATATATCTTATACCATTTATTTGATCCAGTATGATACTGGAGGTGTATTTCTATAGAGTTTGCCTTCTCCTCTGAATTACATAGCCTGTGCACCCTCGTTCTGCTGGTTCATTTTAAAGATAGGGGTGAAAAAGTAATAGGTGCACCACTTTTCTGCCTCTCCTTTGCACAGCACACACTCCCTGGGAAATAAAGCTCCCTACAACCCAAGGAGAAAAATCCACGTGAGGTTTCTTGTTAAAATACTGACAGCTCACATTGGATTTGAACTCACACCACATAAGATGACAGCCTTTCTCCTTCCCTCTTGATCCAGCTACAGTTCAGGGTTATTTTCTTGTGCTGAATTATTTTAAAGGAGTTTAACTTCCCTGTTCTCTGGGCTGGCTCAGTTTAATTAGAGTTAAAAACCCAGCTCCCTCTTATTTGATGGAGGAAAAGGGATTTGCTCAGACTTGTCTATAGACTTGATCCAAAAGCTCTTTGAAGTCAATGGGAGGCTAACCCCCAGCTTCAGTCAGCTAGAGATTAAACACGAAGAGGGGAATATATCTCCGTTTTGTTTCAACACATTTTCTCTTCCAAGAACCTAATTTAAAACTGAAAAAAGGCACTCGTTCCATTGTCATCTTCAACTCCCAATCCTCCTTTCCACTTCAAAGGGCATTACAGTGACTTCTACCACCCAAAGGCACATTTTTGGCTCAGACACCAGCCAAACTAGCCCGATGGCCGCAGACCTTTCACACCCCTTTGGATGGGCAATGGCGGCTCAGCAGCAACTCTACCCCAGATACTTCTGGTTTCCACTTCTCCTCAGAAACACCCAACTAACTCATTTATAACTTGTCGATAGGCTGGGGAGTGTGTCCATACCTGTCCCATGACATGCTAAAAACCTGCCTGTCCAGAGGTCTGTTCTTATCTGTCACACTTGCTCAACTCTGTTGCTTTTCTACTTCATTACAGACCTTTTTTTATTAGAAGGCTGTAGCCGCAAGGTGCCAATTTATCTCCGTCTTGTGGGGTGGAGGAAGAGCGGGTATTTGAAGGCCCCTTTCTGCCTGTGAAAGGCATGCAAGCAGCAGCTGGCCAGGATTCCCAGCTGGATTTCATAGGCGGCAGCTTGCTCCAAAAGACGCACGCTGTGAGTGCTCTCATTATCATTTTCCTACAAGGTACACGTGCTTCACCTCACTTTCCAGCAGGAAGGCGCAAGGACTGAGGCACCATGACAAGTAATTAAAAGGCAGGGGTAGCCTTTCCCTCCCTCCGGAAGGGTCCCCGCATCATTCGCTCCAATTACCTGAACAGTTTGAGGGCAGGATTGGACTGGTACTTCTTTGAAAGGGAGCCCCTTGCCCATAGATATGGTGATCCGGCTCTGACAAGGAACTAACTATGGAGACCAATTACTCATCAAAGCTGCTCCTCAGGTGTAGCTCACCTCTGCACAGAAAGCCGGCGAGTCATTGAAGCAGAGCACAGACCCTCTGACTAGCGCTTGAGTGCAACCGAGCAGATTACAGCGCTGCCTCCCGACTCCGCAGATGGAGGAAAACATCTCATATACTTCTTTACCCATTAAACTCCTTAGATCCAAAACAGCTGAGAGGGACCAGGCTCTAATCTGGATGGCGTATCCTCACTGGGAGTGTTTATTAAATACCAATTACAGGGCCAATCAGTTCCATCTGTGCAAACAAGCAGTGGAGTCCCCCAGGTACCGCTGAGGGCGTCATTGCAAAGCAGTGCAAACGCACAGGTATAAGCAAGGGCTGAGTCCTTTGTTTGCAGATAACGGTGAGAAATAAAGGCTGCCAACTTAGCCCCGAGGCACAGAAAAATCCCCGAGAACAACATTTTGGAGTGCACCAGTTGGCAACAAGTGCCAGGTATTTTAAGGAAATTCTCTAGTCTGAGCTCATGCACTAGAGACTGGAAGCTCAAGAAAGCAAGAGGAGACTAGAGCTGACACTGTTGGCCTGGCAGTAACTACATTAAATAATTCATCAGATTCCTAACCAGTCAAAACCTTCAATTAAAACTTCCTTAAGCAGAAGAGCCTGTGAATATAGAACAGTCATTTGGTGACCAATACATAAGAGGAGAACATTTTATAGCCAGAAGTACCTATGTCCTTGTACAGTCCATCTATCATCTGCTGGTGCTCTCAAATGCCTGAACTCTCCTAACCATACTGGGGAGAAGGAAGGGCGGTTGGGGGCTAGGACCTCCCCTAACTTCTTTTCCAGTCTTTGATGCCGATGCTCTGCTTCTAATAGAGACAACCTCCTCCTCTTACTAGTGGATAGCAGGCCCTGTTCTGATATATTCACAGGCTCAAAGTTTCACTTGTTAACCTCCAAAAGACAGGAAAAGGATATGGCTGGATCACTCAGTCATGTGTTTGGCAGCTCCTCTATACTAATTTCCTCACCATTTTATAGGTGGAATTCTTCCTCAGTATGTGAATATGGGGAAGCACTTCATTTTCACATCCTTCCTGCCTGTAGACTGTGGATAGTATACCCCCCTGAGTAACCCAGGTATGGGCTACAAGCAAAGTCCATATATTTTAGGCCCACATCCTTCTGCATATAATGTATCGAATAGAATACCCGAGCCCAGAGCTTTGGCTTATCAAATGATATGGTACTTCACCAGCATAGCCAAATAAGTTGGATAATGGGCTTTTTCAGTGAATTGTTCCAACATACACAGTTGCATGTTATATGCTGCGAATGATTATTTCAAGATCCTAAGTATAGTCACATTGTATTAAAGAAGAACACTTCAAATACTTCAGAAAGGATTAACAAACGATTTACCGTTGTGTTACAGGCATGCTAGACCTGAGCAGTATACGTTATAGATGGTGAAAAGAATGTTGCTGGAAAGTTTTTACATGGTTGAAAACCACTTATTGGATATTCAAACAACTTATACACACTAATTATTTATTATAATAGATATCAATCAGCTATTCCTTCTTTTAAAAACAATTTATAATGCAACTTGAATACGAAGGACGATGGGGGCATCTTTAAACATCACTATGAATCCAGAAAATGCCTGTGTTTTTTACTCCTCCTTAACTAAGCAGATCTTTAGCTTTTCCATGGGGTATCCATACTTTAACAAACAAGGTTGTTTTACATTTATTTGGGAGACACAATAGAACAAGCTGTCACTTTTCATGTAGTAATTAAAGAAACGGAGTGGCAGTGAAACACAGAAGGTCATGTAAGCCATCTCCAGCTGCCAGAAAAAGAATGCTCCCTATCATATATTTTGTACCATTTTAAATGTCTCAGGTGAGCAAACTTCCATCACTTCTTTTGCAAACTATACCATAGTCAACACAGCACTTGCCAGTGATCCCATAGTGCACAACCCCTAGCAAATCCCACTGAGATTTATGCTTGCTGTTGGGTCTGAGCTCTTTTAAAAACCTGGCCGTTAAGTCCCTGAATCAAAGCCACTTGACAGTTTTTATAATGGCTTCAATCAACCGTGGCCCCTCACTAATTCTGAAAATTAGCATGCTTCAAGGCCAAAAGAGCAGGATGGATGAGGAAGACATTTCTTTACATCTGCACCCTGGATGAAGTATTTACAAGGTGGTACAAGGATTTTATCCTCACTCATTGGGAAGGTTTCTTCCACATGTGAGAGAAGCCTGGCAAAAACAAATGTAGCTGAGAGAAGAAATATATCTGAAGGTTTGCAGCGACAGGAAAATGGAAGGAGAGAGAGATTGCCAAGTGGTGAGAGAGGAGAAGAAAGAGTGAAGCTGAAGTTTGCCAGTATGGGATGAGGATGCAATGGGGACAGAAAGAAGGGATCACGAAAAAGTGGTAGGACAGAGGAAGGAAAGCTTGGCTCACCTGGAGCTTTGGAGTGGTTAAAACAGAGATGCAGTCCCACCAAAAGGCAAAGAAAAGTTAGACTCAACTAAAGCCAAATGGCAAATACTGGAAGAAAACACAGCCTTGCCAGTAAGAGTGTATGTTCATGTGGATTCTCCTCCATAGTCTAGTCAATCAGGTTAGCTACGTTTATGCTGCCATGTAATCCCATGTGCACGCCAGATTTACAGGTGCTCCTATCGTTCTTCTCCTTGTGATTTTTCCAAAAGGCAGCAAGAAAATTTAGCTTCACCAGATCTCACTAAGTCACCAATCGTTCTATTTCCCCCAAATCTTTATTGCGTCCCATTCCCCCTAATACTCAACAGGTAAATGAAGACATCATATCACATTTCATCCTGCCATTTCAAGGCATTATAAAAAAAAAATACGCCAGATTAAGCCACTATTATGTATGCTGCATATTCTCAGCCAATGCAAGGAGCATCCACGTTCTACATCAGCGGAAGCAGCAGGATGGGCTGAATAAACCAGACCAGCAGCTGCATTTCTGGGCTGTTTTTTTTCTGTTTTATTGTGATAAGTCTGAGTTGTTTTGTGCTTTCTTCTTACTGTCAACCCATGCATCCTGTCAGATGGAAAAAATCCTGTTACAATGACTGCATTCCCAGAACACAGCGAACTCCTGTGTGAAGTGGTGACATTCAAGGCCATAAGCGTACAGTGTGTTTGCGCTGAACTGTGTTCCCTTATGCTTCCATTAAAGGATGCACCACTGACAGCTGAAAAACCTTTTTGTAGCTTCCATAAAACTCAGTTCATTTGTCATCCTGCCAAGGATGAACACAAACTTTCTGAAGGTCTTTACAATGGAGAAATCACCTCTTTATGTTGTGTCATTCCAGTCAGCTTTCCAGTCCCAAGCCCTCGGAAAGCTGCACATTAAGGAATTTGTGCGCTATTTTTATTGACTGTATAGTTTTACTCTCTACCCTCCCCAACAACATTCAGGAAACCATTGTAATAAAGTACCACACAAATACACACAAGACAGATCCTGCCAGGAAAAAATACTGCAATGAACAGATCTGACCAAAAAAGGGTAGAACAACAAATAGAGCTCGATGCCTAATTTGCACTACAATCTTTCACTTGTAAAATTTGGCTTAACTGGCACATCCTTGTATGCATCTATACACGGTTTTGTGTGTTGTTGGTAAAGCCCTGCATTTATGCAAGTCAGATTAAGACACCACCATGACCAGTTTTAGTCCTCTCCTGGCAACCATGGACAAGTGGATACGTATAACATGATTGTACTCATATATACAGCTCTTGAGCAACAATCCCATATGGCCTCCATTCACAACACCTACCATGGTCCTAGTTTGGAAACCTACTGCTTGTTGCTCACCCACGTTATCCCTTTTCATTAGAAATGTCTCGCTTCCTACTAGTGAGCCTTTGCGAGTCCTCAGTCTCACTACTCAACTACAGTTAAACTTCCTACTGCCACCTGGTTCAAGAAACGAAGTCTTGGATTTGCCAAGAAGGAGCAATGCAACCCCAGCCTTGATATTTATTCTGACTGATGCTGAAAAGGAGATGTAAAACCTGGAGTGCGATGGAAGCATGCAACAATTTCAGGCAAATTGAGGGAAAATCTGGGGCTGTTCCTTGCAGCTTCAAAATTGAATACTACATTGGCAATGTTTAATAAGACAATATTAATAAGGCAATAATATGTTTAATAAGACAATGTTTGCCTACATTTTTACATGACTAGTGATTTTTTTTTCCCCATCATCCAACATGAGACAACTTAAATGGCTCCAATTTCCACAACAGAGCACACAGAAATGGTGGTAGGTTTTTTTTGGTTTTTTCCCCTCTACCCTGCTCAGTATTGGTCTGGAAAACTCAATCTACCTTATACTGCAATCACACCTTTCAACTGCATAATAAAAACCAATGTAAGTATACTCCAGTTGCAAAGGATAGCTAGAACAACAAAAGCAACAGTGTCAATGGTGCTTCTCATTATAAATGATCAGCTGCTACAACTGCGGGAGAGTCGGAGAAATCCCAGAATGCATCAGAGCCAAATAAAACACAACAAAACAGAAATCTCATTGTGTCTTTGCAACAAATCCCATTTCAGCTCTTACTGGGTGTTTTGAAAGAAGCGATACTAAAAAAAAAAAAGGCAATGTAATGAAGTTCAATTTACCTCCACTCATTCAGTTCTCTAGTACTTTTGGATGGGCTAGTTCGCAGAATTGAAAACTAGTCCTGGAGACTCAACAGCTATGTGAAAAGAGTGAGGGAGATATATATATATGTCCTTGCTTCCAAATAAAACTGAAAGCTAGTCTGTGACACACTGAAGAATGGCAGCTAAAGATACCATATTCAAGGCTTTAAAAAGCTGGAGAGAAAACTAATTACAGTATTTGTACATCATGCCAGCAAACTTGCTTTTCTCTACTTTTATAAAGAAGAGTGCTGCAGAAGGACATATTCTGCTCATTCCAAACCCCCGCTGTACTTTTTGGTTTCACACGTATCCAGAGAAGGAGGCAGGCTGCAGCGGTCTGAATTGTTACAATAACATTAAAATTTCAACAGAACTCATTATCTTAAATTTAATCGCTCCTCTCAAACTCTGTCAGACTCATTATGTTGGCTCCCTTTTTGACATGTTTTAAGCTCCTCCAGAGATCTGCCGTACAGTAGCAGTAATAATGATTAAATTGCTGTCTAAAGCTTCACTGGACATCAAAAATAAGTAGGCTAAATTCACTCTTACAGCCACTTTTAAAAGAAAATTACCATTGTGCCAAAGTGATACAGCTTCTGATATATCCTTATGGAGTTAACTAAACATAAGCATGCCAAGAAAAGCTTTAAGAGCCTTGTGAACACAGATCTATAATGGAGTTGCATTTTCATTATCATCATGAGCACGGTTATAAAACTGGTCACTTTTTTTTTGATTAGTCAGTTCTTTGAATACCAGTTTCTAGGAGAACAAAATTATTTGGAAATTTTGGCTAAATTCAGCAAGTAGTCTAAGCCAGTAAAAAAAACCAAACCCCAAACCCAGAGTTGAAAATGGAAACATTGTGTTTTGACATTTCCCAAATGAAATATTTTGTATCAGAAATGTTGAAATGTATCATTTTGATGCTTCAGAAAGGAAACATTTCTCCCTTTTGTTTCAAAACAGCATTTTCTGTTTAAAAACTGATGTCATTTAAAAAAAAAAGAAGAAGAAAGGTTAAACCAGTTAACACAAAAAGGAAAGGAAATTTTTTGTTTCAGGTTAAGCAAAAACAAGCTGAGCTCATTCAATATAACATTTCTCAGCTTTTCCATTTCTTTGAAAAATTAAAAAAAAAAAAAAGTCTCACCAGCTTGGCCTGAACCATTTCACCCAATTTTTTTTTTCAGCATAGCCCAAAAATCTATTCTCTGCCCAGGTCTGATAGGTAAAGGACATGTCTGTTCAGGTGCCATATCTTGGTTTTAGTGGACATTTTGAATAAGGCACTTTGGATCTGACCCTAAACAAACTGTATTCAGAAAAAGCCAAATTGAAATCATTATGTTTATGTCAAATATATTAGATTGATTTTTTTTAC
The DNA here is from genome assembly GCF_001723895.1 of Crocodylus porosus. Taxonomy (NCBI): domain Eukaryota; kingdom Metazoa; phylum Chordata; order Crocodylia; family Crocodylidae; genus Crocodylus; species Crocodylus porosus. The sequence goes on along the minus strand of NW_017728932.1, from coordinate 9,892,436 downwards.
TCTTGGGGCCATGAAGAACTCCAGAAGTAACTAGGCTACTAGACATCCAATAAACTCAGAGAGAGGTAAGCTGCCAGATAGTCCCTGGACATTATGAGGAGAGGACAGGTTAGTGTGATACGGTGGTCCTGACTATAGAAAGAAGGTCAGATTCCTTTAAAACATACGAACAAATATATAAAAGCTGGTTCATTGCCAGTCCCCACAGTTTGAACCCTGTGTGCTTTCAAGAGCCCTTGACACCAGCACTGTAGGTTGCAGGCAAATCATTACTTTGCAGAGACTGTATTTAGTGGTTCTCAAACAGGAGGACCGAGTGGGTTAAGACAGAGTAAGATGTGATTGTAGGCTTAACTCACCAGTCCAACGATGAAGCTTTCCCAAGGTGATTGGGAACATCTGACTTATTTCAAACACTGTTTTTATCTCTGTCCTTCTTGATTCTGGCCTAGATTAGAATGAAAGGATACCAAGTGTCATGAACCAGACTTTTCCTGAGACCTTTCTAGCCCATTTTTACAGACCACAAAGATTGGGGTAAAACTCAGATGCTTTGGGGAAGGCGGGGGGAGAGGGGGAATCTTTTAGTTTAGTTTAGAAAATGTTCCAGTCAGTAGCTACCCTATTGAGATCTTCCTAATTTCTGAAAGTCGCTCATGTAAACCCACTGTGGTCAGAGGTAGAGGCTGCTTTATAAAGCATCCAGATAATACAGTGCTGGTTTATGTTCATTTATCTGTTCTTCGCTACAGGACATAAATAAATGATCAACAGGGAGTGTTTCCTATGGTCAGGGAGAAAACAAACAAATGAGCTATGCCATTACAGCACAAGACTTTTTAAAAATGTGTAAGACAAAAGTAATAAATAGAATCATAGAAATCAGGTCGAAGGGACCTCGTAGATCTTCAAGTCC
>NW_017728932.1:9784432-9890624 GCF_001723895.1 Crocodylus porosus | reverse complement strand
TTTGTGACCTGATCGTAGAAGGAAATCAGGTTGGTCTGACATGACCTGCCCCTAATGAAACCGTGCTGGTTGCCCTTGAGCATCATCCCTGAAGCCGGCCCATCACAGATGTGCTCCTTGATGATCTTCTCAAAAAGTTTCCCTAGGATTCAGGGAAACTACAGGACTCTAGCTGGCCTATAGTTGCCCGGGTCCTCCCTCCTCCCTTTTTTTAAAGAAGGGGACCACGTTGGCTATCTTCCAATCATCTGGCACCTGGCCCAAGCACCACAAGCGCTCATAAAGCTGTGCCAAGGGCCCTGCAATAACCCCTGCTAGCTCCCTCAACACTCTGGGGTGGAGAGCATCTGGACCCGCTGATTTGAACACTAATCCTAAAAGGAATAAGAAATCCCAATTTGAGTGCTCTTCCTTTCATCCATATCCAACACCCATAATTGAGCAACCTAAAAGTCCTTTTTTTTTTTGTTCTGAACCACCACAGCTATCACCACTCCTTTTACATGTACATGTCAGATATATGTGCATTTAAATTCAGGGCCAGCCTTAGGGCAAATGCTACCCTGGGGAAACATATATTTTGGCTCCCCTGAAGTCGGCGGTGATGCTGTGGGCAGGGGCACAGGGCACAGTACGGCGGGGAGGCAGAACGGCACCGTCTGCCAGGCAGGCAGGCACCGCTACGGCTGTGCAGGAGTGAGGTGGGAGGACTGAAGCAGGCACCACCCTACTTGCAGGTGCCCGGCCTGGCCTGGCTACTCCTGAGCAGCGGCTGGAGGTGGGGAGCAGGTTGGGCTGGGCACTGTTCCTCCTGGCTGGGGCAGGGATCTACCAGTGACGGGGGAGATCGCTGCTGGGAGTGCGGGCTGTTCACATGTGTGCGTGGCTCCCCCCAGCCATGGCCCCCTGGGCAGTCACCCACATCGCTCACCCATAAGGCCGGCTCTGCATTTAAATGAACTGGCTAACGGTGCCTGAGTATTCACGTGAAGGATAGAGCCCAAGTGAACAATTAATCGTTCACTCAATCAATCACTGACATTTTACTAGGCCTGTTTAATACAGATCATTGTACTATCATTACAGTCAGATATTTAAACTATGCAAACAATTAAACACCAAGGTCAAACAAATTAGCCTTCAGACTTTGAGATGGATTCACTCTGCAGTTCCCAGTCGAGGAAATTTTATCCTCAGGGAGACAAAAGTATGTACAGGCTTTGTTCCATGTGGGGACAGGTACGAGCCAACGCAGCCCTGAAATGCATGGGACAGAACAGGTGGGGTCACCAGTGAGTGTGCTCTTTCAAGGTGCCCCCTTGGCAGCTCTGTGCAGGGTGTTTGCTAACACGTATAGCCACTATTATGCATCTGAGCATGTTCCTAACACAACCATCAGCTGGGGTAGCTAGGAAATGTTATTATCTGCATTTTATAGCTGGAGAGCAATGGTACAGAGAGACTTAATCGAGCAGTACTCTTGACCGCAGACAGTCACCTTCACCTGGACCTTTAGTAAATACGGGGAGTAAAGCAGGCTAGTGTGGCATTATCTTACAGCTGAGAAGCAAAAAGTAAGGCCTACATAAATTGCACCTATTAAAAATGCCCCTTTCCAGCTCAAAAATATCAGTTCTAGAGTCTGTATCAAAAGCCACAGTGGTGACCAATGATTAATACAAACTGTTGCTATCAAGCTATAAATGTACACAGTACAGATATAGATGATGGCATAGTCCATGCCCTAGTGATTCTCCACCCAAGACAGACAAGATACATAGCCACATTATTGAAAATGAACTATGATTTCCAAAAGAATTGTATTCTAAATGTGCAACTAAGATTGCATCTAAAAGTCAGTGGGAATATACTTGTAAGTATAGATATTTAGGTATTGTTTGAATCAGCTCATTTAGGCTTGATCATGAGACCTCTCATGGGAATTTTTTAAGTTTCTAATGGTTTTGAACATTTAAAAAATGTAATTGCATCAAAAACTGTGCAAAAAAGCTAAACATTTGGGAAATGTCAATTACTTCTATTGATAACATACCACAGTACTTATACATCTGTGAGATATATTATATACGCCTACCTGTATGAGCATTCAGACAGATCAGATAAACTTATTTTTATCATATGCAGGGTTCACCATAAAGCAGGGCACAGGTTTTATGGGAAGAGTCCTGTTTTTTCTTTCTAGTGTTCTTCTGAAATGCGAAGGAGATGCCTCCAGGATATTATCTATGGGTAGCAGGATCTGTTCGGTTCTTCCTCAGACATTATTTGACAGGTATTTCTAGCATTTACTAGGATAAAGGAATTGCGATCTGACATGCAAATGTTATGCACTTGAACAGTCTATTTTGCAAAGAGGAGTACACTCAAACGGAGTGAATTTTAAGTACATATTTGTGTATGTCTCACCTTGTTTTCCATTCACACCAGTTTTATACCCATATGACCCAGTTAATTATATGGCTTCCTTTACCCCTGTATGAGAACCTTGCAATCTTAAATCCTCTACCATGAGTCCTGTTTGCTTTTCCCTCTAGACCAATACAGCTACAACCTGGATACGTGACACATGGAAGGTAGCAAATTTTAGCTGATTTTTTAATGCAATCTTCATAATTTTACAAGGAGGAAGCAACTTTGACCACCTGAGATACTGATCCTCCCTTTGTTTGAGGTAATTTGCATCTTCACAGAGCTGTACAACAAAGCTCAGAGGCATCTTACCAGGCAAGAAACTCCTGCCCAGAGGAGCATGCCATCTATTTACTCCTCTATGAAATACAAAACACCATAACCAGAAGGAAATATGAATACCTTCTGCTTACCAGCAAACAACTTTGAGGTAAGCAGACTACTCCAACTTTTCTCTGAGTCTAATCTGCATATAAAATGAACTTTTCCAAACAGGAGATTTTACCACCTTCAGCTCTCCTATGAGATATGAACTTTCATTTCTACTCAGAACTTTTACAATCTTTTCTTTGATGCCTGAAGAAGGGTGTTTGTGCCCAAAATTTTGCAACTGAAATTTTTTTTTTGCAAAAATCTAGTTAGTCTAATAAAAGATATCACCTCTACCACGAGTCCTGATTGCAATCTTTAATGCATTCATCCTCATAATATCCCTTTAAGCTAGAGAAGTATTCTTATTATGCACTTTTTATAGTTATAGGGAGGTCAAGGCCCAGATCCACAGAGGATTGAAGTACTAAAATAAGACTGAAGCAGAATTTAACTGCTTAAGTCCAAGAGTGCAACTCCCAAAACTTCCACCTAACCTCTTAGTCACTTGATGTCTGCAAGTGCCTCAGTTTTCTCCAGTGAGTCCCATTCTGAAGTGCCCATGGCTGCCTATGCATTATATAGGGAGCTTAAATGGTGTTAGTCAAGGCAGTTAGCTAAATAACTGAAGTTAAGTACTGCAAAGCTTAGCATCACACTGATCTAGTCCTTAATGACTTCACAAAGGCCCCCTAGAAAATCAAGACTGGTCAAGATATGAATTTCTGTTTCCCATGCCCTTGGCTAAGGCATCAGCCACTGGAGCAGGCATGGGCAACTGGTGCCTCCTGAGTCGCGGGGGAGGGTGGCATAATTTGTGGTTGGGCCTGGGGGAGGGCCACATACCCCATATCCATGTGTGCCCCAAAAGCTCTCTTGGGGCTGGAGGGGCCCAGGCCCACACACTTAGTGCCCAACATGCCACTGGCCCATGTGGCAAAAAAACTGCTTCACGCTGTGCAGGAGGGGGTGGTGTACAGCACACCACTACCCATGACCCAGGGCCTCCCCCAGTACTTTCAGGGGCCACATGCCCCCCCCACCAGTCACTGTGGGACCGGGCTTTTTCTTCCGTCTTTACTCTCCAATTTGTAGTTATGTAACTTTGTTCAGAAACTGAGCTGTTATATTTTTCAGGGTCATGTGCACAGCACAGCAGACTTGCACATATAAAAATAAATGCAGGCTGGATTATATGAAAACAATACTTCTTCACCCAATTTTGTTTTATTTCTCTTGTTACGGGGAATCATTGCGTGACACAAATAAAGTGTTGCTATTTTAGTACTGAGAGAAAGCAAGAAATACTTTTAAAAAAATAATATCAAAGCAATTATTCTGGCTTTTGTAATTAATTAGCTAGTGGGAATTTGCCTGCAGACTGGTTAGTCAAAGACATTGTGTAAAGTGCAACCCTTTAGGCTAATATGTTGTTGGATCAAATGGGAAACAGACTCCAAATTTGATGGATGGACTCCATTGTCTTGAAGAATCTCTAAGGTATTCCCTTTGCCTGCTGGCTTGAAATGTTCTGTGAGTATGAACAGTCAAGCTGATAGGAAGGATGCAAACTCTGGGTAATAAACAAAGGTTTTGTCTTTTGCTTTGGAGAAAAAAGAAAACATGACACAAAAACTTGAGTTCTCTCTCATTGACTTGAACAATTACAGCAAGATGAGTAGAGCAGAGTCAACATCTCAAGGGTACACCCCCATTGCATTAAACAAACAGAAAATGGATTGCCTTGTGGGAAAAGCTCAAAGGAGTATAACTGGCAGGAAACAAGAAATTTTTAGAAACACTTCAAATACCTTCCTATTCTATACTGCATGATTTTCCATCTGAAATTAGAGGCAGTCGTTTATATTCAAGGGAGAGACATTTTACACAGAGAATGCTAAATAGCAGCACTACAGTCAACTTCTGGTCCAATCCAGCCCACATGCTTTGGGCAGTGAAGTTTTTCCCCTTCTTCTAACATCCTATGTAGAGTTGGTAGAGAACTTGGAGGGGGAAAAAAAAAACTTCCTAAAATTCTCTCAACAAAGTATTTAAGTGCAAATTCTTTTTGTTACTTTGTATTTTTGGTCATCTTTTGGAAGGTCACATGCCAGCCGCATGGTTCTGTACCCACACAGGTTCATTCCCAGTTAGCGTGGTGGTTTGACATTTCATGTTACTGTCTTTTCAAAAGATGCAAAAATAGGGACGGTGTAATGTGAGATGGATCCAAATGGTGGTATAAAAATAACAGTGATGATCCATCCTCAGTATGAATGGAGTACCCAGTATACAGGTCTACATGCGAAGAGCGATAATGAAGTTAGGGCTCTGGAATAGGATGTGGCTGGCCCTGGCTGTTAGAGACTCATGACCTTGCTTATTAACTTCCCAGCTACGCTATGGACTTAGGGCATTCATCTGAGGGCCTTCCTCAAGATAGAAAGAGAAAATTAACTTCTTTCCTGCCAGCCTCTGGACATGGTTCTGTACAATCCTAGGAAGTGATCTAGAGATGTAAACTGAAGGAATAAAAAGACGGCAAACTGCTATAAAACAGCTGGTTTCCTTTGACTTATTTGGAGCTGTGCCAATTTATTGACTAATTTTGTTTGAATGAGAAGGACTTAGAGATGAGATTATTATGCTATTATTATTTGCCATCTGTATGTTGACAACGCTGAAATCAGGATCAGGGCCCCACTGCCCAACATGCAAACACAATGATTCCATTCAAAAAGCTCAAAGGTAATTTAGGAAAAAATGTAAGAGAAGAGCATCAGACACAACTGAGGAAGGAAAGTGGGAAGATGAGGTTTACACATTAACACATGGACATATCAGATCTGAAGGCAGGGAAGTCAATGTGAGCATATTTTGCAGATGTATGCCCTTTTTTTGCTTAATGATACAAGCCATTTTATCTCATCTCCTGGCAACTACATGTGGTACTAAAGAACAACTTATGTTAAAAAAAATGTGGGACCAGTGTTGCAAGATATTATTCAGACACTGAGGATCACTCACTCAAATATGAGTGCTGAATTGGATTCCAAAACAATACCCAGTCATAAAATATGCAGCAGTCATCATTCAAACGGTTGGGATGTACCAGCCATCAAGGCTAGGGACAGACATTACACATAAACCAGTTTAAGTGATCAGAAACTGGTTTCAAACAGTAACAGAACAGATGTCCAGTGCACTGGTTTGAAAATGCCCAAAACCATTTCAACCACAGTATCAGACTTAACTGATTTGGGTTAAAGCAGCTTATGCAATGTCTGTCCCAGACCCCTTGCTGGTTTAAGTTAAATCAGACTCTCCCAGCATGCTCTCTGGGCTGTGTAGGGCTCTCTGCTCCACAGCAGGGCTGGTCCCTCCCCTCTGCTCCCTCACTGCAACTCTGGAAGAGACTTGCAGGTATAGCAGCACCTGCCTGGCTTCCTCCTGCTCTTCCCTCATTCCCTCTCCCTTACACGGACACGTCAGCATCAGCTAGCAGACCACATGCTGGCTACAGTCGTGCTGTGCCAGACAGCAGTGTTGGGTTAAGGCTTTTTAGAGCTAATCAACAGCTCAGCTGGTAGTGTCCCACTGTTCCTTCTTTGTTTAAGAAGAGTTTGAACTAATGCCATATTTCCCAACCTTTTCCACCCCAAAGCACACTTACATTAATAAACATTTTCTGCTGCACACCTGTTGAGGCATTCCCCATCCTCATACCTATTGTAGCTCATTGCCAAGGCAAAATTGCGCAGCACTCCTCTTCATTTCTGATGGTACACTTTTGTGATGAGGCACATTGGTTCAGAAACACTGAACTAATGAGAGAGGCTGTTCATTTTCTGATGGGGTGATAAATGCTGGTAACAGATCTGATAAATGCTCTGTTATCATTCAAGGTGGGGGGACCCCTCCCTAATCCTGCCATGCCTGGCCGCACCCCTCATCTCAAACCTGTGGAAGGGAAGGCTCTAGTGCCCCCTGGCTTCTAGGCTAAGCTACTGCAGGCATGTGCCTGCATTTCTGAGATGCCTGTACAGTTATAAAGTGATTCAGCCTAGCCAGGTTAGACTAACCTGCAAAGATTGAATCAATTCAGGCTCAGGCTTTTTGAATGTCTGTCCCTAGCCCAAGAACCCAAAAACAAAAAGTCTGTTGTCTGAGTCGCTTTGCTCCTTTCCCTAAGGACACAATTTATCTATTGATGACTTTTAGTTTATTCATTCTGTAATATTCAGCTCCACAGCAAAAACCTTTGGATTGATTAAAATTAAGTAAATCTGCATGAGATGAGCCCAAATGTTTTTAGGTTTTGGAACGTAGCACTTTCAGTAGCAGCGGTGAACAGAAGTCAGAGATTTTCCAGAGAGCAGGTACAGTGCTGCCTTGTTTCATACAGTAATTCCACCCATTCCTACTTTTAATGCATGAGAATATACACAAGGATGTGCTGGAATAGCAGTTTTAGTTACACTATGGGGGGAAAATAAGATTCAACAAAGGGTTGATCAAAGACCACTCAGGTCACTGGGCCTGAAATCTAAAAGGCAAATAGAAAAGACAAGAAAATAAAAGACACAATGCAGCTTCTCCAAGACACATCATGACTCAAGCCATTTTCATTTCCTGGGCTTATTTAGATTAGTGCTTGATTGACACAGAACTGTCTTTTGACCTGCTCCATTATTATAGCGACTGAAACCCCTTCATCAAATTTTGACTATTTCATCTGATCAGCTAATAGCTAAAATGTCTTATTCAGTACAAGACAAAGGAAATGAATGACTGCCAGACACTAAGTCGATCATGAAGGCTCTCCCCATCACAACTCTCCCTTAAGGAGACAGAGAAAAGGGTGGTATTTGAAATGTGAAAAACTACCTACATTTCCCAAGGAACAAATCAGAAATGGATATAAAAAGGAAAGAATAGTAAGGAGATTTAGCGGGAAAATATAACTGTTACATCAAATTAAAAGGTATTTTTATTTGTCTTCTCAGCTTTACTCCCATAAGCTCATTAAATGTGGAATATAAAATTTTACACAGATCTCAGCTTGCTCCAAAGCTCATTAACGCCTTTTCTGTTAAAAGGTGGCAGAAACGGTACTAATCTGAGCAGTGCTGAGATGCCCATATTTACTACACACTTAGATTTTGAAATAATATCCAATTAAGGCAAATGTGTTTTGGTGGCATGTTTTTAGCCTGAGTTATGGTCCACATAGACCACGCCAGTGGGAGAAGGTCTTACAATGTAAGCAGGCAGTGGAAGGAGGTAATGGACTATGTAGGAACACTCAAGAAGTTTATTGCAACACAGTGATATAAACAGCACATCATTTCGGAGCGTTCTTGCACATATTACACCACTGCTCCCGAAGGCTGTAAGAATAAGGGTGGGCAACGAGGGCACCAGCCCTGGGAAACGATGTAGGGGGGCAGAACAATCCCAGCCCCTGCTGCTCTCAGCCCAACCACCACAGCCATTGCTAGCCCTCCTGCCACTGCACAGGACCTACTTGTCATGCTGCTGTTTGGGAGAGAACCTCCCAGCCTTGTTCACACTCGGGATCAACCGACTCTGCAATTAGCTTCAGGTAAGTCAAGACTGGATGCATCCTTCTACAAGATGCACGGTCACTCAACCAAAATTTAGGCTGGCTCCAAGTTGGAACTACTGGGTAAGTTCTGTGGCTTATGTTATGCAGAAGATGAGACTAACTGAACAACGTGGTTTCTTCTGTCTTTAACATGTACAGATCTATAAAAGAATGAAAGGCCTGCTTTTTCCTTAAAGGTAAATCCGCGTGAGGATGCAGAGAAATAGTTCATTATTCTCTTAACTGAGGTGTTATGCAGAACTTAAAGGTACACGCTTGGCTGTTTGACTTCATTTCTGCTGTCCAAAGTAAAGGGTTTAACTTCAAACTAGCCTAGTCTTTTGAAGACCTACAATTAGGGGTGAGTGCCTTAATAATGACAGGAATGCACTTGGTAGCCATGTTGGTCTGAGACAAGAAGACGCAAAAAAGAACTCTTGGTTCCAGAATAATACCTTTTATTAGATCAACTGGGAAATCACAAGAAAATTGTCCCAGTTGGTCTAACAAAAGGTATCATTTTGGAACCAAGACTTCTAGTTTTTTGTATGTCTTACCAATGGCAGGACAATTTCTACTTATACAACTTCAGGACAAAGGGAAAAACAAAAGGGTGAGACTAAACAAGATTGAACAATGTGTATAATAATAATATTGGAAATGTTATTAGCATGTGGGTGGGGTTTTTTGGTTTTTTTTTTAATTACTGGAGTCAGATTTTGAAGGCTATCAAGTATCACTGTAGTCTTCTGTTCACACCTCCTGTTTAATACAGAAGACAGAATTCTACCAAGCAACTCTTACATTAAGGCTATAATTGAGTAATTCAAAAAGCCTCACTTTCTAACCTGGAGCTGCTGAATAATCCAGGAGACTTTTCTGCAGAAATTATAGCCCCTCTTTTTGCAGAATCCACCAAGTCGAGGAGGACATCCTCTCCGGTGCTATTTCTGTGAAATCAATAGAAAAGATGAAGGTGTAGGGGAATCACAGCGAGACTAAGAGAGATCTGTATTTCTTAGGCTAAGAACAGAAGACATTGATACACCGAGAAGTGAAGCCTCACAGAGAATTATCCAAACAGCCCACTGGGAAATAACAGTGACCGCAAAACAGGTAATTTCTCTATCAGAATGAACTTCACTGCCTATTGCTGCCTGACACCAGGCAGACAGCGTGCCATTACACGGGGGAAATCTAACAGGTAGTGATGATTAGAACAGACTACCCTTTAATAACAGAGACTAAACCTCCCTGTACCAGTGAAAACTCCCTAAGGACCATCAGCCACTTTGGGGAAATCTGCACTTTCAGGACTTGATCCTGAGCCGGTGTGAACGGCCGTCACTCTGTGAAAATCAGCATAGTCATGCCAATGCCGATTTATATCAGCTGGGGATCCAGCCCGCAGTTTTACACCCACCTAAAATAAGTACCGTTTGCATTCCTCACATATATCCTCCAAAACAAGAAGTCAGCTAGGAGAGATCCTTGGATGAAATAATGCTGCAAGAAGGATAGATCAGCACTGATGACAACAGCTTGAATACCACCAAGTCTTGCCACCAATTTCACTCATGAAACCACAAAACATGGGCGACTGGTTCCTCCCAAGTCTGGGAGGCACCAGATCACTGATAGGGAGGGGGTCCCCCCATGGCCAATCACCAACTGGGGAGGGGGAGGTCCCCTAGCAACCGATTGCCAACTGGGGGAGTCCCCCAGCGGGCAAATGCTGAGCCAGTGATGAAACCAGAAGCGCACTTCCAGTTTCACGCCTGGTGCTTCCAGGGGGTGCACAGCCGATTTCACGGGGTTCATGTGCATCCATGTGCACCCCCTACGCGTCGCCAAGGCTAAGCATAGTATCTGATAGACAGGGTTGGCACCTTTGTATATCATGCGTTTCTCATGTATCCCATTAGCAGAACAGCTTTAAGAGAGAGTTTAAGGCCCGCAGCACAAGGGAGCGGGCCATACAGGAGCACTATGGAATCCTTTCCTGTTCATGGTGTTGTGAGGGCTCTGGTCGTCTCTCTCAAGATAGGATTTGAGTATTCACAGTCCCAAAGGAAAGCTGCTGTATGACTTGAAATATAGAAGCATTTCTGATAAGTGTTAGGATTAGAAGTTTTGGTACAGCTTTTTCCTTCTAGACCTCTAAGCCACAAGAGGCAAGAGTGTCACGTTTTGCCACAAAACAATGTTTTCGCAGCACATTTTCACACTGCTTGAAAACCGAAATGTTGCTTCCTGTCAGTATTGTGACTTATGTGAATTATAGATCAAAATCAAAACTGTATAGAGATCACTGCATTCCTTGAAAATCCCAAGTGAAAAAAAGGGAAGAAACCCCAAGGGGAGCTTCCTTGGGAACAGCCGTTATCCATACTCTAATGGGGCCCACAATGTGCCTGGTGCTATTTCTGCTAGTGCAGATAGGATGACACAGTCAAGAAGAAATGATGAATACATCAAGGGATGAGAATTCAGAAAATGGCACAAAGAAAATGATCTCCATGTGGATTCTTCCCTTCATAGCACTCTTCCTTTTTCGGCTTTCATTCTGTATGGTGAATAGAAAGGTAGACCTAAACATTTAAGCATAGGCATGTGAATTCACTCTTTGCAAAGGGATGGCCCAACATCTACTCACCACTTGAAGCCCACTCTTGTCCTCAGGAGCTAAACGGGATGCAAGTGGTACGTAAGGCAAAAACAGCACAAGGTTTATCTACTGAATATTTCCTCAGGAGAAACAGCAAAACTGCCAGTGAGCTGCTCTCCTAAGATATGGAAAGAGAGTGAAAAGCTCAAGTACTGCTGGCCGTGCAATGTACTCAGTACTTTGAAACATGCCATGAGGGCTGTGTCATGCATCACAAAGAAAGGCCAAGCCCAAAGTGAAAGTTACTTTGAATTATTGCTAACAACTCCTGCATCATTTTAATTGGCCTCCTGATGAATCCTGTGCTGAGAGGGGGGTCAGTTAATTGCTGCATGGTGGGAAACATCTGTTTTAAATCCAACCATAAAAAAGATACTAGCTGTCATGTCACATGGGGGACCTGATGGTGCACTGTGACCATCAACGGCTCTTCCAATATTCTGTCAGCTACATGGATGTGAAGCTCAAACAGCCCTTAATGCCTTGAGCAGTAAAATAGAGTTGTTTATCATTTTGTGTATGAAAGGATAGACCCTAATGAGCAAGATGTAATTACATTCAAGTATTTGGAGTGCCTGGGCTTAGACGCAAATTCTCAGTATTCAACTCCACAAAAACACTTTTCCAGATAATAGGTCACCAAAATGGCATGCTTGTATTTTCAAGTTTTGATGAGCAAAGGGAGCTTTAGCAACTCATAGCTAGTCCTTAGGTTTCCTCAGAACAAGCCATGCCAGAGCCCAGCTTGCTAATATTTACCTGAACCCAGGCTAAGCGTTAAGAGCCCTGCGAGGCTCTGATAAGTGACATCATTCATACACACAAGTGTTTACAGGGTCAGGCCCTGGAGAGCCAAAACCCACTGAGGTCAGTGAAAGGACCCCCACTCCTGGCTCAAAGGGGTGTTTCAGTCAACTCTTAACCCTAAACTCAGTAAAGCACTTAAACCCATATCTAATTTGAACCTAGGAGCAAGCCCACAGTCAACATGGCCAAGGGCTTTGGAGAATGAGAACCTACGGCAAGGGCGGGCAATTATTTTGGGCAGAGGGCTGCTTACCCAGTTTTGGCAGGCTGTGGAGGGCCACATGGGTAGCCCTGCCCTTTGACAGGTGCCCTGCCCCCTGGGGCACTATCTTGGGACCAAAGTCCCAATATCTCAGGACCAATCTCCCAGGGCCAGCACCGGTGGGCCAAGAGCAGGGCGCAGGCTGGCAGGGATCTGTGGAGGTGGGCTGGGCTGCACCAGCAGGGAGAGGGGGGAGCTGGCCTGGCTCCATAAAGCCCCTGCTGGCTGGGACCCTGCACTCCTGCCACCCTGTTCTGGGCCCCACTAGCACTGGCTCTGGGGCACCGGTGTGTGCCCTGTGCTCCCATTGGTCCCCCACCTGCTCACACCCAGTGCCCCCCAGCCCCGTGGTACAGGCGGGGGGCAGCGCACAGCCTCGACCCCCTGCTCACCAGCAGGGAAGAAGCTGGTGCTGAGCATGGGGAGAAGTGGCCCTAGTCTGCCCCATGGCTGGTGCTCCCTGCTGCAGGTGCTCGCAGCCCACATGGGGCTGTCCGGAGTGGGCACAGGTAGCCCCACATGGGCTGCGAGCAGCTGCAGCTTGGGGCACTGAGGGGCCGCTTCCTTCCTGCACTTCTTCCCTGCCCAGGGTCCCCCCCCCCCACTTACTTGAGCTTCCCACACTGGGGCAGCCATGTGCTCTCAGCCCAGAAACCCCCTGGGGCTTCCAGGTGGGGGGCAGGGCTGGGCAGGCCTTGCTGTTGTTGGAGCCCACGGGGCTTCCCCTGGATCCTACTGCCCTTGGTTCCTGTCATTTTTTACAGGAACCAAGGGCAGAGAAATATTAATTTTCTACATTTTTTAAGGGGCCCTGGGAGCTAGTTAGAATAGCCCGTGGGCCGTGTTTTGCCCACCCATGACCTACAGGAACCATTTTTTACATGACTTTTTCTGAATAGTAAACACACAACAGAGTAGAAAAAGGAAGCTTAGTGAGAGGGAGGGAGAGAGGGAGAAAGAAAATTATCTGTTTAGGTCACAATCTCTTAAGGAAAGAGTGACTAGTGTAGTAGTGCTGAGTGTGCATTTGAAGATCATCTAAATGTGGATCGAGATCTCCGTTATGTTATTAGAGAGAGACATACTACCAGGAATTGTATCATTATGGGAGATTTTAACTTCCTATGTATAGCCTGGAGAACAAACGCTGCTAGCAATGTTATTCTTGAATGTAACAGCCAACAGTTTTCTTCACCAAACAGTCAATGATCTATCAAGACATATTACTATTCTAGACTGGCTTTTAGTACTACATAGTCTTTGGCTGAACAAAACATTTCATTCAGCCACACAATGATTCTCATCTACCCCGAATGGAAAAGTTTTCATTTCAACTTGATCCAAGTCAAAATTGTTTTCAGTTTTGGGGGCTTGGCCAGCAAACAAAAATATTTGGTAGCATACCTCTACAACTGGCCCATATTTTGATGCAACTAATTAGAAACTGAGATTTTTTTGACAACCTGGCCTTGATAACAGTTGCTGAGCACTTGAAAAATCTGTCTCTAGCTGTTCTGAAAAGTTGGTCCTGTTCAAACGATTTCATGGCACCTACATTCTGTTTCTATTAACCAGATCTATTTCTTCATCAGATATTCACATTTAAGTGTACTCCACACTGTTTGTAATCAGCCTCAAGGCTTCAGTAAACCTCACATATTGATACAGAATGGTCTATACAGTACCACGGATTTGCTCCATGGTCTAATAATCCTCTTGGCATCGCTAGATCATTGCAGTATATAGTTTACTAAGTATTCAAAGAGGTGTTCAAAGTTCATAATGTCAGGTAAGTACCAAGCATAAAACGGTATTGGTTTGAGTCTTATGTAGATGCATTTAATTCTTCCTCTTTCATTACTGTGTCCTGATTTTACTGAATGTGTAGTATTTAGCTTTAAGCCAGGTTCAGACTTATGCTTTTACTGGTATAAGTGGTCAGAAACTGTTTGATACCTGTAACAGGACAGAAGTTCAGCCAGCAAAACCAGGCTGTCGCTATAAAATAACAGAAGTTTGGAGCATGCAGACTGGTTTATAAATGGCAGCATTGGGTCTATGATCTGCCTTCCCCACAAAGGGCAAATGTGCATTTTATTTGGTGCCAACCTACACTATGCTGCTTATGGAAAACAGCACAACTTAGACCGATTCTGCCTCGGGCTTTTTGTATGTCTGAACCTAGCCTTAGGTTTTATCTTGCTTTCTAACACTAAATATTCCCCCTCTTCCTCCCCACCCCCAACAAACTGTGTTTTATAAGAAATTATTAAAGAAGCAAGATTAAATGTATCCAGATCAAAGTTGATGGGCTTGGCATAAATGCAAAAGTCCCAGCAGAACCTAAGCTAATTGCTGTAACAATGTACAAGTTGCAGAAACAGAAATGCTACTGAATTATTTACTTTTCTACTCTGGTCTGTGCATCTGAAAATCTATGTTTTACCAAAGTGTAATTGAATTCCAGCATGACTAACCTTAATTTAACCTTAGTAGCTTGAGGAAAAAAAAAAAAAAAATCAGAGGAAGTGAATATTTTAGTAACTTGTTATCAAAATGTGTGTTATCATAGCACCTTCACAATTTTACCGTAAGTGCTTAATCCATTTATTTAACCAAGACAACACTGGAATACAAATATACATGAGTGTTCACTATGAAAGATGGATACCCTATGTAGTGGGGAGAGAGATCAAATGCTGGGTGCTTCAGCTGTCCTGTCGAAACGACTGTCCGTTTCCTGACCTTGCATAGGAAAAAGAAGGAACTCAGAGGCTGTGTCACGATAGTGCTAGCTGCAGATGAATGTGGAGGTGGATGATGGCTCTCAGCTTAGACACAGGCATCGATTATCTTTCCTTCCAGTTCAAGCTGGCCTCAAGCTAGCTTTTCTTTTCCACCTTTTACAGCTGAAACAAGAATTTAAGAGGGAAAATGCTATTTTCTGTTGTACAGACAACCAGTGGAGGCACAGAGAAACCAGGAGCCAGATCTTAAAGGCATTTTGATGGCTAAATGCCATAGAATAACTGGGATGTAGGCACCTGTCTTCTACACCATGGCTGTAGGTGACTTGCCAAAGGACTAGAATACCCATCTTTCATATCCTCTTCTGGCATGCAAAGCACAAGCATCTCTCTCCTCTTACATTTAGGGTTCAGAAGCCATGAAAGCATTGCTAATCAAATGCACAAGCCTAAGGCTGATATTATCTAATTCTTGTGTGCCATTTTAGATGGCAACAGATTTTTTTTTTTTTTTTAGCATCTGTGCTCTAACAGAGGCCACTTCTGCATTTTCAAGTTTTGTGTGAAGCCAGTGCACAATCCTGATTAAAGCTTGGATGGTTAAATCACACCTAGAGGAGCAATGGAATCACCATCCTTGGAAACTTTCAAAAGTATATTAGACTAGGGTTACCATATTTTCAGATTTAAAAAGAGGACACCTGGGGGAGGAGAGGGAAGGAGTATATGATGGTGGGAGGGCAGTGATATGCCCATGCCCTACCCCTCACTCTCAAGTCACGGCCCCACCTCCAGTCCTGCTGTTGCCCCTCACTTCTGATCCATGGTACCTTTTTCCCCAGCTCATGCTTGTGCCCCCCTCACTCCCAACCCACAGCCCCCCTGTCCCTTGTGATACCTCACCCTAACCCGCAACCACCTGCTCTGCCACCCCCAAACAACCCAACTCCCCACCCCTTTCACCTGCCCCAGTGCTGGCAGGCACGTACAGAAACACACACACACACACACCAGCCTGCAGCTGCCAGGCCACATGATGCCCTGCCTCCAATCACCTTCCCCTGCTGCCCCCAGCCCCAAGCAGCTCCTTGCTGGGGCAGACACAGAGCAAAATCCTGGATGTTTGCTGATATTTTAAAAAGCCACCCAGATGGAAATGGGAAGACTCAAAAAAAGGACATGCCTGGGAAAACCTGGATATATGGTAACCCTACATTAAACAGACACTCCGCTGGGAGACTTTAGTCAGGGATGTCCCTGCCTTAAGCAGAGAGCTGGACTAAATCACCTTCTGAGGTCCCTCCCAGCCCTACTTTTCAATGATCAAAAAGGACTTGAGTCTTTTAAATCCACCCACGTTCCACACAGAAAGAAAATTCACTACAAAATCCATTGCTAGTATCTCCCAATAGTGCCTTGTGCCATCATTGGACAACTGCTACGGGCACTGTTTGAAGCACTATTTATACGCTGGAAGTCAGTAGTGGCAGGTATTTCCTCAGATTGTAAATTAATGCCATCTCCTTTTTTTTTCCAGGTTCAAACTGTGTGTGCTGTACAATAGCCAGCATATGTAGAAATTCACCTGAATACCTTGGAAACAGTGGTTTGAAAGAAATTCAGAATATTTTGTCAAACTAAGTAGCCACCATTTCCTTGAAGTCAAAGGGTTGTCTGAAGTTACAAAAATCATCCAAATTCTACTTCTGATCCAAGGTAATAAGAACGGGGTAATGGAGAACTAGTGCTCCTGTGACCACATACATTCAAAAGTAGCTAATGCACCTTGCTGCAGGAAATGAGCTGTGGCTGTAAAGAACATCAACTAAAAGGAGAGAGGACTGCAGTTTTTATACTCAGCAATTTCATTGAAGCTCCCTGTTTGAAGGATGCCCAGGATGAAATATCCACTTCAAGATATGCTACAAAGGGAGCTGAGGCATGTCACATAAATAAAAAAAAAATTAAAATTAAAAGATCCCAGCATCACTGAATCATTTCTCAGGATCCCAAAGTGTATACGAGTATCAGCAAGTCCCAGACTGGGCATGTATTGACTAATAAAACTGGAAGTGAGCTACAAAGGAGATTCTGAGCAATCCTTTCGATCAGTTTGTCAGAGTTCCTGAAACTGGAGTCACTGCATGACTTGAGCGGTTTGTTGGGTGAGATATTGAGAAGGCGGGAGTGGAAATGGCTGCATTTAAATCACCGATAAAGAGAAATTGCAAATAATTTGAAGTTGCTGTAGGCACTTCTAAGGCATTCAAGGAGGCTTTGTGATATATTTTTGAAGCATCCAGAGCTGCCTTATAGTTCGGAGCATCAACTGCAGCTTCTGAAAACTCTTTTTCTTGCTTGAAAATAATTTTATTGCACCACAGGATGAGCATGACCCAGGAAGGAAAGAGGAACTTCAAGCTCCTGTTGTATGAAAGTGATTTGACTTCAAAACTGAACCTGAATGTTGTGGAAGAATTCAGATGCTGTTATCTGAGAAGTCTTCAGCTGTCATTTCATGGAGAGTCTTTATGCTCCACGGCACTTCCAGGTTGAAATCTCTATTTTTGACATTTTGGAATCTTTGAATTTTTTTTGAATGCTTGAAAATTTAACAAGTGCAGAAATGCGTATTTTTTTTTTTTTTTTTTTTACTGCTTCATTAAAAAAAAAAAAAGACAAGACCAACTCAGTGTTAAGACTGACCATTTTTCAGTGAATCTGCGATTCCACGGCAGCCATAGCCGACTCTTGTCATGAAGTGAAGCCCCTCGGCTCCCGTGTTGGCCCAACCCACTTTTATAAAGAGGAACAAAGTACCAATGAAGAGCACGCACCAACTGCAAAACTTGCTCAGCCCGACGAAGGGTTTTTTAAACCCCAAACCTTGCTAAATATTTTTTTCCAACCATTTAAGTTGGTCTAATATAAGATATCAGATTCACCCAAAGAAACTTGTCTGCCTATTTGCTATCTTCACATCCTCAACTGCTGTATTTCAGCAAAGCTCCATTTACACAAATGGCATTTGCTTTACATCTGCTAAGGATCTGGCCTAATAATCGGCGATGATAACTGAGCTTTCCTTATTATTCAGCAAGTAAACATGGAATGACATGCAGTGTTTTATAGAAATTGAATCAACTTGCATTACGGCTGCTGTATTCTCTCCCTGACAACCGGGTCAAAAACATGTGTCACGGCCACATAAAGGAATAACCGTAAGTCATGTAAATACCTTTAGCCCAGTCAGCAGAGCAAAGCTGTACAATACATTTTTCATTTTAAGGACCAGGCACACTCCCAATTAGTGCTTCAAAAGGAACCTTGAGTCCTTGATTCACCAACTGAAACAAATTGGAGGCCTTCTGAAGAGAAAAACATCTTTGAGAAATACAATACTCACAGTTAAAAACCCAGAGGGAAAGGATAAAATAGAAGCAAAGCAGAATCATATTGTACAATGGTTTATGGGCCCAATGGGATTACTCAAGTGCTTAAAGTTAAGCATATGCATAAGTGCACACAGGAGGGTAATGAAGATGTAGGACAGTCAAATCCCAGGAGCTTAAGGCATGTAAGGAAAACAAGATATGGCTCCTTATTAAGGGTTTCTTTTTGGTTGGATTAGGAGATGTTCCTATATAAGTAATTTATACTTTCACATCATGTTTATTTTCAGGGGGGAGATTTTCCAGTTTCCTAATCACCATCTTGTTGCTATGAGATGATCCCACTGTGCTTTTTGTCTTTTTTTTTCCCCCCTTTTAATTCCCCTTTCTTCTCCATGTTCTTTTAACTCTAAATCCCCTGCAATGCTAAATAACCTTCCTTAAAGAGCAGCACAAAAAAAGAAAAGCAGCTCAAATTCGACATTCTATCTAGCATTATTAAGTTTATTATAGGCATTTAATAAAGTTCTAGTTATACATTGCACTTTAGTCTCACAATCCAGTGTGCTTTGAATTTTTTCAAATGAGATATTTGTTGAGGGGGGAAAAATGAATGTTATAGTTGCAATGTTGACAAAGCAATCTCCCTATTGTATCTCACCCAAGCTACCCAGCTACCCACTTATTTTGACATCCATAACATTATATTCTATAGACATTTTTTTAAAAGCTTTTTCTGTTTTCTGTTTCTAGGAGACAAAATACTGCGCCAAAATGTCAGGGGTGAAATTTTGGATCTACTGACTTCATGGAGACATGTTTTCACCCCAGATCTTAACGGCTATTACACCATGGGGAAGTGATCCGGAGGTTGTTAGGTTTATAGTTTCATCCATGAATCAAGAAGATATCTCTTTTCATTCTTTGTAATTTCAGCTGAAAAGACACTGCTGCATCAGAAGGAATGAGCCATACCTTGTTTGGTTAATGACATTTTAATAGCCACATTGTGCTGCTTTCCCAGAAAACAGACTCAACGGATATCAGAGAGGAAAGCTACTAAGATGCTTTGTCCATCTCTTGTCCAGAGGTTTGTGAACAAGCAGTTCAAGTACCTTTGAAAAGCAAATTACTGATAGGACATAGAAACGTGTCTCTCCGCTCTCCCCAAATACTGGAAAATGTTCTAGTGACGGTGCCGCGTCGGGCAGTGTGTACTAACCAGAAGACTGTTTGTATTTCAGCTGCGGCAGATGCATTATGTGACTCAGTGTTCCCACATTACAGGGAACAGCCTTTTTTGTATTATGCTCCAGTGTAAATACTCACTTAAAATCAAGTCATGTAAATTACTGCTTTAATTACTGCTGCCCTAGAGGCAGACTAACTTGCCTCTCTCCTTGGAGGAAAATGATCTTTTTCTTTTCACCTTTTAAACTGATGCATTTATTGCAAATACGACTCCATTTGCAAGCTGTGTGATGGCCAGCGCCGGCCAGTCAATATTTGTGGGAAGTTCAAACAAACTGCAAGGATTCACTGGCTGGGCTCAGCTACACGTTCCCAAGTAGTGTCTTACACGGCCTGACAAGGGTACCAACACCTTTTGGAGGAAGGAAATACTAGAGGACATGGAGATCAAGTACTGCAAGAGAGGAAAAGGCTGATCCATCCTGCTCTACAGGAAAGCCCACTTAACACTACTCTTACCCCATTTCTAGGTAAACAGCAGTGGATCCAAGCTTTAAAATTTGTAGACCATCTTTTACACCATCTTTAGAAGCCGAGCTCTGCCTTTGCAGTACATCAGATCTAGGCAAAATAATACATTCTGGCTGTAAAGAATACCCATGAAACTTTTTTTTTTTTTTCAAGTTCTCACATGAAGTATTTCTAAATAGTTTTCTCATCACGAACATTAAACAACTCTGGCCTCATGAGTATAATAATCTATAGCAAATATGCTGACTTTTTCCAAGGCATAAATGCAAGCCTTACATGCAGGTCACAATTTAATGAGTTCATATACAACAAAGGCCCAAAATGAAAGGGGAATCAATGTTAATTATGGTGAGGAATCCAAATGTCTCTAGTGCATCTGTAATGAGAATTACCTGAAACCACCAACTTTTCACTTATTGATTTTAAGGTTAATGTTGAGCCTAGCACCTTGATGTGAAATGTGACCTTATACCTTCCAATTTGTACCAACAGTGATCTGGCAGCCAATAATTGGGAGGAAAAACTTCAGACCCCTTGTGCATAGCTGAAACAAAGACAGTTGAGATATCACAAATACAGAGATGTATCATGCCGTTCCTCATTCCTTGTGTATTATGGATTTCACAAAATGTAGGAACTAGTCTCTGCAATTCCCTGCTGTAGTTAGTTTTATCCCTTTAGAACTATAATTTCACGTTGCCTGGCTGCAGAGTCAGTAAAGTCTGATCCAAAAAAACAGAGGACAAGGCACTAAGAGTGATGAGACCTAGATTTTATGCTTAGTTCTGCTCCGTGTATCCCAAAAAGTCCCCTCAATTCCTCTGAGCCTCTGTTTTCCCTCTCAGACACCATCTGTCATGGGTGGGGACTTCCAAAAGTGCTTACGGAGCCAGTTTTTTTTAACAGATAGCTACATATTAGCATCTAGTGGAATATGAGCTCTTAGAGCCACTTCGGGAAAGACTATCAAAAGTATTTATGAGTCTAAATAAAAGGCCCTGAACAAGCAATTTAAAAGGAAACTGGGACCAAATGCAGCATGGCAATGCTTTTGTGATAACTGTCTTGGTACCTTACCCCAAAATGGAACAACATTAGACTACTATGGTTTAGTTTCCACTTACTCCACAATAAGCATAGGCACATAGACAGTTAATGAAAAGCAGCTGAGAAGCAGCAAGTCCCTACCCCTCTTCAATTCACTATAGCTTTGCTTACTTGCTCACACCCAAAGTCGAGAGGCATGAATTGGGGCTTTCAAAAGCTTGTGAGCGACCGAAGTCCCATCTCACTCAACAGGCATTGGATATATAAATCTCACTACTTAAATTCAACTAAGTACTAACCTTTTTCTTAAGGCTTCTAGCCACACTAAGTACTGCAATACATTTTTCTATCCCCTCCCCATAAGTAATCCCTTTTTTTGTATGCGATGGAGATTAATTATCTTTACATAGTCCCCTTGCCCAAAGAGTATCCGCGCAGGCTCAGAAGCACAAAGGGGATTGAGGTAGCCATTACGGGGTATCAGAGAAAGGTAACATCAGAACTGAAGAGTAATTTGGATCTGTCCGTCTATTCATTCCTTATTTCTAGGCCCTTTTACTTCATTTATTAATATTGGTCTAAGGCAGTTCATTTCTCATGTACTGCATTTTTCATACACTCATTTATTCTTCTTTTCAAAGGTGGAAGCAGAAGAACATAGATTCATAGATGTTTGGGTCAGAAGGGACCTCAGTAGGTCATCAAATCCAACCCCCTGACCCGGGCAGGAAATAGCGCTGGGGTCAGATGACCCCAGCTAGGTGCTTGTCCAGTCTCCTCTTGAAGACCCCTAAAGTAGGGGAGAGCACCACCAACATCACTGGAGGGGGCTTCAAAGGACCATCAACTCCAACCCCATGCTGAAGGCAGGATGAGACCCATCTAACCAACAGTAGGTTACCTCTCTACCACTTCTCTAGCTAATCTAGTCCAGCATTTCAACACCCTCCAAAACAGAAAGTTCTTGCTAATTTCTGAATCTAAGTTGTCTTTGTTGCCAACGTAAGACTATTACTTCATGTTCAGGCTCATCGCTGGGAACACAGAGAACAACTGATGACTGTCTTCTTTTGTACTTAATTATAAACAATTAATATGCATGAATTTAATTTTCTCTAATCTGATTTTAGAATTTGTATTCATTTACACTACTGGACAACCCTTGCCAACTAATCTATTCATGCTTCTCTCGGTATTATTGGTGAGAAAAATACCATACTGCCCAAGCACCCTCCCCCCACCACCTCCCGTGCCCCGCCATGCTGAAGGTGTAGATTCAAGTATTTAGAGTTTGCCCTTATATGGCTAAACAGGCTGATTAGAGTCATAAGCCTTACCCCCAGCCTCTGTTAACACAGATTTCTTTAAGTTGTTTGGCCATGGTATGGGGGGCAGGGATGTCTCCACTGAGATTTCTTAAGTGGGCAAGGAGGGAGTTGGGAGTAGGGCTTGCTTTGACTCCTACTTACCAGCCATAGCAACTGACTGCACACATGGGAGGAATAAACTACTCTGTGAAAAGATGTGATGTAATTTTCTTCTTCCAGCTTCCCCTCACATTTCCAGGAGTCTCCAAGTTGAATTTCCTTCCCATGGCAGCCCTTGGGATAGAGCAGCCATGTATCATCTCTTACAGAGCAAAAGGCTCCAACTAGCTTTTGCTTAGTTATCAGAATTCACTGTCAGTTCAGCCAGAGAAGCATTAAAGGGGACAGGGAGGTACATAAAATGCTCCTTTAGTGGATTTAACGTCTTGCGATAAAACCTTTTTATCCATTCCGGAGGACAATGTTTAAATAGATACTATTAGCGGTTGTATTTCAAAAGCCAATGAGGCTAAATAAATCTAACATTTACTTCTATTAGAAAAATAAAGATATTATGAGGCCAAGCACATATTTCTTGTCCTTAGGTATTCAATTAAGCAAAATTGCATAGATCTCCCCAGAATCTAAGACTATCATGAACAAAAAAGCGTTTTACTTAAGAAACAGAAAAGGAACAAATCAATGATTCTGAAATAATGTACATCCGAGAAACAACTTAAAAAATGGACCCAGTTGGAAGTAAAAGCGTCGTAAATACAGCTTCCTGACAGATTATATGAAATGCTCCGAAGAATGAATATCCCCTAAAAGGCCATTAAGTGTGAACTTGGAACGGGTAACTTCAGTTGTCTGAAACGGCTGTTTTTCATGAGGATTACGTTCTGATTTGCTTTTAGCTGACATTGAGCAAACCCTTTGAGAAACACCACTCCGTGTGTGTCTTTTTTTTCTTTGATTCGTTACTTTGATGCATGCATTCTCAACAGATTTTTCTATTGCAGAAGCAAATGAAAACTTGTTGTCAAAACAGAATTTGAAGGGGGAGGGGAAGCAAACGTGATTCCATTTACTGCATAAAAATCATTTTGCATATGCCATCAGCTTGTCACTGAATGCAAATGACAATCACATTTATTTTCTGTAGGGGGTAGGAGCGAGTCAGTATTATCTCTGGCACCAGGATGCTGAATTAAGACAACCACCTGTCCATTATCCACTTCCAAATCCTTTTAGTCTTTAAATGACAATTGACATTTCGCAGCCATCTTGTTGAAATATTAATGCGTTCAAAAGTTCAGATGACTGCAATCACTAAAAACAGAGGGACCCAACAAATTAAAAGCAAAACAAGGGGGGGGGGGGGTGTAAAAAATTGACCACCAAACTTTGATTCTGAACTTTCAAAGAAGGGTCCACTATGATCAAATGTTGAGTGAGATATGGGTCTTTATTGTTCTCAGATTGGTTCTAGGTTCCTTATTGAAAAACTATTGTGCTCATCTCTGGCTCTTAAGGATAGTTAAGTGCTGCAGACATCAAAAGCACGATAACAAGTAATACTCAAATGAGGGAATCACTGTGTTGGTATACAGCATAGTTGCCTCATTAGATCTGGTTCCCTTGCCAGAGGAGGGAACATATTCAGAGACAACACTTACTACATTTGCATCATATACTCTCCCCAGGGTGTTCCACTCAACTTCGAGCGGAAGTGGGCAGGAGGGCACCATTGTACTCAGGATGGCAGTCTTAATTTGTGATATGCTTTCCCAGTCACAGCTTTCATTAGAACAGGGAGAAAAAGTTTTCCCAACCTGCAAGAATTTGAACCTCTTTCCCTTCTCCAGTATCAGGCTGAAAACTGAAACCTCACATTTTTTTTTATTTATGAACTGAAAACCTGAAAAGGATCAGGTCAAGCAGGTCACCGTGTTTCACACATTTGAAAAATGTTTCGTGGTGACTGCAAGCTGCCTTATTTTTTTACAGCAAATTCTATACCCACTTACTGGGCCACTGGACTGTATGCCAATGTATTTTAACTTTCCAACTTTTGGCATCCAGCTGTGTGGGTCTTTTGGGTTTTTTAAAATCAACTCTACGTCCAATTTCTCATGTTTCATAATGTAGAATACTTGACTCTTTTGGATGTTTCTCATGGCCAGACTGAAGCAGGATGGGTACAAGTATATTGAACTTATGTATACAGGCAGTCCTCAGACTTACGACACAATTGGTTCCTGAAAACCGTGTCTTAAGTCAAAATGTTGTAACTCGGAACCAATTCTCCCATAGGAAACAATGCTATAAATGGGGGATTGGTTCCTGCACCAAGGCCCGATACCCTGTTTTCACCAGAAACAACCCAGAATTTTGTACTCAGTCAATTATAGATGAGTAATACAGCTACATTAATGTATTTATATTGTGAGTAGCAATTGTATTGATTTGGAAGGACTACTTTGAGGTGACTTTGCTGGATGTTTTGAAGGGCTCTCGGCTGGAGTCTTCTCAAGAGCCTTGGCTACAGATTTTTCTGGAGCCTTGTCTGCTTTCTTAAAGAAAGTGTCCAAGCAAGTTTGGACAGATGTTCTCCAGGGAGCTGGGTGACGCAGCGAACTTGTTCACCGGCATGGCTTGGCGTTAGATCAAGTGTTGTAAAGTCAAAATTGACATCAGAAAGTTGAAACAGGGTGTCAATTTATAAACGCTGTAAGTGCGAAATGTGGTAACTCGAAACGTTGCAAGTCAAGGACTGCCTGTATGTGTATTAACTTGTTTAAGTATATTAAATATTCCAATATCATTCAAAATCTATGCGCCAGCTTAATGCATCTGGCTGAAGGTGTCAAAGAGCAATTCATCAATGGTACAGAATAAGATTTTTCTTACCACGCCCAATTGACCATGGTTAATGGGTCCGTGAAGAAAAAAGTAGCTAGGAGAAGCAGACTAGGAGAAGCAGCCCTGCTCCTGAAGAGATGTTAATTAATGTGGAAATATGACTTGATGATGCTGCCAAGGGCACGGAGGTCTGTGATGTGTTTGTCAGGCTCTAAACAATAAAACTGAGTAAGGGTGGGCAAACAGTAATAATGATGATTACTGATAATAATACTGGTTAATGTATGCAGTACTACTCAAAAACATAAGATAGGCAGGTTCCTGACACACCTGGGTCTGGTCCAAACACTGCTGAAGTCAGTGGAATGCTCTTCCATTCAGGACTGTATGCAAGGATGCTAATTATGAGTGTGTTAATTAAGATTTGGTGTTGGGTTACCTCAACCCAGCAATGTTTCTTCAGGCTGGATTCCCACTAAAGAACTACAGGATGCCACCATATTTGCTGTAAGCCTTAATTCGCACACACAACTGTGAAAATTGGGATGGAGTTAGCAGATAGATTTTGCTGGATGCCACTTTAATCCACATCAGAAAATAAGTGACAGCTGTTTTAAATGTACGAGTAATATTTACTACCATAGCCCAGACAGCTCCTGAAATTATTTGGATGTCTATTGAATTATAGCTATTCTTAATTGCATTATGGAAAAGCACTCGTTTGATGTATTGGCATCTTTTTTGACGCACAGAAATTTTGTATAGATATACTGTTTATCACAGTGTGAGCCACAGAACTAACATTTATAAAGGAAACTATCTAGTAGATGCTACTCTTTCAGCTTTTTTTTTTTTTTTTTTTTAACCTAGAGTATTCCTTTTCTTTCTCTGACTTCAGCTTCTTCGAGACCCTCTTGTAGATGTTCACAGGCAAGCACAATAATGGAAGATCTCCTTATAAGGGACTAAGCAGGCCAGGAAATAAGAAATAAAGTATGTTGCCCACTTGGATTTAGTCATTCTGAATTAGGCCTCAATTCAGCAAAGCATTTAAGCATCCAATATCGATGAATGAAGCCTAAAGACTTTAAAATATGCATTTAGCTGCCCTACCGAATTGAGATCTCAATGCAGAAGCTGTTGTCCCTAAGCCTGTAAAGATAACACTTTAGTGTTAATCTGTTTATTCTAATCTAATATTAATCTGTTTTTTCTAAATTTTCCATAGGACCCCATAGGTGTGGTAGCTCATGCCTCAATTCTCCTTTATGGGATGCTCCCTGGCAAGATATTTCCCACGATACTTCATAGTTATGTGACTCGATCTGTATCGGAGCACTCAACAGAGAGATGAGTCAAGGCAAATGGAGCCCAGCCCAGGAGCCCAGCTCAAAGGAGAATTAGGGAGTGAGATACAGGCTGGTAAAGGGAGGAACATTTTCACATAGACATTTTTGATTTTTAGACAAACTGCGTTTTCCTCTTAGAAATTTCCAGCTGCAGTTAATGGATGACTAATTCAAGACAGACCTAGCACAACAGTGTCTCCCCACTGCACTCACCTGGAGGTACCCAAAACTCCCAGGGTAAAAGAGGAGCTAAGTCTTCATGACCTTTTTAATAGGTGGCTCTTGAGTGAACTAGTGCTCACTGCGCAGATGGTGGCCATCATGGAGTTTGCTGATGATTGGATTCTAATCACCAAGATCATTTTATATTGTCTGCTGATCAGCCATTGGGTCGGGGGGGGGGAGGGGGCAGTGTTATTCTCATTGTTATTGTCCTGGACTGGATAAGAAAAAGTAACATGAAGGTGAAATGATTGCTGTTATCATGTACAATCGATTCCCTTCTCCCCATGCTCTTTCAAATCTAAAGTTCTTTTTTTTTCCCCCCAAACCAGACATTTTGAGATATGTTTAGAAACTTAGGGAAATACATGACTAACATTTGCCATAAATGAAAAAGCACTGATGCATTTTGCTTATTCTGAGAAACTTGGGGGGGAAAAGTCATAAAACAGAAATTTACATGAAGTGAAATAATTTCAGGTTTAGACACAGGGTAAGACTCTATTTGATGCACTGGGCCCTTTGCAGCACTCTGAATATAAGAAATGTGTGGAATAAGTCACCAGTGAATCCACCTGGCAGAAGCAGGATCCTTCGGGTAGAACAAAGTGCTCTTTGCTTCATCCTCTCTACTCCCAACGCTGGCAGCACACACTGGGTATGAGAAGCAGGTGGCAACACAGCTGATGCATAGGCAAGTAGGGCTGAAAGGGATCTTTAGACATCATCTAGCCCAACCCTCTGCTCCAGGCAGGAACATCCCTGTCCAAATCATCCCGGCTAATACTGTTCTCCATCTATTCTCAGCTGCGGGGTGGCTCCTACTCGGTCTCTGCAGTTAAGTACAAGTTCAAGCAATTCCTGAGGCTGTTCTGAGTCATGACGGGGGACTCGCAAGTCCCCAGCTGACCTCAGATCCCAGAAGGCACAAACGTATCTTAAAGCCACCCTTTCCTCTGCATTGAGCAGAGCTTTGAGAGACTAGATAATCTGGCTATAGCATGCAATTAATTTTAGTGTCTGTCTGTCTATTTGTGTAGTATTTCCTACAGCAGTGCATGCTTGGGAAGCTGCTTTGAGAGATGCATTCTCTGCACTGATAGCCATTTCTTATTTTGCAGCTGTGGGTGTTTCTAGGTGATGGGACAGAAGTAGTGAAATAAAAAGTGACAGTACATGTCAAGTGTTGTTAAGCCCCCGTCATTTCAACTGTCAAACAAACTGAGTTGGCACAAAATGAATGCAGCTCTTCAGCAGCACTAAATGACTTTAGCATGAGTGGTGGAGCTGATCGAAGACCTTTGCGCACACCACATACCACCGTCACTTAAAAAACAAGGAATAACCGAACATTTCATACTGCTGATGCTGCCAGTGAGGGTGATGATCTGGGTAGTGCTGCAGCCTGGCAATTTGTTGTAAGGAGCTAATACAGCTGAGCAGGCACACCATGCTAAACTGAAGGGGCTGACTCTTGTACGTTCAAATAGGATGAATGGTCTTGTGTGTAAGGACTGATCAATCAGGAACTCTGACATGGAGGCAGGGATTGAATCCTGGTCAGCAGAGTCTACCTGTGAGACCTCCAGTCAGAAAAAAATTGCTTCAGCCGTGGATTTGCACGCTTAAATAAAACTGCTTTTCTCAGAGACACCCAAATCACTGCAATGCTCCTAATTTGTGCGCTGCCTCTGTTTAAAATTTACCCCAACTGCCAGTGATTATTCAGCTTTATGCATCAAAAATTATTTTCCTACAGCCATTTCCTATTGCTGTTAATGCAGATGGCCCCACTCAGTCACACTGATCAATGGCATTCGGTTGTAAAGTCTAGATTGGAATTTTTTCTTTAATTCCTCTGCTGTTTGCAAAGGTAGGAAAAGTGCCATTTGGATATAGTTAAAGAACATTACAGCTTATGGAAGTGTCATTTAGAATTGATTAGAACCTGAATAACCTGCCTTGGCATGAAAATACCAAGCACATCTCACTTATTGCTCAGAAGACGGAGATTTAAATTCTGATCTCATTACACCAGTTTAAACGTAGAGTTATTTGTTTTTCTGAAGCAGGTTAAAGGCAGCAAGAATTGTATGTATGAGTCAGGAAAGTTTTATTCTTCATTAACCTGGAGATCTGGGTCCAATAATTAGCACCTACATATTTACAGTTTAGTATATGTAAAAAGTGCTCATATACTACTGGTGATAGGCTGGCAGCATAAGCCTTTAAAATAAAATAGACAGAAACTGGTGTTTAATAACAGTTTTCCATTGTCCCTGAAAAAAATAATCGTCATTGTAGTAATATAATTGCTCATATTCCATCTGAATGGATATAACCCTTATGACATTTGTGACATACAGGAAGAAGCATAAAGACAGAAGTCGCAACGCACGTGTTCTTCTCTTGGATAACCACA
Organism: Crocodylus porosus; assembly: GCF_001723895.1. Taxonomy (NCBI): domain Eukaryota; kingdom Metazoa; phylum Chordata; order Crocodylia; family Crocodylidae; genus Crocodylus; species Crocodylus porosus. Next base: position 9,861,407 of record NW_017728932.1, on the reverse strand, counting down.
CATATTTCCAGTGACCTCAAATCAATAACCTAGATGACTTATAAGAATCTGGCCCCAAGTGCTAAACTCAGCCATTAGGACTAAGTGTGACGGAGTTTTGCCATTAACTTAATAGAAATAGGATTGCACAGATTAACCTCCTTTTTCATCATGGCTGGAATTGTGGAAGTGTGCAACTCTTACAGGGTTTCCTCCTGATGGAGCCAAACAAGAAGATAGCTCAGGAATATCAAGACTGTTAGACAAGATCCCATCTATATAGTATTTTCCATTTCTCGATCCCAGATAACATCTTCATGGCAAATCTCACCCAATTTCACAGCTGGGGAGAGGAAGGCAGACGGACAAGATTACTTGTGCATTCATCCCCCACTGGTTATAGGAAGAGATAAAGAAAGAAACCCACTCTCTTAGGTTTTCCCTGGGTTTCTCCCCGCTAGGGTTGTAGCTACAAAAATCATGTTTTGTCAAATCTAGATCTCAAACTTCCTGTGCCTGGCAGTAGTGGCCTGAATCATGCCAGGCTGCTCCAGTCATACCAGTTCTCCAACCAGAAACAATGCCATCCAGTCCGTGCTGTACTGGGGGCAGGAGAATTGCCAGTCACTTAGCTTGTGGGTGAGACATGGCTTCCTTCCCTCATTAAAAAGATAGTTTCTTAAGCTTCTGGTAATATGATTTACACTCTGATTTGTACTGATACTCATCAGAAGGAAAAAAAAGAAAGGACTATCCTTAAAAAAGACGAGTTACCAGAGGTAGCACGAATGAGCCTGAGCCTGGGAAGTGCCAGCAGAGTATCTTTCCGCTCGAACTAGAATTCAGAAATGATAACATCTAAACTCCATGGAAAAAGAAAAAAAAAAAAAAGATGAAAGGGCTTTAACTCCCAAAAAGGCAAGGCCAACAACACTGCTTGCCTTTGTGAAGCCAGATGTGAAGACAGACAATTGAGGGAAAAAAAGCCAAGTTGGAGCTGAAAGCAGGATTTTTAAAAAGACAAAAAATGAAAACGATGCTGAAAGAACAACTGCTCCTTTCAAAGCCATTAGATGGGGAAGCTCAGTTTTAAAAAGGGATGCATTTTTGAAATGTTGCTGCTGGTTGCCAAGCAACTGCTGTGCCCCTGCCACATTGGCAACAGCAGCATGCCTCGAAATTTGGGAGCTTGCACTGCAGAAACAGGAAGGGGAGGAGGGAAATGCCAGGTCCCCAAAATACTGGACAGCGGGCGGTGGGATTGTTCGGTCAAGTGGTGCTGAGAGCACACGTGCACATGCACGCACAATGTACCTTTGTCTGTTGGGGGGGGGGGAAAGTACACTGTGCTGCATGTTTTTCAAGATACATTGATATTTTCTTTAGGAGAATGGGTAACTCTGAGAAGGGCAGGTGAATTCAACATAAAATGAAATTTGTTTAAAACAAGATAGATATCTGAGGAAGGCAAAAATGTTCATGGCTGCTGAGAATCACACATGCAGGTGTTATAGGCTCTTGACTGAAGAATGGGGGACATACAGTGGTTGAAGATGCAGTGGCGTAAATCTAGAAGAACCCCAAAAACTGCTGTGGAGCATCTCTGAATTTGAACACACGCAACCGAGAGTACAGTCTGGCATGCAAAGGAAGCAGCAGACAGCACATTAAGGGAAAGAGAAAAGGTTTGCATAAACACATTGGGCTCATAAAAGTTTGTCAAGGGGATTGGGCTGGCTCAGGGGTTGTCTTTCAGACAGCTTGTAAGCAAGACGTTGCATTTTTAGAAGTCCCAAAACATTTCACCTGGACCTATTTGTATGAAATACCGTACTTCAAATGTTTCATTGAACTACATTGCCTTTGCTTAGAAAAATAGACTGCATTTATAATGTTCTGAAAATGATGAAATAACAACAAATGAAAAATACATTTCTCACTTAAGGTCACATGGAGCATATCATGTGGACCCAAACAATATTTTGGGGCGCTTTCTCATTTCAGATAAACATATGTGCAAAAAGAATCCTGCAAGAACATCCATAATGTTCCCTTTTTGCACACTACAGACACAAAACACTTTATATCATTACAACATGCTACAGGCAAAGAGCATTAGAGATGAAGGTAGTGGCAATGATTTATCACTGCAGTGACATGCTATGTACGAAGGATCCTAGGAAGAGGGCCCATGCGCCCAAGTATAGAGGGAGAAAGGGGAAAATAAAAATAATAGTCCATACCACTCTGACCTGGAGAAAAAAATCCTTCCTAATCCCCAAACTGGTGACTGGTATGATCCCAAGCACACACTAGGGCCACTAAAGTCACACCTTTTAATACCAGTAGCAGCATTAGCACTCTTCAGCTGGACTTCCTCTTCTAGCTGTGGCCAATGTCCAACACTTTAAAGAATGGCAAAAAAGAAAAATGTAAAGAATTGCTGTGTGTAGGCTTTCCCATGTGCACAAATAAAGATAATAGGTTTTACTTAGCTCACAGGGTAAACGTTTGGCACATCACTGGGAAGATGATGGTAGGCGTTATCATCACTGATTCCGCTATTGCAGCGGGAGTTGAGTGGCATGACTGTATCTTTATTGGGAACCTCTGAAGTGTAGCGAGTGGGAGGATCTTTTCACTCTAATCTGTGTGCTTGTTTGGATCCAAGGTGTTGGTTCAGATTCGGCACACTCCAAAATTGGTGGAAAGAAGTCTTCCGAAACGGTTCCCAGAAACAAGAGAACTACAAACATACCATGCTAGATGGCTTCAAATGTGATCGGATACTAAAAATGGAGCATCTTCATTTGCTCCATACCCAACAGAAGATGACAGGCATTGCAAACCACACTTCTTGTCCACGCGAACCAGCACCCGTTTCTGACAGTGACCAATTGCCAGTACTTTGGAAGAAGGTTCAAAAACTTTGCTGCAGTCAATTACAGAATAACCCAAACAGGGCATCCCTACAGAGATGTATCCTCTTTCAAACGTATTTTATTTCATAAGATTTAATCATCCACGTTTTCCTACCCGTAGATACCCATTTTTCTTTGGAATACTGCAAAGCTCCTGAGCCAATGCTACAATGTTGTGTTGCAGCCCCATGGGGTACTTATGCACTGGGTGCACAATGGCTTCCTCTAAGCAGCTTACATTTGTTGGTTTTCAGTTGCATTCAGTACCATCTTTGCCTGATAGCATAAGAAAAACTAATGAGTCCCTCTAGTCTACCACCTCATTCCCATTCATCTTTCTATACTTCTTGCATGCTTTTTCTTTACAATTCCTTCAACTCTCTGGATCCATCCTCTCATTGTTACCATCCCTTTACTGTTTGTGCTGCATTTAATAAAAAAACAGAACAACTTTGGGCACAAAACACCTACCTGACCTAACTGGATACAGCCCTGAAATGACATGCTAATTCATGGAACCTGAAGATGACCAACTAATTGCCATGACTCAAGCATTTCTCTTTTCGAAGGCAGTGCATGTTAACTGCAAGGCCAGCTTTCAGTGAGCACTGCATGGTAGCCCCACTCTCATTTAAAGTCTGCATCAGCGTGATCTTTGTTGTGCTGGGTGTCTGGGGCTCACTAATTGATGCTGTCAGGGCCTGATAATGAATGGCTGAGTCAGTGTGCAACAACCCCTCACCCTCATTTAATGCTCTAACAATCTAACTTTTTGCCACTAAATCTGCAACAAGAAATACAAAGGTTTCTGAGAGGTGCTGATGCTGTTGTTTTATGATACAGGCCAACATCGGAGACTTCTGCATGTTTACTGGTCAGGTGAATTTCTATCTACTCAAGTTTATTACGGTCCACTAAAAATAAAAAGCAAGGCATGATTTATACTTGTCAAAAGACTGAGCTTTCAAGCACCAAACAAAAGCAGGCTGATTTAATTGAAGGCTTTGGCTGGTGTTGCTTTTGTGATTAGTACAGCATACAGTTTGATAATCTTCATTATTCTTTCACATCGTGGAGTAGAGCAGGGAAGCGCCCCACAGACCCCAACCCTGGGCTCCATCTGGGGTAGACTATATTTCAATGCCATGGTGAGACCTAGCGAGCATACAGCTAGGACAGCAGTGACATAAAAGAGGCATAGTGAAATTTCACTATTTGCCTTTATTCCCTCTGAAGGCAACTGTAATTCAAAGATAATCTAGGCCAGGACCATGAAAGGGCACCACTTGGGGAAAAACGAAAAATCAGTTTTTAAACTAAGTGTATTTTCAGGAGAGGCTCAGGTAAACAGTGAGGTCTAAATTCAAAGCCTGTCCACAGCAAACCTATGGACTAGATTCTCCCCTTTCGTTTGGTCAGCACTAAAGCGTTCCACTCACTGCAATGGCATCACTCCCAACTTACTTTGGGTGACTGGAGAGGAACATTGACGACACGTAGGGGATCAACCGTGCACCCCCTGGAAGCACCAGTCGCAAAACCAGTTTTGCCGCTAGCTTGGCAATCAGCTGTTGGGGGACCCCCACCTCCCTGGCTGGCAATTGGCCACTGGGGGACACCCCCCAGTCAGCAATCAGCTGCTGAGGGACACCCCTTGCCCCCAGTTGGTGGTTGGGGGGCACCCCCCCCCTTGACTTGGGAGGCACCAGTCGCCCATGGAAAGGAAAACAGTTATGCATTCATCACTGAAGCCATAGGAGATGAGATGTAGGCTCACAGTTACATCAGTGAAATAGGACATGGAAGGTCTGGCTACAAGCACTGCGTTATAAGTGCTTTTTTCACTACTACAATTAAATGCACTGCAAGTCGCAGAGGAAGAAACTAATACATCAAAACAGGGTAGGGGGTACTAGAACAGGGAAGGAGCGAAACAGTGGACCTAGTGAAATGTCAGCAAGAGGAATCCTGACAGGTGCGTGGGAACCAATGTCAAAATGGCCCCACGATTTATTTCAATACAAAATATCAAAATCAAAACGGTTTGAAATTTTTAACTGGTATTTTGGAATGGTCCAGCCCAAGAAAATTTGCACTTTTTCTTCTGGTTTGGAATGAAAACTAATACTGAGATAACGGAAATGGAAATTCCAGATTTCTCTCACCACTGCTCAATACTTTCAAACCCAAATGTTTCTAGGGGTTTCATCTCTATAGAGCAGAAGGCAGTACATATGTAGATACTGGAAGGGATATCACACATGAAGTTGTACAAGCCCTCATTTTGCACATCCCCGTAGCTGGGTGGTTAGTAAAATGCACTATAATACCCACATGTGCACAATGTTATGGGCATCTGAATTTTTATGGCTGAGCCTTTCAGCAAGCCTGCTCTTAGAAACTTCAAATTAATTCTTTGCTTTCCCTCACTCTAAAGTCCTGATTCATGCACAGTCTTCACAGCGCCTTGGATTGAACCCAGCGGTAGAAAAAGAGATTAGTAAAATATGATTCATAAAACCAAATCTGCAAAAAATATTGCAGAAGAAACACAATACAAGAAGCCACCTGTTCCAATTCAGTGAGCTGGGAGAATGCAAGAAAGTTAGCTTGTTTCCAGGTAATCCTCCAGAGTTTTCTCCTGTCCTCTGAGAAGACCTGGGCATCTTTTTCCTCGTCATTTCTGCTGAAAGGCCATGTTGTCATCTCGTTTCTGTTCCACCAGTTGTACTTCTTTTCCCAGCGCGGCTAAACCGTACCACCAATGCCTGCTTGTGCAGTGGTGTGTGCAACTGCCATCTGTGCTGCTGGCACCTCTTCAAAAATTATTTAAATATCCACAAAGCTTATAAGGGTGTAAATGAAACATGACAAAAACCGTAATGCAACATAATGTGCGAGTGCAGTAAGGGAGCATCAACAAGTTCACAACATTTTTAATGGGAAAACCCCCCACCTAGTGTCACACAAACTCCCTTGCTATTTTTTTTTGACGGGCTGCCAAATTTTGGCTGGTTAGAGCTTCCTCCATCTGCCTCAAAGCAAGGTCAATCCCAGAGGCTGCAGAGAAAAGGCCAAGTCTTCTAAATGTGTGTGGGGCCTTGCTGCAGGCAGTACTGTGATGCAGAGGCAAAACAGTTTGACCTCAGCTGTCCTAGCGCTCTATGAGTTTGTATTGTGGATGACCCAGGTGTCACCAGATTGATGCCATTCAGTTGTAGAGCATGTGGCGCAGTGAAAGGAAACGTGTGCTCTCTGATCACTGAGATTAGGTACAGACATTCGAAAAGCCCAAGGCAAAAATCGAACCGAGTTGCACAGTTTTCTGTAAGTGACAGTTTAGATCTGTAGCAAACAGAACACGCATTTGCCCTTGGGGGATAAATCTTAGATCAGGTTCTGCCATTTTTAAACCAGTCTATGTATGCCAAACTTCTATGCTGTTACAGGTATACACCAGTTTCCAATCGCTTATACTGATAAAAGTGTAATGTCTGTAAATGGCCTGAGTGTCAGATACATATGTCAATGAAAAGACTCCCAATGGCTACAGTTGGCACTGCACCTCTTAAGTAGCAGTCTTTGAAACGGCAGTAATATCATACGTAAAGAAGTCTGTGGCATACCCCAATTCCAGTCTGAAAGAGCCCCCCTCTCTACAGGGAGAAAAAGTTCCGACTCAATCACGAGGTGCCCAGAATGGGAAGGATATATGGGGTTTTCATTGAGTGGATAGGTAGTTCTTATTTGCATGAATGTCCAACTAATGTAGGCACGGTGAAAAGAGAGACTATGAAAAAGAAAAGATTGGGTCTCAAGAAGATACATTATCTAGTTTTATTAATAAAGACAGAAGCATCTGATAGAAGTAGGCAGTCACATCTCAGAAATTCCTGAAAACCCACTAAATCACATCAGCATGCTTTTACATGCCTAAGTCCTGCATTCCTCATTGTAGGAAAATTTCTTGTTGAAGTCAGTGACTTCAACAGTCAATGGAAATTTTATCCAAGACAAGATTGAGTAAAGACTCCATAATTTATCTCTTAGAAAGAAAATGAAGAAGCCAGAGTTTGTATTTAAGGAGTCCCAAAGATTAGTTATTCAACAGGTGGAGGGTCCAGATAACCCATTGTTTTTGAGGACTATTGTGGAACAGATGGCACATACCTTTCACTTAGGAATTAATCCTAGTTCTACAAATATGCAAGCATGTAAAATCAACTGTGCTGTTGTGGCTTTCCAACAGCGTGAGAGAAGAATACAGCAGCATGAGGGGAGGCAGAGTGGCCCCAAAAACTGCATTAAGGCTTTACAGATTGAAGAGTTAGAGGAGCATGATCCCCCACCTACACAAACAACCCTAACCCCAAGCTCAAGACCTGATGCTACACACAGAGATGACTAGATTGGAAAAAAAAACAATGGGCAAAATCTTCACCTGGTGTAAATTAGCATAGGTCCACTGAAGTCAACAGGTACAGGGGACTTGCACCATCTGTGCATATATGGCTCTCTAATTTTGCCTCTCTCTTTTTTCTTCAAAGCAGCATAGATCCCAATATGTCCACCTTCCCCCATTATTCATCACTAAGTATTAATATTTATATGTTCATATCAGGCCCGTTACCCCTAAAAGTGACTTTCTGTCTGCAGGCAGACTCTGATGGGGAATTAGCACCCAACCGCAAAATTTCCCAGTGCCTCACCAATGACAACCCTTAAAAAACCCCATTAAAATAAATCAGGAAGTGGACTTCAATTATATTTCATATACACATTTCAGGCCAGAGAGCTGGAAAATCATTGTTATTATTATTTGCATTATATTAGATGTTTGAGGACCTAAGTTCGGGGTCCTGTTGGGTTCAACACTGCACCAACACTACGAAAACAAAGAAGAGCTTACAAGTATGTTGCAGAGGCAAGAAATTCTGGGCAAAATTCACCACAAGCAAGAATCCACTACAGTTCATAGATTAGTTTCTGATTACTCCATTTGGCCTTCAAAGCAACTATTTACAACTGCTTAGTACTTTACAAACAGCAAACAACCAGGATGACCGAAGCATTGATCAAGACAGTGCATGCTAAAGATGAAAAATGGAGCGTTAATGACCTTAATTCCAGCAGCATCCTGCACAAAGCTTATCTTATTTAGCTTCTTTCTGTTCACAATAGGCTTCAATCTCTTTTTTAATTAACTTGGAAGTTGGGCAACAAAAGGAACAGCAATTGCTACAATGATTCCTAGTTCTGCCGAAAGCCTACCTTCATCTCTCAACCTCTTCAGTCACTGGACATCAGCTTGGCTTTTTTATTGTCACTCTCTTGGATGCAGATCATTATTTTGGCTCCATAATCATGTGATAGGGCACCATCCAAGATGCTAGCTCTTTCATCTTTTCAGTTTAATTTATCTAAGAGTAAAAATTTATTTGCAGGCTCTTGCCGGCACTTGAAACCAAGTACACTTTCAGCCTTTCATGACTACTCTTAGGAATAACCTGCCGGCAAGCATTTGCAAACCTGAATACTCTCCCTAGTAATAGCAGCACTGGGATGAGTGAATGCCATAGATGAGGCTCAGAATCTTACAAGCTGCTTCTTGTGTGAGGCACTTTTGCTCATAAACCTCTTCCTCCATCATTCAGGTCTATGTTTCCATGGTTGGTTCAATAAGACAAACCAAGACAACATCCTGGGCTTCATCTTATACAAATCATTCATCGGTACTACAGTGATTTGCTCCAGCTGTGTACCTGGCTCCCATTGATACAATTAAAGGGAACTCTAGGAGATAAAAAAGAGCTGAAAAAAAGCTTCCCAGAGACGGACATTTAAGTGGATAACTCATACAGGGTAGGAGACCTGGCTGCATTAGAGATCAATGGGAATTCTGCCACTCCATCAAACGGACCAAGCAGTTTATACTTTGTGCACGTTTGCACACATATGCAATTAATCTGCTTGTGCCTGCCCCTTTTCAACCGTCTCACTCCATTTCTTTTTTCCTCGTTCCACATTCTGCTCAGGTTTTAAAGCGTGTGTCATTTTCTACTATCTTTCTTAAAGTGAATCTCACACCCATAATCTTCCAGCTGAGCCCTTGAAGTCTCTCTCTCATTTATAGCCTAATCCAACTCCCATTGAACTCAGTTGGGATACTCTCTCTTTCTCAATTTGGCAGGTGCTGAATCAGGCTATAGTCCTGCACTAAGATATGTGTCATTGCACTGAAGATAATAGAATAATACTGATGCAAAACTGTTTTAAAGTGAAATCAGGATGATGATCATTGTGTTTGGACTAAACAAGCTTGTACATCTCTCCTAATAATAAGCATGATCTAGACAGTGCATCGTATTTTGATCTTTTCCCTTAAATGCTTGTTTTAATAGTGGTACAAAGCAGTCATATGGTAGAGTTAATGCAGTCACACCCTGACAACCTATTATTCACAATTTTATCAAAACTCAGTATAGACTTTTATTGTCCACCTCTCTGCTGTAGTGGCTTTTCACTGCTATAGTTGAAACCGTCTCAGAACTTCAGGTGCAACATGGAAAGCGATCAAAAACACTGAGGATAAATGAACCAGTAGAAATAAAGTAAAAAGCTGAATCACTGTTACAAGCTTGAGCATTATGCAGAAACAGAAGCCGTATTCACCCCTTGGAATACGGAGAGAAAACAAAGGATGGGAAAATGGGAGCATCGTTATTCTCTTCTTTGACAGATGAAGAATAGGGGCACAAAGGGCTTAAATAATCTGGAGGATCACACAAGCTGGTGGCAAAGCTGTGACTTAAAGCAGCCTTCCTTCCTCATTTATAAATGAGAGTAGTGTTGGGCTTAATCAAGAGTGTAAATTGGCCTCATCTCTACCAGGCAGTGAGAATTCAAATTCTTTCCAGGACCAGGAATTAGCAAAGAGGGTTCACAAAGGCTGTTCCACGTGGGATATAGTCTGAAGACATGTTCTTGCTATCTTCTGAAACAATGAGAAATAAAATTTTGGGTCCAAGATACGCAACTAGGATAAAATGAGGGGAATGATATTTTCCCCAAGGATCTACCTGGAATCCGGGTGACCGTGTGCTGTTACCTTCTACATTTCTGGATTAGAAACAAACAGCAGAAGGCTGTTCATCAGTATTTGCAAAAGACTGAGATTTCTAACAGCACCTCTGCTCCTATCAAAATTTCCATACAGAGGTTGATTTTCCCTTCTGCTCACCAAAAAGGCTGCATTTTTCTAAGACCTTTCTTGTATCCAGACTACTCAAGCTTTTCATTTGTATTTTATTACCTTCATGTTCCTCTTCATACATTCAACAACTTTACTAGACCGACCAGGCACACTTCTGCTTTCATTCATAACAGTTTACGTATACAGTGACTCCGTTGCCTTCAGTAAAGTCACTCCAGATTTACTTCAGTCAGTAACAAAAGCAGAATTTGGTCTGGTATTTTCTTGACTAGGCTGGTTTATTGATTGTTACTCTTTCAGTGTAATAGCATATTAGTATCAAAACAGAGCAAGCACTGCTTCAGTGGGATGAAAGATCACTGGAGCTTACAGAAGGATGAATTGCCAGAAGAACAAGGCAGGGGGAAAACCCCCATAAATTCAATCCATGTTTCAGACACTACTGTAGCAAACCAATTGTATTTGGGAGTAAAAGGGAGTTGCAAAGAATTGTACCAGGTCAAGGACTTTTTAGTTTAGTTACGGGGAAAACAGAAAACTATATACTTATACATATTTCTTCTTTTTGCCATGGCTTTGGGGTTGCCCTAACACAGGGGTTAGCAACATTTCAGGCTGGGCAGGGCAGGGCAGGGGGCACTTTAACAGAGCTTCTCTCTAATCATGGGCCTCTTAACTGGCTGCCACTACAGCCATAGCCCCTGCTGCCCTTCTCTTCCATCCCAGCAACACTGCCACCATGGCTTTTCCCTGCTGCCTAGCCATTGTGGAAAAAATGCCTTGGAAGCCCATGCCATCCCTCCCCAGATCTGTGCGCTCAATAAAAAGGCTCTGCAAGCCAAACCCAACTAAGCTGCTGACACCCATAAAACAGATGCTAATTTTCTACAACAAGGGGGAGCCACCTACGGCCCGTTAGATGGATCTGGCCCTGCGCAGCCATTTGATCTGGCCCAACAGCATTTGGCAGTGGGGGGCAGCTCTGACAGCAGTTTCTTTCCTCGTGCAGCTGCAAGGACAAGAGCCAGCTGTGGGAGATGTCTGGGTACTGCCATGGCGGAGAAGTGGTGGTATCTCAGCTTTGGCATGTGCCCTTCCCACCTCTGACATCAACGAGGACACTCGGGCCTACCGCCTAAAAACATTGCTGCCCGCTCTTCTGCAAGGTTCCTAGGACTCACAGTTACCACTGACTTCCCAATCTTTAGTTACACAAATGCGATTCCTATTTTAGCTACACAGATGTACTTTAGGATGAGTCCCTACAAAGTTAGACGAGTTAGCTAGTGTAAGAGACAGGAAAAACCATGTGGATCATCAGCAGGTCAGTGATGAAAGAGTTAGTAAGGTGTCTCTTACTAGTGAATCTTACCCTTGGCTGATGTCCTGTCCACACACAATCATGCAACAGTTTAATTAAATAAACCTATGCCACCCCCGCACACACACTTTAATTTTCACTTATTTGCGCCTTATTTTGGTTTAGCTGAAACCTAGTCCTAACTCTTCCATTCACAGGTTTAAGGCCAGCAGGAACTATTATGATCATCTAGTCTGATCTATCAAATCAACATCTGAATTAGTCTGTGTACCTTCAATTAAACTGAAATCATACGTCTGGGTTAAATTAAAATAAGGGTTTTAAACAACCCTCTATGCTAGCTTAACTCAATCCAATTCAAATCGATGAGATGCCATGGGCACAGGAGCCCTGGGTTTGCAGCCCATGCTTTTCACCCTCAGAATCAATCCTAGGTGGTAGTTGCTACCTGCGCATACACAAACAGGATGCTACATTATGCCACGACAACGCGGCAAGCCACCCGACATCTGATTTCATATTGTTGTGACCTGACCCATGTCAGAAAAGAAATTAAACACACGGAGAAAGGAAATGAAACAAACGGGGAAAAAAAACACCAAACCAACCCGGTTTAGAACTAGAGGTCACAACAAAGCAGGGTCCCCTGTTATCCATATTACTGGCTTTCTAAACTCATAACGGTTGCTACAAATGACAGACCTTGGGATTAGACAGGCTGACATTCTTTTCAGTGAGTAAGATTACTGAAAAAAAATGCAGGTTGATTGTCCAGAAAGGGCTCAGCCAGTTCAATTTGCCAAGTAGTATCAGGTGGAATGAAACATTTCAGGACTAGATTAACAGGGCTACAGGTACTGTCTACTTTTCCCCTAACTGCTGGACTATTTTTAGACTATTAAAGAACTTACCCAGAGTGTGGAAGACCTGGGATTTAGGCCCTCTTCTCCTGGAGGATATTGAAATCCATCCCTCCCAGGAAAAGCTACATAGGGCAGACGTGGGCAAAATGTGGCCTGCGGGCCAGAAGCAGCCTGCCAGGCAATTCTATGTGGCCCGCAGGGCCCCTAAAAAATTCAGAAAATTAATATTTAACTACCCCTGGCTGCCTGTCATATGGCCCTCGATGGCTTGCCAAAACTCAGTAAGCGGCCCTCTGCCCAAAATAACTGCCCACCCCTGACATAGGGTTACCTGGAATGGGTGGACTCCTCATTCTCCCCCACCAACCCTATTCTGGCTTGTATCAATAACAACTGATTATTCCTTGGTGCAAAGATTGGAGCCCAGGTCTCCTGCCTTCCAGGTGAGTATCAGTTGTTTGTTCCCTGGCTCAATGAATATTATGGTATTTGACACAAAGTGGAACAGCAGCACTAGAAAATTGAAAACCTACCCTTCCTTTCAAAAACACAATAGCATAATTAGATAAAAGGAGATATTAACCACCTCGTCTATGAAGAGAGCCCCTCCTTCTCTTTCTGAACAAGGATAAAAACTTAATTTTTAGAGGTACTTTCCCCCTCCCTCACCAAGAAAAATGGACAAAAGTGTCACGTTCCGGTTGTTCTGAACTCAAACCTGCTTCCAACTGCTGGTTCTGCTGCTCAACAGAAAACAATCAGTTATTAGCACAGCCCTAGTTTGGGCATCTGGTCAATGATGGAACAGCAAAGGATGATCTGATCGTAAAAGGCCAAACACCTGCGATTCCACTAGCTCCAGGACCGGAAGCAATAAAGAGTGTTCATTGAGGGCACATGGCAGAAGAGCAGCCTGCCTGCGGGGCTAGATGTGCTGCTTTGGCCTAGTATGAATGCACCAATGAAAGAAGGGAGTCACTATTCCAAATATTACAGTGGGAACACTAAATCCTTGCCTCATCCCCAGGAAGGAGAGTGAAATAGTGAGAGCGTATGCAGAATTTTAATGGCCAGTGACAATGCAGTGTAGTCGAAAGCAAGTTACACACCCGCACGCACACAGACTCAAGCTCTCTCTGGCTGAAACCAATACTGGAGAGACATTACAAAAAATGCATGCTTGATTTGCAAGTGCCTAATTTTTTTGTCTGCTTGCTTCTCACTACAAGTAAAAAAACCCAAACCAACTATAACCTTAGCTGGTTTCACTGAGGATAGCTGGCCTCAAGTCAACAGAGCCATGCCAAATAACACATGTGGATCTGGCCTCTGTTTTCAGACAGATGGCAGTTTTGTTTAACAAGAGGAGTGTGCAATACCTTTGGATACACCTAGAGAGTAATTCTTGTTTAGACTAAGATCCCATTATGCTGTCAGAGGTATATAAAAGGCCTTCATATAAATGAAAATGAGGCACATAAAGTTTTCTTCCCAGAAACAACAGAGAAACCAAGACAGCGAACAACTGCACTGCCCACGCCGGTCATCAGATATCACCCCCTGAAGGACTGAACTCTCAAACTTTTGTTTCAAAGTTAAAACCTGACGACTGCAGTTTGAAATCAGAAAACGGTATTACAAAGTACCAGTCAGAGCGACATATTTCAGGTCAGATGCTTAAGTTCCTGAAAAATAATTTGGCGAAAAGAACTTCTACTTAACTTTACCATTATAAGCCATGGTAAGAATGGGTTGAGAAATGTTACAGGATGCAGCTTTAGATATAAAATACTGTTCTTGAGCTTGGTTCTCACCCCAAACGTATGCTACTGCTTCAACGTATGTATTACAAAATGCCATGTGGCAATCAAAACCAACTGCGTGCAACCTGAAGAGTACTAAGCAACTTCTATGAAGAGTAAGGCATTCTTAATTGAAAGCAGTGGGGACTGAGGGCTATCAGTTCTTAGCAGGAGTGCTCAGCACCTCCAGGCGAAGGCCTCTGGTGCCTCGGTGCAAGGGAAGAATTGCAACAGTGCTGGCTTCATTATTGTAAAGGGCTCTGTTAACATTTCCATCTTGTTTCTTGTTAACACAACGAACATAATGGAAATACCGAACATTTCCTGTGATCCCTATTCAGTCGAATCTCCCAGTTTAGGTCAGTTGAGGTGAACTGGAGTTTTCCCCAGGAGGACACTGATGCAGAGTCAGTAAAGCCAGTATGTAGCATGACAAAAGATCCTGGACAATGCTGTCATTGCAGTGGATTCATTGCAATGTCACCGAGATTTTGCGCTGCAATACCTGAAGTTTTTTGAGATTTGGCTTGGAGTTTAGGACTTGCTTGAATCCAAAGCTCAAAACCTATAAGCCAAAACACTCTCAAAGCATCTTATACAGGTTTAGGACAGAGTGATGCTAAAACTGTACTTCGACTCAAAACAACAAGACATCTCAGACCCTGTCCCAACACTGAATTTCCCTAGAAAATTAGGAAGCCTTTTGGTGAGCAGATGTTTGGTCTCATAATGAAAAATCAAAGCAGGTGATTTTGGGACCTTATGGGGTTTTTTAAAAAGAAAACTTTGGGCTAGTTTGAAGTATAAACAACTTTCTGGAATAACTCTACAGCAGGGATAAGCAACCCCAGCACAGATGCCAAAGCGTGGCACATCAAGGCATCTTGCTTGGCGCATGTGCCTTGTAGCAGAAGGCAGGGAAGGGGCCGAAGCTACACTGCAACAACAAGGATTGGGCCCCTTGCAGCTCTACCCCCTTCTGCTCCTGACACACCAACATCTTATAAGTCGAGATTGTGGGTGTTTTTGGCACCAAAAGTGTTGCTGATCCCTGCTTTCAGGCAATCACCTTAGTGGAGATGCAGCTCACATTGACAAAAGGAGTTATTTTGCTGGTATAATTAAACCACCTCCTTGAATAATACGAGATCTCCCAGTCAAGAAAAAGGTTCTTTTGCTGGTATAAATTGCATCTACATGAAAAGGGGTTGACCAACAAGGCTCTCTCATGTCAGAGTGTGATTTTTTTTCAGCAGCAGAACTTTGTAGTGTGGGCCCGGGTTTTTTTTGGTCAAAACCTTGAGGACAAAGCTCTGCGCTACTATGTTGGACCTGATTCTCTTCTTGCTGCTTCTCCAAGGCAGAGCTTGTCTACATGCCTCTGGGTAGCACTACCATAGTAGATCATAACACATGCACACTCCACCAATTCTATACTCCAAAACAGATGTAATATAGTAGCCTTAGAGGAGCACTTAGCTTCCTCCAATAAGCTTTCTGTCTCAGGTGTTCATCTTAGTACACATGCAGTCAGAAGCATAACAGGGCAGATCTGTGTCAAGAGGAGCAATGCATGCAGTGCCACTGTGTAGGCTACGTTGCATCAACTTTGGGGTTCAGGCTATGAGATGTGGGTATGTGTAGAGCAGCCCGGAGGCATGGCAAGCAGGCCCTGGTCTCTAACCCAGTAGAGCTCTTCAACAGATGCTTAGTTGAAACATGGGAGTAATTTCATTGAAGACTTTTCACATCCAAAAGATTAAGGATTTAGTGGGTTGGAGTCTTAAGGAAGCATCACTTATACCAGCGAAAGTGAGAGAATATTTCCATACGTATTTTTAGCAGCTCGGTGTTACATTGCTAATCCATTCTGCTAACCTAGAGAATGTATAATTGGTATGCAAACCTGGAGATTTCTTCCCACATTTGTCTTCATAGCAAACATGCTGCCGTGCGATTTTGTTACTATAACCTCATTAGAACATTCATTCGACTAGTATGATGCTAGACTCCCCTCCCGCAAAATTAAACCCAAACTAAAAGATATCAAATAATTATGTGATGCATTTCTCGTGTTGCTTTTAAGGGCTTTTTACTTAACAATTCACAAAAAATGTGCTGAACCACAACGGATCTTCCATCTTGACTGTGAATTAGCAAGGGTGAGAGAGGATTCATTTATCACTTTAGATCTACAAGTGCACATTGCTTTTTATTCACTAAAATGAGCTATAGCAAAGGTTTCCTTCCTGCTGAAAGACACAAAACACAGTGTAGTGAGGCCATCCTGTTACTCTAAATCCACCAGAATGACTGCAACTGTAGTCTTGTCAATATGCAAAACCCCAGAAAATGCTTGACCTGTTACTATCAACAAAAGGATTTTAGCAGTTCAGATTTATACCTTATCAAGTCTGAAGGACTGTCAGACTTCATGCAAATGGTATAATGGCTCAAACCCCTTAATTTCCATTTCTTGAATTTCAGCCTATGAAAAACCTGATGTTTCTGAAAGACTTGGCCAATTTTTTAAAAGGTGATAATTTTCACCAGCCCAGCCACCTAACACTGATATGATAATAAAACCAGGCACATCCTGTTGCGGATAAACAGATCAAAGTTGCCATTTTCAGGGTCATCTTTCATTTTTATTTAGTCCCTAATGACCCAAGCAAGACAAAAGCTCCCTTTTGCCAAGGAGGGGCAGTTCACATCCTGATAAGCTTGCAGATGGAACGGAAACGTCAGACAAAGAGAGAGATGTATGCAGAAGCCAAGAGACTTGCCCAAGGTCAGAGAGTGGAACTCAGGTTCAATCGCTGTACCACACTGCCACCCCGGAGGTGGAATAAGACACAGAGGAGTGGCAGCTGACTTTGCTGAGACACAGGTTTTGACTTGATCTGGCAACGAATTCAAACACAATATGTGGAGCCTGAACATCTGCTTTCTTAGTGGCTACCCAGCACTGCCGATGGGTGAGGGGAAGAGAATCTCTTTCAACTTCCCAAACCCAAGGCAGCCTTGACCCAGAACATCCCTTGCAATAAACTACAGCCACCTCAAGGATGCTCTAAGTCACTCATTTTCGACCTTTTCTCATTTGTGGATCCCTAAAACTTTCAAATGGAGGTGCAGACCCCTTTGAATTGTAAGTGTGGGTATTCACTCGGGCTGCGAAGCTTCGGGTGGTAATTTGGCCCAATTCAGTGGCTGAATCTCCAAATCCCAACTGAAGCAGGGGACCAATAAAAAGGTCTGAATCTATTCAAAGCTCTCCAAATCTTCAGAAAAGATCTGGAGCGCTTCGATGATTCGGGCAGTCCCCGCTTGCTGCAGCAGGGAGCTGGAGCTGACTTGGAGCTGGTAAGTAGGGGGTGGGAGAAGGGGGCTGGAAGAGGGACAGGGGACCATGGGAGGGCCCCTGCCAGCCCCCCCGACACCTGCCCGCTCCCCTAACCCTCCCCGCTCCAGCTCCCAGTGCTTTAAAAAAAGCCCCACTCACACTCAACAGGTACTACTGGGTGGGGGGGCAATCCCCACTGCCCCATGCTGTGTGGGGGGTCTGTCACGAGCCCCATGACCCCCTCTCCCACTCCCCCAACCCTGCCCCAGCTGCAGCCCTTTAAGAAAAAAACCTGAAAAAAAGTGACTCACCAGCTTCTGCAGCAGCCTTGGGGCTTCAGGGGGCTTATGGAAAAGCCCCCCATGTGGCACGGGGCAGTGGGGATCACCCCTGTCAGGCAGGAACTGGCGAGTGCAGGGTTTTGAGGGGGGTTCCTTAAAGGGCTGGAGCTGGGGCAGGCAGGGCAGCCATGTTGGGGCAGGGACAGCAGGGGGTGGGTTGGGGAGGTCGTTCAGAGCCCCCCATGCAGCGAGGGGCAGTGGGA
The DNA here is from genome assembly GCF_001723895.1 of Crocodylus porosus. Taxonomy (NCBI): domain Eukaryota; kingdom Metazoa; phylum Chordata; order Crocodylia; family Crocodylidae; genus Crocodylus; species Crocodylus porosus. Next base: position 9,843,418 of record NW_017728932.1, on the reverse strand, counting down.
GGGAGCAGGGATCGCCCCCCCATCTCCGGCAGCACCTGGTGAGCTGGGGCTTTTTCTTCCCCAAGTGCGGGGAGCTGGGGCAGGCGGGGCAGGCATTGCCGGGCTGGGAGAGTGGGTGGGGGATGGACTCACATGATTCAGCAGTTCAGCAGCAGCCAAATCTCCAAATCAGATTCGGTCGAATCGATCTGGGACAGTGATTTGAATCACCGAATCGAATCACTGTCCCAAATCGATTCGACCAAATCCAATTCAGAGATTTGGCTACTGCTGAATTGCTGAATCACGCAATTCAGAATCAAATCACTGTCCCCTGAATTGGCCAAATATGAATCTGAAGCGAATACTAGCCACTTTGCACAGGCCTAGTATTCACATACTTTTGGTTGAGCAGAGTCACACCCCTTTTCCAGACCCCTTAGTCTGTGGACTGCCTTGGGTCCACAGAGCATAGGTTGAAAGCCACTGCTCCAAGCTACCCAGCACCGAATGGCCCCAGCCTCACCTTTCCCGTCTTAGTACACCAGCAAAGGAAGAGGCGAGTACCCAGCCAAGTACCTTAAAACTAAATAAGGAGCCCAGTGCGATAGGACTTCAATAAGGCTGAAGATGTGTCCCACAAATCATAACTAGCAGAGAAAGGATTCTTTTCCTCTTCCTTGTTGTTTCTGTAAATTGTTTTCCTGGCTCCAGCAGCCAGAGAGATACCTATATTTGTTTGCTTGAAAAACCCATTTTCATCTGAAAGAACCCCAAGTAAATCAAAAGTCAAATTACAAACTCAGCCCTGGCTGCCCAGAGGACAGACCAAAGCAAGAGGCACCCTGAACCAAACAGGGAGCAAACACAAGGTCTATGTACTACTTAAGCTTTAACATTGTCCATTATGTACCATGGAACCAGTGAGCCCAACCAGAACTCCAAACTTTGGGCACCTTTAAATCCAGGACTGTGCTTCCTTGTAATTTGCCACCATGCTTATAACAGACTGAAATCCAACCCTGGATTTCAACTGCTCCTGCACTGGGTAGAGGTTAGCACCCGGGTAGACCATGATAATCAGAGCCTCTCGACTTCACAGAGCCAGTACTGGGTCAAGAGGTCCTGTAGAGGCTTCTGTTCACAGTCGTACTGAAAACAAAGGGCTATTCAGAGTAAAGTATTAACTGATATGAAGAAGACAGCAGATTTGGGCACAAGGCAGAAGCTGGGGGGGTGGGGGAAGGGTCCGAGTTTCCTCTTAGCTTAAAGCAGTGATTCTCAACCAAGGGTGTGTGTAGATGAAAGAGGGGCCCTAAACTGATGCGGTGGGTTTTTAAAAACACCCAAATGTACCTGCTCCTCCAGCGGTGGGGAGGGGAGGGTGAGCTGCCGGCAGGCAGAGTGGTCCCTGGGCTGCAAGGGGGGCTAGTGTTTCCCTTTGCAGCAGCGGTGGTCCCCCCTAGGCAGCACCCGCCCACAGGCACTTGGCTCAGTTGGTCCTGGGGGGCACTGAAGCCACAGAGGGAAGCACCAGGCCCCTGCGTAGCTCAGGCAGGCAGGGGAAAGAAAGAAGGGGAAAAAAAAAAAAGTCAGGCTCACCACTTTTTATTTTTTTTCTTGTGCAGAGCCTGCCTTCCCGGACTGCTGCCAGGCTGCCTGAGTGGGCTTCCTGCAGAGCCCAGGAGCCCGAGGCTTCGTTTTGCAGCTGTAGGACGCAAACTAAAACTCCTCAGAGGAGTTTTAGTTTGCTGCACCAAGTCATTTAAGGCGCTTTATGCTGCCGATGTTGCTACAGCAGCTGGAATTAATGCGCAATACACCGCTGAGGCATGTAAACACCAACACCATTAAAGTGGTGCAAAAGCATTTAACCGGCTTTAAAGTGTCGCGCCCGTATGCCCCTCGTTTCGTCTACATGTGGCCCAAGGTGCCACAGCAATATTAGCACTGTTAGGTGTGCAAACACCTAACCACCTTTAATTCACAGGATAAATGTAGAGATTTCAAATAGGAATCTATAATTTCCAAAACATTCTGACCTGTTTTAGCCTTTCTGAGTTTTCTGCAAGAGAAGAATTGCTTTGGGGTTTTTTTTTTTCCGTCCATGGAAAAATAAGAGTGAAAGCCAAGAGTTGGCATTTTCTGAGAGGTACTTTGAGTCTAACAAGGGGTGCCTTCAGTCTCAAAAGGTTGAGGACTATTGGTTTAAAATAAAATGTGGCACTGTTCTTTTGTAGCAAGAGATGGCTGAGATTAAGCATGACAAATCTGAATACCCAAACTCGGAGGGCAAGGGGTGGCATCTGCAGCTGCATCTGATTTTGGCTTGCAGGCCTGAAGCCTCTAACAGTCTAATCCAAAACACTTAACCATTATGGAGAAGTTCAAATCCAGATGAAACATCTGAGTCCTGATCTCAATTCCAAATCTCATTAAAAAAAAAAAAAAAAAAAAAAAAAAAAAAAAGAACACGTGCTTAAAAAAAACAACTAACCCATATAACAAGCAGGACCCCGAACTCCAAATACCCCATGAAGATGATACTGCTGATCAGTCGGTCCTAAGGACAGGGAGTGAACCATCTTTCACCTCTCACATTTATAAATTATTTATTTCCCTCCACCTGCGCCTGGAATATCAATTTGCTGCCTGAAATCTCCCTGCCCACGTGTGAACGGCTTCCGTGGAATCCTCCGCTCACCTGTTGGGAGTGTGGCTAGGAAGTAGCAGCTCCAAAACCAGATCTGCCCCTAGTGGGAAAGAGGCATAAAAAAATAAAAATAAAAACAAATTATATTACAGCATTCACTCAGAGGATGGCACAGATCATCTGTGCACCCGCTGATTAGATTTGTTTGGCTTCCTTAGATGGGTCTGTCCAAGCCTGTAAACTGCAAAGCCTATCTATGAAGAGAGGGGGTGGGGGTCTACACAGAAAAAAGGGCAAGTGTTATTAAAAGCAAGCACACAGATTGCAGCCTCTGGTTCGGACACGGTGCAACACACAGCGCGCGTCTTTGTTTCCCGTCAGTTTGCACGGAGAAGGGAAGGAGATCTCTCCCTCCTTTCAGCCTCCCCATCAAATATAAATGTCCCTGATATATTCCAACCCCTGGCTCCCTGAACACTGGCCTAGTGAGTCACTAGGACCCTGGAGATGTCCTGGCTTGGCAGCAGCAACGGCTGGTGAGCAGTGAGCATGTGCAGAGTGGATATGATATCTTGCTGCTTGGTTAGTTACTGATATAAACAGCTGGAGGTATTGAAGTGCAGAGCTTAGATACAGGCAAAGCACTGAGGGGGTACTCCGGAGGATTACAGCTCTGTGCACTGAAATCTGGGAGACAGAAGAAGGATTAGTGAGGAATGGCAAGGAGAGCAGGATTTATCAGCTTTTCAAATATGCATTACAGCTTTTTATAATATTTCACTGGATTGTCTAGGACTTTGCCTCACTAGAAGAGGAGTTCCTTGACCAAAAAAGAAAGGTGAGGGATTTTTTTTTCCCCCCCAACCTCCTCCTACTATTTCTTGCACAGTTGCATTACCTCCCTCTGCAAGCTATTCGCCTGCTTGCTATTATGCAAGGGATAACTAGACAACTTTTTGCAGATGCCGGGGCATTAACATGCAACACAGACCGAAACGGCCGTGTGATTTATTAAAATGATCAATCCCATCTCAAGTATGCGGGGCTCAGCTGCGTTGCTCGCGAAGACTGCAGGTTGCTGCCAGGAAGCCCTTCCCCAAGCTGCTTAGAGAGATTATACTTAAAAAGTAGGAATGAATAGCATGTATGTGTGTGCTTGTGTTGGATCTCACAGCAAAGCAGGCTGTTAAAGCAGTGTTTCCTTCAGCAGTTTCACCTGCCCCGCTGTATCGTAAAATATAATCTAATAATTTCCAGTGGGCAGCCGTTACAGTTAATTAGGTATTTAGGGCTTTGCCAGAAAGGACTTGCAATTTTTTATATCATTTGTGTTATGCATCTATGTTGTTTTGATGTTAGTGTATATTATTGCACATTTAGCTTGTGTTTAGCTGTCGTGGGATGATCCAGCTCTAAATACAGTGCATTTTCTACAACGGTCTCTTAGAAAACTTCAGCCTGTAGCAGTAGAACCATATTGGTTTTCAAAAACTGCACATAAAATGTCATTTTGTGTGTGTTCACTTGAGTTTTGAACCTCAAGGAGATGCATATCCTATCAATGTGGTTTACTTTGTACTAAAATACTTTCCAAACTCTAGAAGAATGGGGTTGGGGTTTTTTTTGGAGATATCTCTCCCGATTTTTTCTTTTCTTTTTAAAGATCTCTGATAGATGACACACATTATGTGCCTTCAGAGTATACTCCTCTCTCCCTAGAGTGCATGCACTTAAGGATATCTTGTTTATTCCACACTGGTGTGGATTCAATCTACCTGATAATTGCATGATTTTTATCACTGACCTAGAAAAAAAAGTGTTGAGTGTTGGGTTCACAAAAATACAGCATATCACTCTGGCACATTTTATATTACTAACCTGTCATTCTAACACTTTCCAAGCCAGTATCCTGTGTCACACTAACCGTTTTTTAAACTTATCCCTACCTTCAACACAATTCCCTGCCATTCCTGCAACCAGGGTAGTGAGGGGGTCATGCTGTTATTTTCTAGACCTACCTTTACTTCTGATGATAAACTAACCTTGGGTAAATGGAGCAACCAATTAGAAAGCTGTTACGATCATATCTCCTCAGTTAAAAACTGACTTTACAACCCACTTGGGTTGAATCTCTTCTCTGTTTTGGGATATCACCATTTACTTAGGTAAATTAATTTCATACCTTACGACACCGCTTTTATTGTACACTCTATGGGCAACTCCCATTCAGTATAGCAAGTACAGACAGAGGTATGTTATGTAGCTTATGAACTCTGTACATTTTTACTGCCTGATTGCCTCTCATCTCTGCATAATTTTTGTTTACTGCTTTACTTAGGTCACAGCTCATGATTGTTTAAGAGCTTTAACACAATGCCAATGCTGAAAGATAAGTTGCAGTCGGATTTCATTTTATAGCATGTTCTAGTCAACAATAATATGAGAAAGAGGTAAACTCAATATGTGCAGCCCGAAAACACAGGGAATGTTGGCAGCTTCTGCCTCTTTCCCAGCTTGCTGATGGACTCAATGTTGTACTTAAAGTAACACCACAACCATAGATTTCAGCTGAGAGCCACCACTCACAAGACAGGCATGTGCTTTTGTCACCTCTGAAAGTGTCAGCATGGATATGCCACCTGGGGGACTAAGACTTCACTGATGACTTGGGTAGATTTCTTTTATGGGGGGGTAGGAAGAAACAGCTACAGTTAAAACAAGGGGGAAAGTCATCTGATTCCATATTGATGCATTTGCCTCTAGGTTCCCACAACTAACTGGAGGGATGGGTGTGCAGCACCTCTAAAAGTTAAAGGGAGAGGCCCAGATGTGAAGCTACAATAAATTCAGGGTAGCTCAGTGGAACTTTATGATTTAACATCAAATGGAGAGGCTTCTTCTGAAAAGTGAAAGCCTGTTATGCAATAATAATAATTTGCTGGCCAAAACCTGGCAAGAAAAATGCATGGATCATCTCTCAGTTTTATTAGTCTCTCATTTAGAATGACTTAGATAATGCACTCAATTTCTCTGGAAAAGCGGTTGGAAAAGTTAATATATAATGATTTCTAGGATTATTTAATAGCAACATTATGTTATGTCACTCATAACCATGGGGAATTTTAGAAGGGGGAACAGTACTCCTTTCTTTAAAAGCAATGAAAACCCCCACTATAGAAAAGGTTTAGAAATGGGGTACTGGACAAGTCTTCCAGTGGACTGGGAAACTAGGAGGGAATGAGAGTGTGTGGTAGGACCAGCTCACTATTAGCCAAGCTTTTTTAAGTTAAAATCCTGGTTTGATCCCAAAGTAGCAATAACTTTGGTTTTCTGCTATACAAAACAATGAATAAAGCCACTAAGCTAAGTGGCACCGAGACAGGCTAGGGTGCTCTGAAAACAGGTCTTTTCGCTGAAGCACTTTGGACACGCGCACACAATTCTGCTTCAAGATACGGTCATTACTCTTAGAGCAGCTCATTTCCACAGTATAAACCCAAATACAGTGGGTTTATACAGTATATTTATACAGTATGAACCCAAACACTTTTTAAAAGCCAATTCTAGATGAGTCATATTTCAGCATAATATTGCAACTGCTGGAAAAGTCAATTATCAGCTTATATCTTACAAACCTCTCTCACAGAAAAGTAGTTCCTTGGGTTGTTTAAAGCAAATGAGCTATTTTAATAATTCTCCTTGGAAAACATGCATTTTTGATAAAAGGGAATAGGAAAGCAGTTCAGGAAGAGACCAGACAATTTTATTCCATTTACAACTACCACAATGCAACTTCTGAAGACAACTAAGGCTCGGAATAGGGACTATGGACCTGATGCAGAAAAAACTAACGGCAGCCTATCTTGACCCCAACAGATTCTGGCTCACACCTTCAAATAGCAGGATTTTTCTTCTGAGCAGTGTTTTTGGCATTTACAATTGTTCAACTTTCTCTGAAAGCCTCCAAGAACAGTACTTTTTTCTGTTTCTTTCTAATCTTAGGTAACAACTAGTTTCTTTTTCCCTTTGATTTGGAAGGTGGGATAATGAGGAAGTTCTTTCTGATTCTTCAGATCTCAAGGAGCACGTGAGTGCAGAGGGGGAGAATGGATGCTTGGCGATGTGGACTTGATGCTCTCCTCCCTCTGATTTCTCAAAACCCCAAAGAAAAAGCCAAACATATAGCAGAAACTATTGTGGGGTGAGCTTGCTCTTTCAATTAGCAGCACTGGCAACAGCAGATGTTTCAAAGAGTTACTCAATTGTTTCAAGTTTTAAGCTCAAAACCAGCCACACATTAAAGCTTCATTTGAGGAACTGAGCTGAAATGAACAGAGCAATTCTTCCCATTCTCAATAGTTTGGGGGTTTTTTGGTCTGCTACAGTGTATGTGCGTCTATACATTGTTACATTCATCCTGGCTTTTCTCCCCAGTACAGCTTCAGGAAAATGACTATCTATATCAGAGAGACAGGCGGGAAGCCAAAAGCTATTTTTGTTAGGTCTTGAAATCATTTCCAAGCTGACTACATTTGTCCTCAAACAGAGCTGACAAAGTAGAGGAGAAGTGTACAAGAGAGATGCATTTTGCTAAAAATAATGTTGTTCAAGAGTCAGTTCCATTCCGTTCAGGTTCTGGTACAAAATATAACCTTACTGCTGTGCCAAAAGCCCAGCATTTGCAAAATCCTGCTTTTCTTTAGACAAGATCTACTACAGACAAACTGCAGCCTACGTTGCATTATTGACCTAAGTTTCGGTGCTGTGCAACATTTTTAGCGACAGCCCTGAACGGAGTACAAAATTCACCTGTCAGTCACCTGACTACTATTACTCCTTTAGGTTGTCTTTTCCAGCGCCTAGGGAAAATTAATAGAACTCCCCTAAGGTTATTGTGGTTACTATTTGGCTGAAAGAGTACAATAATAATAATAATATCTTTCTTTCTTTCTTTTTTTCTTCTTTTTTTAAAGGTACTAACACAGCTGCCTAATGCGATTTCTTGTTTTGTGGTCAATAAAAAAAAGTGGCTAGCGACTGTCAGCTGAGGTCATTTTGGAAGCATATTATCGACCTGCTTTCCCTTGTAGCAGCTTCTTTACAGTGTGGCCATAAATTTGGTATTATATATATGATGAAAGGACAACAAGTGCTAAAAGAAAATCAGCAGTACTTAATGCTGTAAAGTCTGATTGTTAGCCCTGACAGGGCAGTGCAAGACACTAAGTGTTGAGCAATTTGGAGGTAGACGTGCAACCAACTCTCACATTGCTCCACACCTTGCACAGCTCAGCAATATTTTAGACACCCCAGCTACAGAGCAAAGTCTTGAAGCGGACAAGAGTAGCAGCGCAGACGAGACCTTTAGAGAAAAGAAACTTGCAGGGTAATAACCGTGACAGAGTGACGCAGTCCATCTCCGTAACCTGAAAGAGTTAAATCTGGTATGAGACCCTTGCAGCGCAGTCCTATAGACCAAATTTGTCCCTTTCCAACATGGCTCTGGAAAGCATCCAGTCATAGGGAAGGATGCAGGGTTTCTGATGACTCTGCAGAGGACAAGACCTAATGGCTAGTCCATGATGGACCAGGAGGTAGGTATGGGGTGAGGTGAGCTGCAGGAACAGGAAGGTTGGAACTGCTTCATTCGCCATTTCCCGCAACTAGTATGTAACAACAGTAACAAGCGCCCATTTGGTATTTGGGTTTCGATAATAAGTATAGAACAGTGCTACTGAGGCTAGGGGGTTGATGACTGAACTCTCTGGAGTCATTTTATTACATTATGTGGACCACCTTACTCTTTGGGGCCCATAGGCTCTATTATTAAACAAAAATAGGACAATAATCTAATCCTTTCCTTCCCCAACACCCCACAGCCCTCTTGTGCCATCCCAGGATGGTAGAGTGGAGTGGTTTGGACTCAACACTAACCTAAGATACTTGGTGTGTTAATGCTGGTGCCAGATTATGAGTAAACTTTTCCAGAGGTGGCTGTTTCAGTAATTGCAGAAATAATCATGGCATTGCCTAGCGTAGGAACCACACAGGACCAAATATATGCCAAGGTTCTAAAACGTTACTCAAGTTGCATGTTCTAACTTCTGGCGCATCGACAGGGCCTAAATATGGTGTTGTAAGGTGTCCCGCATGACATTTCCAGTCATGGCGAGAAGCTGTAAGTACTGGACATCTCATCAGAAACCCCCAATTACTAGAATTAATATCCTGACAAAGGCTTGCAGGTGTGGGCTATGATATGGGGCTATAGATGCCACAGGGGCTCAAACACTTGCATGGTTGTCCAAGTCTAATCATATTTCTGAACACATGAAGGTGTATCTATTATGCCTGCAGTAATTTGGACAGCGCTTTCCATATGTAGGAACATGAGCAACCCGCTACTCTGGCTCAGATCTAAGGCCCATAAGTCCAATATCACATCGCTGACAGTGGCCAGGATCAGACACTTCACAGAAAGAGAGAGGACAGTACTCAAAATACTGTAACAGTGGAAGATTAGGAATCAAATCACGCATTGGGAAAACCTCCTCTTCTTTCTTATTGACTAAATTGGGTGCACAGTTATGTCCTGAATTACATCAACTTATATCCTTTCATATACTGTGAGTAATGTAACAGTGGATGTTCTCATGGTCTATAAATGTTTTTAATTGCTTTTTTGAACTATATCAAAATCCTGCCTTCAGTGATGTCTTACAGCAAGAAGTTACTGCTTAGTTATGCAGTATGTAAACAGGCAAAAGCTCCTGCAAAAGCTATTGTCTTTCAATGTCATGGACTGTCCCCTTCTTCTTGCATTATGAGAAATAAGAGCACCTGATTGATCTCCTATATGCCATTCATCATTTTTATGCCTTTGTCACATCCACCCTTATTTGCTTTGGCTCTTATCGGAACATTCCTAATCCTTTCAGTCTTGCTTCATCTGGAAAGCTCTCTATGGCTCTGCTCATTTTCATTGCCCAGCATAAAACCCTTTCCATTTTTACTATATCTTTTTTTGAGATAAAGCGACCAGAATTGATCCCAGTCTTCCAGGTGAGGCCATCCCACAGGTGCATAATACCGTCTGTTTTCAAGATCGTATTCTACACCATGTTACACATCCGAACAATCTGCTTTTTTTGACTGGCATTGCGACTGATACTCTATTTAGGAATGTTCCAATTAGCTGGCATTAAAAACATCACTGAAAGGATCATCCCTCTGAGAATGGGGATAGGGGGACAAAATGGTCTAGTTCTATTGAGGAATGAGTTTCCCTTCCATTTTGACTCCCCCCCTCCCCCTCCCAGTTTAATTTCATTAGTTTTAAAGTGAACTCCGTGACAAAGATAAATTATATGTTTCCTATTAGCAGCTATCACTTCGTGTCCTTCTTATTCTTTACTTTTTAAAGCTAATGAACAAGAATGATGTACTTCAGTTCTTTTACACTTACTCTGGCAATATGACAATATTAACTTTATGGAATAATCAAATGACATTTTTATATGTCAGCGGCACTCCGTCGTTTCCTTGCTAAAAGGAACATGTAATATTTCTTAGCTCTACATTTGCAAGAAGTGCTGAGGTGGAATATTTTTGCCATTTGACTACAATATAGTTTCATGGCAACTACACCAAGAACAACTAAGATAATTTATGCACCTTTCACTAACTAAAGACTCACCTGTGGCATTTTAAACTTTTAAAGTAATTAGACAGAAAGGAAGCTAAGACTATGACTTTCCTATTTTCTGTTAATCCAACCAGGAAAACAGTATGTTGAATTAACTTACAGGGAATGACGACTTATTGTTGTACTGCTTTTGCATGCACATGTTTCTCACTCTAATATGGAAAAGATACAGTTGTATTAACAGTTGACTGGACACGAGCAGCACGGCCATCCTCAGACATTCAAAAACTTGTGAATCAAGCCTTACCTAGTCATTAGGGAAAAAGAAAAGCATAATATCATCTTGGGAATCCATGTTGTTTACCTACATGGTATTGTTGACTGTTTAGTATTTAGGTTACACTTGTTTTGCATTTGCAAGTTTTTCTTTATTAGGACAAAAGCTTAGAATTTGCTTTGTTTAAGAAACAAGAGCTAGGATTCCCTCGTAATCACTTGAATTAATTTGATGCTTTGTGAAAACCTTAGAATATCCCAAGATTCATGAGGAAAACACGAATACTGGCACCAGTGCCCAAGGAGGGGTTTAACCACGTGGGTTCCTCCTTGCCCCACCCCCGCAGGTAGCCCCAAATCTGGTCTGGGGGTTCAACGTTCATGAAATTCTTGCGATTCAACTCAATTGGAGCCATGCTCCTCTCCTCTGAAGTGGAACTTGTCCTTCTACATAGTTTGCAGGTCTTCCACCTTCTTTGCACTCCGAACAAACAAGTGACAAATACAAGACAAAAAAAAAAAAAAATCAAGATGTCCTATGTGACTGTTGAAATAAGGAAACAGACCTGACCCAACAGTGCCCTGACAGAGGCAGAAGCCACGATGTGGCTGCTTTTGCTTCTGGAGTGGAAGAGCTAGGCATCCTTCCACAACTGGCAGCGCTGTCTCCAAGCAGGCTGGAGTTTGAACTCTGGTCCGACTCTTGCCCCCCAGACACAAGGGGCCAAACATACACTTTCTGCAAAGATATAGCGAGTATTGCTATTGAATGAACAACCTTCTCTGCCCCTACACTCGTAGGAAATGAGTCTGCTTTCACTGGTTTGTTTTGTTAGTTTGTTTTTCACCTTGACAAAAATGTGGGCTAACTTCAGTAGAGTCAATGGAAAAATACCAACCTAAAATGGTTTAAGTGAGAGCTGAATCAGGCAAGCTGCACTGTGTTTAAGTGCAACACCTCTTTCCATTAGCACTCAGCTTCTGCAGCTGCTTCCCCAGTCTCCCCAGTTGTCCAGTGGTTCTCTCAGAACTGTAATTTAGCTTATAGTACATTGCTTTAATAGTATGCCTCTGTTACACAGCTGCAGGGAGAAGGTTGAAATGGTGTATTCTTCCAGAAATAAACCTTCCCTGTGATCAGCAAACACAAAGAAATGCAGGTGCACACAGTTACTTTGTTGGACAGGTGTAAGACATTTTAAGCAATATGTTGTTAACCGTGACTTCCCCTCGGCATCTCTTTTCAGATTCACTGGGCCTTGTTACACCTTATGCTGCGAGCTGCACAAATGTTGATCAGTGTTAGTGACAGCTTAGAGTTTAGAGCAGTCGCACCCTGAGTCTAGAAACCTTCTCTGACTGTCCCCCACCTGTACAGCTATGATTTCCCACTAGAAGCCTGGTGAGCAGGGGCAGGACTAGGAGCTGTAGTTGCAAGTTAACGCTGGGGGGCGGGTGAGCCAGGACAGGCTTCTATCCCTGCTCTATGGGTGGCGACCTGAGAGATCCTGGGATACCGGAGGACTTTAGCTTGGGCAGCACATCTGTGGGGACTGGCCACACCCTAATGAAACAGGAGCTGGGTTATGCAGATCAGAGATGATCCTGTCCTGGAGTGGCGTAACTTTAAGCTGCATAACGAGTGCTTAACAGGGGCAGGCAATATGCAGCCCATGGGCCAAATACAGCCCGCCAAGTCATTCTATTTGGCCCATGGGGTCCCTAAAAATTTCGAAAATAAATATTTATCTGCCCTTGGATGCTTGTTATGCAGCCCTCAATGGTTTGCCAAAACTCAATAAGTGGCCCTCCGCCCAAAATCATTGCTCACCCCTGGCTTAAAACCACTTTAAGGTGTAAGTGTGCAAACAACATGGGGGTTAGAGCTCCAGGAGCCACCCAACATTACTGTGCAACAAGGCCCATTGTTATTTAGCACCTGAGCAAGGTGAAAGGTTTTTGGCAAATAGCAAATTCACTGAACAATTGATTTTGGGGGATACCAACCTTTTTTCATCAGTTGAATGTAAATCTGACAAACTGTTTTGGCTGAAAGAAGGAAGGATACGAGGAAATGTGAACCATTTCCTTTTCAAAACTGACACCTGGTGATTTTTGTTTCAAAATGAGGTTTCGTTTTAAAATAGACCCAACCGTTTTTAAGCATAAACATTTAATTTCCGGGTTCGGCAAGACATTCTAGTCAACCCAAAACATACACATGTTCATATTCATTCAGGGGCTGAACTGAAAAACGAGTTGATATCTATCATCAGTTCAGCCCCTGAACCAACTCCTCCAGCCTTAGCACAGTTCCCCTCAACACGAGTGAGTACGAGTTGGGATCTCCCTGTAAGTCCCATCTTGGAAAATGTTTATAGGGTTAGATATGGTTTGGGGTGTATTGCCTCTAAACAGAACAGCAAATAACACACATGTATAGCTAGGACAGCAGGTAGGAAAATAAGAGATCTGGTGTCTACTGCTGGTTCTGCTCTGATTGGAGATGTTGGTAAACCTTCTCTGTGCCCCAAGCTGCCCATGAGGCTCTATCAATGAAAGGTACTAGGGAGGAATGAGCTAGTGTCAACTAAGCAACGTTTTTTTTTGCTCATCAGAGATATCCGTTTCATGTTGTATCCTCTGCAGTGCATTTTATGCAGGTTCTCTCACTCTGCTTTGGCTTTTCAGCATTTCATCACCTTGTAACCAGGTTTCTTCCTGAATAATCAAATTAGCAATGAAACGTTGAATTAAAGATTAATAATTGCAAATACATTAAGTCTATCTAAGCACATATCATTGTGAGGGAGAAAAAGAAAAGATCTCAAAACATTTGACTAATATGATGGCAACAATCATTGCTTTAACAATGAGGTTCTATAGCAATGAATGCAAAAGCACATTAATAAGCGCAGCTAATGAAGTCTTTGCTATGAATAACAAATGGCACGATGAGTGCTTGTGTGTTCAGGAACTGGCCACAAGGGTGTGCCTTACCCGACTAATATCCGCATTGACTTTATCTTGAACGTAATACGGTTCGACGTTTGTCACAATTTCCCTTAAATAGCTATGATATGCACCCACTTTTTTTTTTCCTTTTTTTAATTACACCAACTCTTTAGGAAACACCACAGAAGCTCCAAGCATTTGAATAGCATGCAGAAGTAATGAATCAAATGGCTGTTGGGTGATTTACAGTGCTCCTTCACCGCAACTGTAACTAGCAATTTGTAATATTTAATTATAGATAATTTTCCCTTCATCTATCTAGGTACTTATGACCCCCATTACTGTCGTTTCTGAGCACTCACAGCATTGATCAAAGTTTCTAAATAATTTCAGTATTAAGGATCAGTTCTTCAGCTGGCACAAAGAGTAGCTCCTTTCACTTCAATGGAGCCATGCTGAGATTCATCAGCTGAGGAGCTGGCCATAAACAGTTTATTAAAGCATGCTGCATCTTTGAGCCCATCAAATCAGTTGGATCTCTTAAAAGTTTGTCAGCTGAATTCTGGATGAGCGATGCAAAGTTTTACACTTAGAGGTGGAAAGATAATAAGGCACGCTTAAGCTTGATATGGGAAGGAAATTGAATGGTGGATCTGAACGAAGCAAATTCTGTCCACATTTCCACGTTACTCGGCCCCCTGGTATTAGGAATTGGACGTACTGATTCTGACCAAAGAGCTTTCTAAATCAGGACAAGCAGAGGCAGCTTGATTTCCAAAGCTGGAATGCATTGACCCGTCTTCTTGGGCCAACCTGCTGGAGAGCAAAAGGTTGAGAGGACGGGTGGGAGTGCAGGGGCCACATGCTGGATAAAGAGAAGAGCTGGTCAGTTCAGCTGCACTATGGTTTCTTTGGAGTTTGATTTATTTTGAAATGGCTGGCTTTTGTTAGATGAGTCATTAAACAGCACAGAGATGAGAGGATAAGAAAATGGAAACATTACAGGGAACGAGAGGAATCTTATGTAATGACCTTTTTTTTGTTTTAGCTGAGCATGTTTACTTATACCTCTAGTATTTAAATTAGGGATGGAAGAGAAGGAAAGGATACTTGCGGGCAGTGTGTTTCCTTTGCCAGGTTTCTAAGGGTGCACCCCCAAACGCAAGTTAAACAAGAGCCATAATATTTTCTTTTCAGGGACACACTGCTTCTTTTCTCAGTGCTTTCCTAGTTGCACAGAGGAATGATTGACCAGAAGCCCAGGAAACGTCTGGCAAGATGCCAGCTTTTATTTGTTACAGGAGGTTAAAGGTTACCTAGAGCATAAAAGAGCTTTTTCTTGCTTGGACAGTCCCATCACTGTGTACATCAGCATAACTAACAGCCCTGGCAAAACCCAGAAGCTGTCTAGAGACTTCTGGCAAACTTTAAAAGCTGGTTCTAAAAAAGAAAATATAAGATTCCACTAATTTAAATCTATGCACTTATATACACCCACGCTCATCCACAGAAAACAGCACAAAAGCATACACAACCTTAAATTAGTGAGATCCTTACTTTGTTTGAAAGTTTGGCAAATAGCTCAATACATACAAAAACGCATACAAATATATACGGGAACCAGAGAGAGCCTTTCTAATATAAAGCCTCATTTTATTGTGCTTCTTAGAGATTAATAATTATTCTCTTATCCTTTGAGAGCTGATGCCATTTCATTTTTCCCCATACACCCACACTGCTGTTTCCTTCTGATCTAGATTTGTAGCTTAGCTACTGTTCCACTAAAAAAGAAAGTATCCGATAATACCGTCCTATAAAGATGCCTATAATGTCTCTGCCTGTTCCTGTCTGTAACAAAGAACGAAAATGTCAGCTATTTACAAATGGAAAATAAAGAACTTGCTCTTCCAAACAGCCCAGGGAGAATATCCTAATCATGAAGGTGTTTCTTGTGTGTTTCAAGTTAAAAAGGAAGGAAAAAAAGCAAAACTGAAGATCTGAAACTAGCTTCTGTTTAATCAATCATCCTTATAGGATTATTGTCTTTAAAGCGTGTAATTATAAACAACAGATGGGAGAAATGCTTAGCATAAAGAAGAGAGAGGCAAAGCAGCTCAGCATAAAGAAAAGAGAGGGAAAGGAGCTCAGCATGTTGACAAGTGTTTACTGTTTGGATCTGATCTGTGTGCGCATGTGCATTTGAATCGGAACCAACTGTGTGTGTTTGCATGTGTCTATTTGGATCTGAACCAACTCTGTGTGTGTGCACACGTGTGCGTGTTTCTTCACAATACAGGTTTCCTCTCTTCCTGGAGTCTGATGTTACGAGGTGCGAAAGACTACCATAATGGAGCTCTTCCAAAGTTCTTCTGAACTCCATCAGCTGCCCAGAAACCCTCCAGTTCTCCGGATATAAGCATCATGCCAGTCTTGCCGCTGTTGATGCCAAAAGAGTATTTTTGCACGTTAAAGTGGTGGGATGAACTTATGGGAGGGACTAACCCACATTCCAATGGTGATTCAAGGGCCGTTCTGAAGGCGTGAAGTGCCTAGCTTCAGCAAGGGCATGGCCAAAGCTTTTTTCAGACTACAGAAGTTTCTTCGGCGGACCCAGTTTCTCCTCTTCTTTCTCACAGCCGCGTATCTAATGGCTGGCAGCCTTCTCCTGTTACAGCGGTCCCGCTTGGTTATTCAGCAGGGAGCCCGGGGGACCTCAAATAGCCAGGCCGTCCCACTTCCAGACGTTATGATAGGAGTTGGAATCCTAGACACCACCAGAGCACTGCAAAACCCTCACTTGAGTCCTAAGTTTCTGGTAGGTGTGAATGTGCTCCACGACTCTTCTTCAGACCAGAGGTACGGGCCACGGTGGCTCATGTCTCGAAACTCAGAACTGAGGCAGTTGAGACGACGCTGGTTTCACAGGTTCATGAATGAGCAAGAACCCATGCAAGCAACAGGATCTGAGGTGATGAAACACAAAGCTGAAAACAAAGGTAAGGGACTTGTCCCAACTTTGCTGTTGTATCCGTCTATCGCACCCTCATGAAAGACCTGGTTTTAGGCAAAGAGTGACATGTTTCTCAACTTGTAAAAGTAGTCCAGCTGCTTACAGAAAGCGTGCTTTTGTACTGCTGGAGTATTTGCAAGCCAGTTTCTAAGCAAGTGTACAAGCCATGACATTTATCATTCTTACATCCTCACTCATCGATTTTCCCCTTCTTCCAAAAACAGAATAATTGAATTTAATGGAAACCTCTCTGATGAAAGACAAGGCCAATTGCAATTAAATATTTGACCATAAATGAAAAGATGCTCACAAGCAGCTCATTACTGAATGTTCCTAGTGGTATGGAAAGCACTGCATGCCTATCTTTCTCTCTCTCATACACACACACTCTCTCTCTCTCTCTACCTTGCTGCTGGTGCACTTTTCCCTGAATGCTTTTCTGGCGAGTTAGATATCACTGATCAGATTCATTTTTCCTTTTTTCTTTGAACAAGTGGAGTTGACAATTCTTAAAATGGGTTCTCTCTCCCAGACCAGGGATAGTATTAAAACTGGAGTTGTATTGAATTAAGAACCCCAAACACCAGTATACGTAGCATCACACAAGTCTGCCTACTGGGGTTGAGACTTTCCAGGGTACAGCAAACACTGCTGCAGCAAATCACACGTATGGTGTGCAGGTCTGTCCTCCTCCATCTCCCACAAGCTCTTCAATCTTTAAAGGGACATGTCACAAGTAAGTGTAACCCTGGCATTCCCTTCAAGTGTTACATAAGTACCATGTAAGCCAAGAGAAAATCCTGGAAGTGACTTGGCTGGGTGGGTAGTATAAGTGTTACTGAAAATTCACATGACAGCAGGCTGAAAGGAGAACATTAATGCATTAATGTTTTTGATCCTTAAAGGTTACCATCCGCATCAATATAAACTAAACTAAACCCATTTTGCTATGGGTCTGATCATGTTAAGGAATAAAAACCATGAGCAATCCCAGTGAACTCATTGGAGAAACTTGAGTGAGAGTGCAGCTCAGCATGAGGAAGGCCTGAACTACAGCCTGGACAACTCAGGACAATTTCCTTGGAGCAGATCGTACCCAGATCGTATATAAACCATCCATGAACAAAATCTCTCGCACAAGGGCTCACTGGGGCTAAGGCAGTTATCCATCAAAGTGGGGTTTTCAAGTGCACCGAAGCAAGTTGGGAACCTACCTCTCATCCATTTGCATTGGAGCTAGTTGCCTAACCACCATAGACCCTCTTGACAATCCCACTCAGGGCCAATCTTGGTCTTTAAAAGTCTAAATGCCTCTGAAATTTCTCCATAAGAAGCAACAAAGGCCCCCTCTGAATTCTGCAGGCTCTGAATCAGGTGCTAATACTGCCAATGCTTCTCCAGAACAAGGCCAGAGACATAATGCCAGCCACATTAAAGAAATAGTGTTAAATGCTTACCGGGAAAGAGCAAGGTTTGATCAGGTATGTTCTGAGCAGTCTGCAAGTGATAGAGGAGCCCTGCTCAAAAGCTGTACTATGAGTAATAATCACATGGACTTGAGTGGTTGTCACCAGGTCACTGTAGACTAAAGAAGGGAACAGTCATAATATGGTACATGGAAATCACCCTCTTGCCTTACACGTTGAGCATGCTGTAGTCATTTGCAGCAAGGGCAAAATTCTTGTTGTGCATGTCTACTACAGTGCTACACATATACACTTGGACTTTCAGTATGCATAGACAAGCACTTCTTTTCCTTAACCATGTAAAACTAAATGGCACAGGGTGCCACTACAACCCCACAAAGTTGGCACAGATTAAGATAAGGCACTATCAGCAGCAGTGCAAGGATCTTTGGTACCAACGACCCTAGCTCCCCCTTGCCAGGATTCACAACCAGGTACAGCCCCACTAGATCTTGGCTGTCCAGGGGAGGGCTGTGTTCTCCTTTATCACCACAATAAAGCAATAAAGGCATAGAGAAAAGGGATTCTGAATAAAAATAGACACCACATACAAACATGCTCTTCATTTTGTTGATTAATGGCATCAAAAGGAAAATGATACCACAGGAAAATTTTTTTTTTTTTGGTGGGAAAAGTGCCTAGCAGCAACACCCACTGGGTGCATTTTTGGAACCTGAAACAAAAAAAGTTTGCATTAATGATGCGTGACAGATCAATCAAAACAGAGTGGTGAGAATTATCAGGAACACAGAGAAGCAGTTTGCAATACTGCTGGGGGGCTTTCCCCCCCACAAAGCTTCACAACCCACTGGTTTGGGCTGTGAAGACAATAAGGCCATAAATGGATTTTAAATCAATTGAAATGCAGCAGCCTGCATGACTATGGACTTGAGATTCTCACAGTACACCCCAGGCTACCACGAAACAAAAGCATGGGCATTCCTTACACTTAAGGTTGACCCAAACTAATGACTGATCTAATAATGTACCCAGAAAAGTTGACAACACCCACAAAGGAAAGATCTGAGTCTCCTTTCACTCACAACAAGGAGATGCTGGTCTAGCTCCATTGCTTCCAGGACAGTTATTTCTGATCATTACTGGTATCATCAAGACCTGACTGAAAAGTGGATCAAGGATGGTGCAATGTTTAGGTGCTGACTTGGCACTGGGCAGACCTTCAGTTATGCCCTGGTTTGCTACAGACTTCCTGTGTGACGCTGAGCATGTCATTTGATCATGCATGATTCAGTTCACCATCCATAAACCAGATGAGGGGTATTGCAAAGAAAAATGCATTATGGATTATGAGGCACTCTGATGCCATGGTAGTGGAGGCCTTATGAGCATCTATCTAAGGTTAATAGCATACTCTTCTACATTGACCGACAATTCTTCTAGGAGCTATTCAAAAGCCTAAACAGCTGTGTAGGGGACACATCAGCTGAATACATGAGCAAGCTCACATGCTATCAGATAAAGCTGAGGAGGTATATGCAAATAACACCTCTGCTTTAAGGTGATGAGATATTTTATTGGAAGGAAGTCGCTAGGTGAAGCTGAAACTTTAGCAGGCATTATAATCACTGAGTATTTCATTGCATCTTGGAAGGGATCCACAAAGAAATAAAGAGCCCATAAGTTTACTAGGAGAAGAAAAATGAAATCGAACGCTGTGCATGGAAAGTTTAATTTGTAACTGATAACTATTTCCAAAGACATCCCAATGCTTGTTAACAATGCTGTTATTAATAGTCATTTCATGTTCACGCAAAGATTCAAATGATGCATGTTCAAATGAACATAACTCAGTGAGATGTAGCAATAAGTAATCCTTTGGCTCCATTTCAGCTTGCAATTATAACTTAGTGAGGCACTAGATTAATGTCTGGTACAGGCGCTGGCCTAAACTCATTTTATGGATATTTTCAAAATGAATATAAATTTAAAATATTAAGAGCTGCTTATTCAGTAAGGCTGAAATTTTTCAAAAGGAGCCTACGGGTAAAGTTTTCAAAAGTGCTTTACTGAGTCAAAAGCCTAAGTTCCATTTTCACAAGTGACTTATGGGTAAGATTTTTCAAAGGTTCACAGAAGCAGGTAGGTAGGTGCCTGGTGGGATTTTCAGAAACAGGTTAGGTAATTCAGAGCCTCAAAGAAGTTAGGAAAAGGTTCTGCTTTGATTGCCTTTGAAAACACCACTATGTGCCTACATGCAGTTTTTGGTGCCTGAGTGAATTTTTGAAAACATCACCCCCTTAGGACAAGGCATCCCCATTCAAGGTTGAGGTGGGCCTATTTCAACATAAACTTAGGCTAAGGAATGCTTCTCGCTATGTGCTTGCACAGCGTCTGGTACAATGAGGCCTCTGAGTATTATTTTTAATACCAAAAATAATTTGGTTCTGTTCAATAGACAGTATTTCTCAGGTACGATCACAGTTTATAGGATGCTGTATAATAGATCACATTGATTAGTTATAATTTTTTGTTCCATTCCTCATGACTCTATATACCTGACAGACAACTGAGATATTGTCACTAAAGTGCCATTATATTAAATAACTGTGTGAAGTCAAATTTAGATTGATAGATGAGGTTATAAATTAGATGTTGATAAGTGAATATAAGATAGTTTCATACATTGTAAGGCTGGAAGGGACCTCAGAAGATCATAGCTACCGGAATTCAAAGCGACGTAAACTGCTCCTGGAATCGGGTACAATGTTCCTTAGCTTAGCTTCCCATACACCGACTGTGAGCTTGGTGCACCAGCCCCAGACGTTACATTTTCAACTGCAACTGGGTGGAATCAAAACCACTGAAATCAGAAGTTTCCAGTGAAATAAGAAAATTCTTATTGCAGGTGCATAACTCACATCTCATTAACAGCTTATTGTGGGTGTATATTCACAGCTTGTGAATTTTCTAATTGCATGTTTGCAAATTACCAATGTGCAGTTCTTTGAAACTACTGTGGTGTTTGTAATATTTAAATCTTTGATTTATTTTCTTAGCTCTAAAGTCTATTAGAGTGTTGAGTGGCTTATTCTTATTCTTTCATTTGTTATCAATTCCAAACTTATACTCCCCTTTCCTTTCTACAGCTTACATGCTACTTACATTGTCTAATATTCCCATTTTCATCTCATGGCTTCCAGAATCAAATTTCCTTCCCTCCTTTATACTTTAATAACTCTATGTATTTAAATATGTTATTGTACATTATAAGGTAGCTCCATATTTCTTCCAGTGATGAATTCTTTTCAGTGGAATGGGAAAGAAAAGCTTTTTATGTAGTTTATAACTGATGGCAAAAAATGATGTTTAATATAGATTTCACAGACATTAGGGCTGGAAGGGACCTTGGAAGATCTTCGAGTCCAGCCCCCTGCCCCAGAAGCAGGAAGCCAGCTGGGTCATAGGATCCCAGCAAGATAAACATCATATAGGATGCAGTCTTGTTCACATGCTAAGCAAAGCGTGATGTATTTAATAGGACTTAATGATGACGATAGAGAACGGTGGTGTAATGTGGTGGAGAGACTTCTCCACAGTTAAGACTAAGCCGACTGACCCAAAGCAGTTACAAGGGGGAATTCACATGGCAGCAAAGGGCCAACGCAACCCATGCAACTGCAAAAAGGGAAACAAGGTCACTTGATCCCAGCTCTCTTTCCTGCCCAGAGCAGGGGGTCGGACTTGATGATCTAATAGGTCCCTTTCGACCCTAGAAATTGATGAAATCTGAGGGTACCATGTTGCACTCTAGTGATCTGTACCTGCTACAGTGGTACCCAGGTGACAGAGGCTTTTGTAGGCAGGGACAAGTTAGATGCTGTCCAAATTTGTTTTAGGGGCTTAACCCAGCCCAGACCCAGATCCAGACTGTGCCTCCAGCAGGGAGAAGGAGGGGCAACATGGAACTAGATGCAGAGTACAGGGGCCATGGAAAGAGACAGGAGGTGTTCCAAGGAGACGGGGTGATGGAGAATGACCAGATGAAGCAAATACTAGCAACACAGAGGCTAAGGAAAGAGTGGGTAAGGGACAGGGAAAGGCAGGAGCCTTCAGGAAGGATAGTATTTCTCTTCTTTCCTTTTCTTTGCTTTCCACTGTTCTCTCCCTCCATATCTTACCTGGTATAAACTCCCCTGACCCATACGCTGTGCTTTGCATCTTATTGCTACAGTGTGCAGGAAGTTTCAGGGCGGGGGGCTTTCATCAATACGCCCCATCAGGTCTCAAAAGTACATTCTCCTCATATGAGCCTCACCTCCTAATCATAACCACTTTCTAACCGTGTTGGCACTGCCATATAATCCAGCATCCCACCTAGCCAGATCCCCCTTCTCCACACACCCTACCCCCACATTTAAACTGACCTTCTTACAACAAACCATTTCTTACAACATTTTCAGTCAACCTTACTGGTATATGCATTAGTCATGGCTACCAACATGCTGTTATTGACCTTCAAAAGAAAAACTAAGGGCCTTGAATTTGCATTTGAATGTTCTGTATGTATAAAATTATCTCTAACCATTTCGTGCACTTTAGGCACTTATATTGGATGCTTCAGTGATGATTCCAGAGAAAGGACAATGAAGGGAGCTGTGTTTTATGACTTAAGAAAAATGACAGTATCTCACTGTCAGGAAGCGTGTGCTGAGAGGTAAAGTGATGTTTCTGACTGTACTTGTATCTGTTTGCTGATAACAAAGGGAATTGAACTCAGAAGGGGAAAGAACTCCCTTATGTCCAAGAGGAGACTTGTAGCTAAATGGGGTTACCCCATACCTCCAAGAAAACCTGGATGAGGTGGGTTGTTTTGGGTCCCCCCATTTACAGTGGAATAGTTATTTCATGGTTGGTATGCTAGTTTGACTTTAAAAAGTCACCACTGAAGAAACGTATGCAACTACACAGGCCTGATCTATAGTTAAGCAGAAGGCAGGGTAAATATGCATCTTAGACTAACTAGCTAAGATCTCTCTCTTTCTAGTCCATTGAGGTAAGCCATAAAGATATATAGATATTAGATATAGATCTATAGATATATAGATCTATAGATCTATAAGCATGTGTCTATTTTTATTCACAATCCTTTTCTCTATGCCTTTATTGTTAGGGCAATGTGGTGATAAAGATGTAGATATAGATATCTATATGGAGATTATATCTATACCTATAGATCTCTAGATAGAAACAGAGATAGCATAAGCTTTTGTGAACTCAAGTTCACTTCATAACATGCTGTGAAAGGACAAGCATTGACCAGTGTCTAAAGTGGAGCGAGTGGTGCAAATAAAAAAGGTGGGAAGGGAACAGGGAAAGAAAAGGGGCAGCAAACAAGAAAAGAAGCCATAGGAACAAAAGAGTCACAAAAACTAACTGTGGTAATGGGACAGGAATCCATAGCCCCCCATTTAAACCAGACTTAACACAATCCAATCTGTAGATAACTCTTGATCATGCTCAAAAACTGGCTTTTAACATTTTGCTGCCTGAGCCTGACTTTAGACTAATACGGCTAACTGCCTCTCATTGATCTATAGTCCAAACTGTAGCCCTTGTTAATGGGACTAAGGGGTGGGGGCATAAGCACCTGGGGTCAGGTTGCACAACATTCAGTTGGGATACTTTATGGCTTACCTCAACCCTGGAGCAGGTGAGCAAGGAGGGGGCAGAAAACCATCAGAGCCTTGGCTTCAGTTCCTTGCTAACTGACTAGATGAGCTAGGGGTGAATGAATGAAGGATAATTTATGACTAGTTAAACTACTTCAGCAGTTTTCCTGATCCCAAGGGCAAGATGAAGGGGAAGAACAGCTATTCAAAAAGTGCATCTATGAAGCATATTGACCCTTACTCTTTGGGCGATACCATTTACATGCTTCCCAGGGCTCACGATACTGCTCAGCCATGTGATGTTGTCTCTGCAGAGAATAGTTGGAATACTTTAGGGGTTGCTCAGGATTAATTGGGTGCCTATGAAAACTTCACTCAAGACCAGGAGCTCATGGTAGACTTGGGAGACGTGGAAAGGATACCCCACATACAGCACGGACCAGTTTACTTGTGCTCATATTGCCACTTGATGCCAATGGCAGCTGCAGGCATGAAGCACTTTTGAAGGTTGAGCCAATTGTTCAAAACACATGCATATATATCGACATGGTATTTAAAGCCCAAATTGTTCACCTTCTCCAATGCATTTTTGTTAACCTGTAATGATGATTATGGTAGCAAACTTTATATGAGACATCAGATGCAGACCAAAGAAGGGATATGCATCCTTTTTGGTGGTCAGCGTGGGACTCCCTTCACAAATCAAGTATTTTATTAATTTTTGATGGAAGGTGTGATCCCTTATTTTGAATACCTGTGAGTTGGGGGAAATGAGCGTCTCTGAGTCAGTGTTATCCAAATCACACCTGCACACTGGTGTGGGCACAAGAGAATCTTCAACCTTGAGAGAGAAACTTAAAGACTTTGCCTTTATAGGCCATCATTTGGTATCACCAGTTAGATGCCATCGATGCTAGCATTAACTTCCATGCAGCAAGGCACACATTTGAATTTTTAAAATAGACTGCCGTCAATCCAAGTGGATTGTCATTTCATGCTTATTAGGGAAGCTTCTTCATCTGCAGCCACTGCTCACTGAAGCTGCGAGTTTTGTACCTTGAAAGAGACTGCAAGCCTTTCATCTATTATTCAAGTAATAGCCAATTCTTTTTGTTTTGTTTTGACCATCTGAAAATTACTTGGCTGGATCCAAAGTGCTTTCTGATAAAAGCTAGTTACAGCAGTTTATGAAATGGACTTCTATGTCACTCTAAGTAGCCATTAGTACTTTCTAAGAAGCACTGCATCTGAGATGTTAAAACATCAGTGCCCTGGGGGACATTGAATGGTGCCTAGCAAAACTGCCTGCCTTTCACAGTCATGCATAATGCTGTCCACTTTTTTAACAGTTGCATTTCTGGGATGGAGGAGGAACGGTCCCTGGGTAAAAGCTGCTAAGCTTCTCAAGTGCACTGGTAAACGTTGGGATGAACCTATATTGAAGCTACTGTTTTCTCCCCCCTCATCCCCCTCCACCAGGGCCTACACCTTTGCTGGCTTAGAATATGGTGCTGAATGTTACTGTGGGAACAAGCTCCCAGTGAACATCGCCAAGCCAGAGGAGTGCAATAATGAATGCAAAGGAGAGAAAGGCTCCATCTGCGGAGGAGTGAACAGGCTTTCTGTCTACAGAGTGGAGGAACTAAAAGCAGGAACAAAACAAAGTGAGTGATACAAAGCTATTCCCAAGTCTTTCTTCCCAGCCAGGGACAGAGTATTCAGTGCAGTGGCTTGTACAAAGTTCATCCAACTAAGCGGCCTCAGAGATGAATGTTAATAAATACTTCTTGTTCCACCTTCCCATCCCACCCCAGAGACCTGACCTGTGGGGTTTTAAATGTGGTGAATGGCAACTGACCACAAAAATTGGATAGCTCTTATGGATGGTGCAGGTAATTTGGTTCACCAACACAGTTTGACCATATTGGTATTCAGGAGGAATGGGAAGTATCTGACTTTGCAGCATCACTTTTGCTACGTAAAGAAGCAGAGTAACCATAGGAACCCATAAAACAGTGCGGAATGATTGTCACTTCAATAAGATTTCATCTCCAAAAAAAAGAAAAAAGAAACCCCGCACCCCACCAAAAGCCCATTATGCATTCATGCTTAGAGGGTGAAGAAGAATTATATCAGAAACAAAGCCTGAAACCTCTCTTCTGCAAACAGCACAAAGAAAACATGCATCAATACCATCCTTAACCCACACTTTATCTTAAGCAAAATCAATAGAGTTTCACACACACAGACTTCCAATGGCAGAAGAAGGATATGAGCAGGCATGTATCTCTTTTAGATGAGAACTAGAAATGATGTCAGCCACAAGGTTTTGCTAGGTCCTAACGACTCTTGTTCTACCAGTGGCTGAGATTTCGGTCAGATTTTTGTTCAGTTTTGACCCAATGTTTATTCTATTTGCCACTCAATTAGGATTTATTGTGAGAGAGAAAAAATAGATAAACCTCCAGGCCAACACAAAGCACATAAAGTGTCTAAACAGTTGAGCAATCTGTACTTTTACCAAGCTTATGATTCCCTGAGGATCTTATTTGCTGAGAACAAACACCAAGTCCTTAGGTTGTAGCATCATATATGGTGTTTCATTGCTTCTCAAAGAGGAGTCAAGGCCTGTACAATTATGCACCCAGCTACATATAAATTATATATCCAAGGTACACAAGCCTAAATTGCTAGTGTCAAGCTGACAGGCACTTTGGCAAGCTTCCCGGGGTTTTGCATCACTGTTTAAATCTGCGGCATGTTAAAAAAAAAATGCCATTTCACAAGAAAAGACTAGATTCACTTTTTCTTCTTAAGTATTAGTGAACTACAGAGGTGGAGAATGATGCACTGGGCGAGATTGACATCTCGCTCACCTTGAGTAATACTTGTCATCTAACTCTTTGAATGCCCTTATTAATATTAGCAAGGCTACTGGCTAAGCATGGGACTATTCAAGCTGAATGTAGTCCTGAAAGCTGTGTGAATCAAAGAGTGATCCACAGAGAATAAGCCATTGAGCATGTCTCATACACCATGTGGCAAAACCTCTCGGCCTCCTTCCCTACTGTTTTGGTTCCTTACCTGCTAGAGAGTCAGGAGCGGAAGGAGGTTAGAAGCATCTGGTGGAATACCTTTCCACTGGAAAGTGAGGATTCAACCAAGTGTGGACTTTAAGGAGCAACATAGTGCTACCTACATTTTCACTGAAAACCAGGCGGGAAGGTCACCCTTGTTTCCTACTCACAAGTCATTCATGTGTCCAGTTCCCTGGGCTCTCAAGCTCTTCAGCAAGCCCGGGGCCCTGGCCACCTGCTGACCAGGCTTGTCAGACCCCAGACTACCCAGCACTCAGGCTTCTTTGCCTCTGCTTGGACAGACTAGCTAAAACAGATTGCCACGCAGGAAATGTTCAACCCATTTGGGTCTTCTGAAACAAAAACTACAAAAATACCTCTGCATTTCCTGAAGAAAATGTCACACTTCCAACTTTTGCTTCCAATTCTGAAAGAAAAGGAACTGGCAAGTGTGACATTTTCTGGGGAAAACAATTTTGGGTCCCATGCAGCTGCAATCAGAAGATAATTCAGTCCTCATGGCTCAGTTACTCTTGGCATGTTTGATGAACATTACCACCAAGAAAGCGTTCTGGCTGATTTTTGCAACCAGGTGAAGAGCTCCATTTGTGTACATTTGCCAGCAGATTTGCACCCACCTAGGTAAAAAAATAAAGCTTTAGTGAGGAAACTATTTGCACTAGTCTTGTCAAACTAAGGTGCTTATACTAAGGAATCAAAAAACCCCCAAAACAAAACAGCTTAATATCCCAACCTGTTAGAACCCTATGAATTCCACTGACTTCACTGAAAGCTAAAGGTCAGTCATAAATAGGCAACTACATAATGAGCACATTAGAATTATAGATAAACGTAGTGTTATCTCTACATAGTCTCTGATCGATTTGCAGAAAAACATAAAAATGTAAAACAAAATAAACTAGTCAGCAATAAGTTGCAAGGCTGACATCCGCTATCAACAGAGGCAAATGGAAGTGCAGTTTAAGGGAGGCACAAGCCTTCTGCTGCCCTCTGCACCTAAATGAATTTCTCATAGTATTATGATCAGATATTCCTCATTGTAAGGGAAATCAGCACAGAATCCCACCCTCTTTGTACCAGCGGCTGCCATCCAGGACACAGCTTGGTGCAGGGGGCTGGACCTGATGATCTTCCGAAGTCCCTTCCAACCTTACAATCTATGGATCTATAAGCTCCTGGCCCTTGAGCTCTGAGCAGAAGCCTCAGGTTATGAGCTTGATCACTGAATCAACAGATCGTTACTAGTGTGCATCCCCCTTCTGTGATTTGGGATCATCACCAGCTCACATTGTTTGGGGGAGGCTCTTTAGGATCATAAGCAAGAATGAATGTCTTCTACAGGGAGCATATGATGAACTAGACCTGAAAGGTAGCACGACAGCTTCCACCTTGGTGCACACTGAAAGCACAGGCAGACACCTCTGGAGCTCAAAAAAGCACGAGTCTCTGAAGCTCAGAGCTGCAAGCCTACAACTGTCCAGCTGAGAACTGGAAAGGACTCATTCCTGGGACTGGGCACAACAAGGGATGCATAACTTTCCAGGAACCTGTGGTTCCCAGTAACCCTTGTTGTAGCAACATATGCTGAGAGAATTGCCAAGGTATGGACTATACAGTGCCGAGTACAGCACAAAAGCTTATAGAGAATAGAATAGCCCATCATTTTCCAAGAGGCAGAATTTGGTTGTGTTTACAGCTTTCACCCTCAGGAATGAGGAAAAATAGGAACAGAACAAGACCCAATCGTTCCATTACTATTTGTGGATTATATGAGAGTCCCACATTTACCCAGTGGCTTGCAAATGTTAATATGAGCTGCTGGGCTCTTGGATCATACATGATAGGCTTTTCTAATTTCCAGCTTAATTTAGAAGAGGTAACAGCAAAAGCAACACAAAACGTTTTGCATAACTCCATATAGGCACAGGCACACTTGCTTTGCTGCTGCAGAAATAAAGCTATTCACACACACCGGAAGGTAAATACCAAACACAAGCACCTTTTCACACCAGCACAAATCAGCAGTAGCTTTGCTACTGTCTAATGAGATTACAGGAGTGCAAGCAGGATCAAAATGTACCACAAAGTAGAGCTTCCTACATAAAAGAACAGACGAGGTTATTTAGGTAACTGAGATATTTTTTTATTAGACTGAGAGAAAGCTTTTTGAGGTCATTTTGAGTGAAGACCCAATGCTTTTAGAAACAAAGACCCATTAGAAATGTTACCACCTTCTGCCCCAAGGTAAAGTTTTTGAACTGCCTTCTCCAATACAGACACAGAGAAGAATAGGGATTTAAATTTATAAGCAAAGGGGGGGAGCCTCCCAAAACACCCTGGTGGTTCTTAAGCACACATTGCTCAATCTTCTAGTGGAAGGTGCTTGTAACAGTAATACAAAAAAAAAAGAGACCAGACACATTATCTCTTATGATCTAGTTTCTTCCACATCTTTCCTGCTGCTGTCTGTTTTGCTACTTGTATCCCGATTCCTATTGACAATATCTTGAAATCTATTATCTCTAGCAGACTGGTCTCCTACTGTTTCCCTTCCTAAATCAAAAACACCAGCTAAAGGGATCTTTTTTTTGCCTGGAAATTTCAAAACTACCAAGTGCTATTTGGACACGTTTTCCCATTTGTTTCTAATCAGAGTTGGGCACCCACATCCCTTAGGTAGCTTTAGAAATCTCAGTTCAAAAAAATATATATTCAGCCCTACAAAAGTGAGGGTCTCCCTTAGGGACTAGCTATCACACAGCAAGGGGTATCTGTGCTGACCTTGTATTTTCCAGGATAGTAAACAGGCCGGCATAATTGTTGGCAAAGGGTGAGTTTTCAGTGGCAATCACACTACACTAGTTGTCAACCTGTTGAGAAGCCAATAGGACTATTTAGCTTATCACAAGAAGATCAAGAAGCAACTTGATTATAGTGTATAAGCGCCATAGTAAGATAATACCAGGTACCAAGGCCCATTTTAATCTGTCAGAAAAAGGCATGTCAAGGACTGAAACCTTAAAGCCAAACACATTCAGAATAGAAATAAGGAATAATTTAACAGTGAAGGGGATCATCCCCCAAAACAAACTATGAGGGGGACAGTGGATTTACCCTTTCCTGAAGTTTGCAAAACCAGTATCGGGTGACATTTTGGAATATACTGCACATTTTAGTCCAACTGAAGTTACTGTGCTCAGGTCAGGAGTCACTGGATGAAGTTTTTCCCATCTGTGTTACACAGGAAGTTAGATTAGCTGGTGCAATGATCCCTTCTGGTCTTAAATGTACGCTGGGATGGAAAGGGCTCCGAGTGACAATACAGGCAATAGGGACTCTTCAAATCCATAGTGTAAAACAAACAACTGAAAAAGCTGTCTTGGTGACTACAACTTTACTTTCTTCTTTACACTGAGCAAAATAAAATTGGTAGCAAGTTAGGGGAAGTTTGATCTCATATACTCCTTTGTATGTGGAGAGTAACACCGTGGAAATGCATGGATTTACTGAATATGCACTGGCGTGATTGACGTTGGAATCTGGCTATTGTGACAGGGAAAAAAAAGCATGTCTCCATAACCCAATTTCTCTGTTCAGAGCCCCCCCTCCCCCCGAACATAACCTCCTCTGTGGGCACTTTTAAATGTGCTCTGTGAGTGACATGGGTGGCACTTTCATTAGGGTGGCTCCAAAAGCCGCTTTAATTAAGGTGCCACCATGTCTCATATGTATCATAATTGAGTCCACTCCAATGTACTGCAATTCCAGCACTTTGGAGCAGCCTCTGTGCTCATGTATATGTTGCCTGTTACTCCAGCCCAATGTTAATTATATTTGTCCCATTACCTGAGGTAAGTACTGTTTAGGGAGACAGGGATGTCCAATGAATAAAGCACTGGAACTCAACTCAGGAGACAAGTTTCATTCCCAGGCATGCCGCTAGCCTGCTGAGTGTCCTTGGCAAGTCATTCAGGACTCACAGTAGAGATGGTATCTTTTAGTAGACCAACAAGATTTTTGCAAAAAACACCCAACCCCCCTCCACCCCCGACTACCAATTTTTTTGCAAAAATATTGTTGATCTAATAAAAGATCACCTCTATTACGAGTCCCAATTGCCTTTTGCTCTAGACCAATACGGCTACAACCTGGATACCTTGGCAAGTCATTTCACTTTTATATGCCTTTGTTTCCTCATATGTAAAAATCAAGATAGATACTTGCTACCTCTGTACAGTGTATAGAAAGCTAGAATTTAAAAGTGATATCTAAGTACTAGATGTTGTTATCATTATGGCTGTGTGTTTGGCCTAGCAAAATATCATTATCGTTTCATTCATCACCATCATTCAAGTAAAAATAATACATTTGCATCAATTCCACAAGGGGGGAATTTATGCCTGTGTATCAAGTGTGAGGAAACCCTGCATTGCAACTCCAGCCAGACCGAGAACCTCTTTCTCACCTCAGTTACACAGCTGCCACTCTACAATTCCTGGGGTTAATAAGATCGGTATCTGGCACCCAAGGAAAGAGCATGCCCTCTCCATGAAGAACTTATTTTAAAAAAAAGGCTAAAAAAAAAAGCCTAGTTTTGATCTGGGAAGCTGTAGTCAGCTCCCCTGCTCTGAAAAGAATATGAATGGGAATGTGGAGGGGGCACGCATGTTAGCTACTGAACAGATGTGCAGAAAGGTAGGCCTCCATGGGGGCTTCTGAACTCATTTTAAATTCTGCTTTTTTTTCCTCTTGGTCTGGATCATGGGAAGCTTTGTAGATTTTTATCAAGGCTTTTAAGCCACTCAAAGAAAAAAGAAGTATCTTCAAAAGCAAACCAGGGCTTGCAAACAATAGCAATGCCCTCCACTGGTGGAATTTAAATTAAACTCCTCTCCGCAGCCCTACTTTCAATAGTTAGTACAGAGCTAAAAGGCATGTGTTCCTTTTCAGTACAGCAGGATTTTGCAACACATTTTCCTGGTGTATATCTGCGTTTCTCTTATTTCTAAACTGTGCTGAAAATATATATATAATTTTTTTCCTTTAGGATCTGAAACTAATATTGTTATTTGCGATAATGGCAGGCAACTATGGGCTCTGTTTTCTCAAGAGAAACTTATTTCATATCCCTGCAGGGAGGAATGTTATCTATCGAGGATGTTTTAAAGCTCCAGAAAATTTAACAGACACCTTTCCAGCCTCTTTGATACAGTCCAATTTGACGGCGGAGATGTGCTCTGAATTTTGCTCCAAGAAAGTAAGAACAGTTCTCATTTCACATCCTTTATTCTGGTTTTTACTTTTTCCTTTTTAAAATTTATGACGTGAATAGAGAGGATTAGTGCCTTTGGAGATGTGTTTCCAAAGGACAGAACTCTTCAAAGTAAACACCCAGTGGTATACCTGCTCCAATTATTACTGGACAAGGGTGGCAGACGTGGGAAGATATCAGAATACGATGCATAGGGAAGTCGTTCTAAGCAGCCAACCAATGGACCACGAGGAAAGTCGGTATTGTGCGTCATGTTACAAAGAAGCGCAGCCCTGAATTTGATGCCACTGGGGATTCCTAAGCTCACAGAGATTCAAGACTTGTCTTCTGAAGGCACATGCTGACTAAAGGCAACATGTCCCATATATGCCACTCAGCACTGACTACAACTGATAGCCCTGACTCTGATCCCATTTATATATTAGTATCAATCGGAAACAATGCTGTTAAAATCCTTGGAATTGGAGTAAAGAAAAAAAAAATAGCACAGAGTAAACAGAATCAGGTGCTGGGGGGGGCAAACCTCCAACTAATGCAAAAATGTACATCAGATGAGAGTTTAGGTTGGACAAATGTATGTAAAAGAAAAAGCAACTTGTACAGATGAAGAATTTGTATTTAGTAGCTTTTCATACCCACTTTGCACATGTGCCAACACTACTAGAAGGCAAAGGCTTTGGAGCATCAAATCCAGTGTGTCCAAAGTGACATCGGTGATTTGACTTAAGTTCTTAGTTTTCCCAAGCTGTACCTCCATTGCCTTCACTGAAATTTCTTCCAGCTCACCTGAATAGCAGTTTTAGGGCCCTGTTTGACTTCACTACATCAACACCTAAGGGGAGCAATTCTCTACAGTCTTGTACTTGCATAATCATTTTTACTCTTGCTCAAGTGAATCCAAAGAGCCCGATTGCCATTTACACTTAGGCCCCATTATATTGCTCTGGCAACATAGAGAAATCTAGACGTGGAGGCAAATTGTGTTAAATTTACTCTGCGGCACCTTTACAGTGCTAGAGTGTAAAGCAGCCGTAACGTAAATGGGAAGTAGGTTTTCCTACTGATGTACCTACATGCAATTGTGGTGGCAATAAAAGTGAATTGCTTAAGGGGTCTAATCTAATCATTTTATGTTAAAAAAAACCAAAACAAAACATAAAACCAAATAGTGCAGGTTAAACGTGGATGCAGTTATACCAGGATCAAATGCCATTCTACTGGTGTAGGTCTACTCCCCATTCCATATGGAGACAAGCTCTCCTGGCATAGCACCTCCTCGCCAACGTAACAGAGCTCACGCCAGGAGCTTGCACTGCTTTTACTCTAATGGTCCAATTAACCTGATACAACTCATACATGTAGACAAACCCTGGCTAGCGATTTTGACTTGGGGCCTGTCTATGCTGCTTCTGAGCTTTCCCTGGAAGTGCTGCTTGAGAAGTATGCCCTGCTTGTAGAAATGCAGCAAAAACCATCTCAGAGGCAATAAACAATGTGGGGCAGACACATGCTCAGTGCTGCTCTGAGGCAGTGATATGATCTCGTTTAGGGGATTTGGTGAACACACTGTAGGAATAAGCAGGCTGGCTATGCTTCAAAAAGGGATAGTTGTAGATGCAGAATGGAGACAGCTATTTACACATGCTTTGGTGCTTCTACTATGAAAAGTGACTTTGCAGGGTACAAGGCAGTGACAAAAGGGTTCTGTCAGGTATTTACTGGCTTGTGGACTGAACACACAGGGCCTGAGTCTTCAATAACAGGTCGACGGCCGTATAATTCACTTCATTGACTTGATCAGACTTAAAACTAGCTCAGTGGAGTGAAGTATTTGATCCCAGCCCCTTTCTGCTTAGAGGAGCTGGTGGTTTTATTTCCCAGGTGGGGGGTTCATCTTTGTGCAGAGAAAGATTCACTTTGTGGTCAGATGTAGCCTAAAGCCACGCTCCAGCTGCACACACTAAACCAAACATTCAATTACTTTGTCTTCTAGTAACACAAAATTGATTAAAACTATTAAGGCATGAAAAACAAATCTTCATAATTACTAGGTAGAGTAATGTTACTGCCTTTTCTCCCATGACGCAGAGTGGGAAGATTTTTTTTTTTTCCAGACAAGATATCCTGTTTGCCACCTCCTCAGTACAGCAGTTGCAAAACACTATTGAAGCATTGCTCTGTTGGTTAACCATCACAGCTGTTGGATTCATATGTTTAGTACCTTAGACTGAATGCCTGGGACCCAGCAGGAAACTGGCCATCAGCACTGTGAGATTCTCTTCTCAGCTCTGCTACTGACTTCTTGCTTAACAATGGAAAGGAACTTGAACCTGTGATCACAGACAAATGCACACATAATTTATGTAGCAGGATGGAGTCCTAGGGTCGCCGTGCTCTCCCCTAGGCACCGCCTTTAGTACCGTGCCACACGTTCTCCACGCACCCTGGGAATCTCGCCCAGCACATCTTGGACATGAAGTATTTATTGTAGGGAGGCCGCCCTTCCTTCCCTTGGCTACGGTTTCCTGCCGTGTGCCAGACCCGCCTCGGTCTCCCTGGCACTTGGGCGCTCTACAGCCCTGCCTCACTCCGTGTCCTGTTGACGCTCTGTCCCTTCACAGTCTCGTCTTGCTCGGGCTCTCTGGAGTCCCACCTCACACTGCGCCTCACGGCGCTGAAACGGTCGCTGCCCCTCTCTCTCTGGGGCTTCTCGCTCACCCCGAGCCTCTCTGGGGCTCAGGTTCTGCGCGGCCTAGTTCTGCCTTCTGGGGTACTCGGGGTCAGCCCTCCCCCAATACTGCGCCTCGGCCTTGGCGCTCAGGGATGGCACCTCCCCCCTGCTGTGCCCTTATGGACGCTCTGGGTCGATGCCCTCCCTGCACTGTCCTTCCTGGCAGTCTGGGAGGCACACTCCCTCTGTTGCACCCTTTTTGGCTTCACAGTCGCTGCCCACGGTCTCGGGGCCTCTCCGCAGTGCTGCCCACGCTCTGGGGCTGGGGTCCACACTCTAACGTGGTTCCCCTATGAGGCCTCCTCCATCCCCTTATAGCCTCACCCAAACCTCCGGTCTAACAACCAAAACACAAGCCAATCGGCTATAACACAGACCTATGCCTCATGGCTAAAATGTCCTCCAAAGCACACCACAGGCGTTCCATCTCTCACCCGTGTCACTAGCTGCTCGCACATCCAGGCCTTTTCCCTTTCACACATCCAGGGCCGAGCTCCCTCCTCACTGGCCGCTGGCTGCCGGTCTCCTTTGGGCTTTGGCCTGCGATTTATGTCCGAGCCAGGCCTGCCCCTTCCGTTCAGCTGACCAGACAGGCGTGTGTCCTTAACGCCCTCCGGTTGCCCCTAGCAACCAGCACCTGAGCCGCTACTCCAGCTCTCCAGGTAGCAGGCACCTTAGTGCCCCGCTACAATTTACACTGGTTCACATACTGATGTAAATCACAGAAGGATCAGGGGACAAAACAGATGTGCAGCTACTCTGCAGTAGCTTACACATAAAGTGGCTCTTACATTACCATGGGGAATGCGGTGGGGAAGCAGGTGATAATCTGTTTGCCTTTAGCGGGATGGAAATGGACAGCTGGGTGACACCTCCAGGGGTCATGCTCCACTTAACTGGGCAAAGTTAACCTGGTTTAGGGAGGATGCACCATCTCTCATCCCCAACCCTCCCCTCCCGTCTGCCCCGGCAGGCTGGCCTATTTATCTGAGCTAGAAAAAGGGGTTGCCATAATTCACTGTTAGCAGTAAAGGAAGAGGCAGAAAACAAAACAAGGCACAATATCTTTGCTTAATGTTTATACAGACAATAAAGAAGAGGGAAGTAAATTCCATTCATCTCTTTCCCTTTAAGCTACCATTTTCATATAGAAAATGGCCAATATTGGAAAGCATTTGCAAAGAGAGTCTGCAGAAAGGCTGGTAAAGCCATGCATCTTATCAACTGACAAGCCACAATCTCTAGCCGCGATTCTCCTGATTACACACCATTTGGAATATTACAGTGTCCAATGCTTGTACATATATAGTCATAGTGCTTTTACCTTCAAGCCAAATGCTTCTTGACACAATAAACAACAGCACTACACTTTCAGAAGTTTGACTCCCGCCTTCCCTGCACCCTCCCGGCTGGCTTTTCTTCTTTTCTAAAATGCTGATGTAGTAGCAGCAGCATTTTCTGCATGGTTCAGTTAGTGTGAATGGAGAAAGCTCAATGATATTAGGATTCACTGAATAATGCAGGAGGGGAGTGGGGGTGGGGACACTTTTGCTATTATCTTCATTTGCATTTTTCAATGACTTCTGAAAGAATTACTTAGTTTGTAAATCTTCTGGAAAGGGGCTTGCATTTTACTATGCATGGAGCCCTAGTTTCCTGGTGCTATATTTGTGTTTCTTCGGGCAGTTCAGTTTTTTGTGTTCACTTTCTTTGGACACTTGTAAGGGGCAGGGGTTGGAGATCGGAAGGGGGTGGGACCCTGTTTTAGTCAAATGAGCCAGGTTTGGATTTCACTTAGCTTTGTGGAAGATAGATAGTTTAAACACTCTTCCCTGTAACGTACATCAGGAAAAAACTGCACAAGGGCAAAATAATAAGCGATGAAAAATAAATTAAATGTAAATTAAAGAGAATACCTGGTTCACAGACAACGCACCCCAGAATGGGAGCATGGAATATGCACAGAAAAGGTGGTTTTGAGCTTCAAATATATTTGTCAAAACTAAACCTTGCACAATATTTTAAACTTTTCCTTATAATGGCTGTTGCTCCTTGAAAAATAATATGGCCAGATTCTCAGCTGGTATAAATCAATGCAGCTTGCATTAAACTCAGTGAAGCAGCTCCTGTTGAACTCAATGGAGCGCTGCCATTTTACACCCTTCGAGAACACAGCCCATTACTTTTAAAAGACTTGTCCCATTAATTTAATGGGTATTCTGGTTAGGTCAGTAGCCTTTCAGCGAGACTACCTGAATGCCTAAAGTTAGACAGGTACATAAACAGCCTGGTAATGTGCAAATGAGAGGCAGAATTAAATTAATATAGAACTTGTTTGTCATCCTCATAAAGTGCATTAAGTATACTAAATGTTAGAGCTTACCTTTGGAAGCATTTAGATACAACTTTGAGGGAACAACTTTAGATAGAACATGCTAAGTACCCTTAATTATCAATTTATTTGTTAACACAACAATGACGATAGCAGCCCATTATCACCCAGTAACATAGTGCCATGAATATTTCGGTGCCAAATAACTTGGCCATGAGCCATCACTTCCATACATATTTTCTCACAAGCCAACTTAGTATTAAAATCAACACACAATGGCTTATTTCATTTCGTATCTTAAATAACTGACCTGCTTACAAGTCAAGTGATGTATATGAATACTTTTTCTGACAAACACAAACCCCCCCCCCCACAAAATTGGGGTGCATGTATCAAGCAGGGGAATTGATTTTTTGCCAGGTATAGAAGTACTTTGCTTTGATTCCTGCTGCATAGTGCAGCAGCTGTGGCACTACTATTCAGGCAGCTGAGGGACTCAATTGACTGAATAGCTCATAGTTCATCACTCCATGTGTGTTAGCAATTGCCTCTCCTTAGTAATGTGTTTTTCCACTGATCAAAATAACCTTTCTTAGAACATTTTTGCTGTTTGCTGATTCTGGTGTCTCCCCCTCTATTTCACAGCCCTGGAGACCCTTTTCAAAATCACAGATACACCCATAGGGAGCAGTCTTCAGGAACAGCTAGGATTTCGGCTTTAGTTAAGCAGGGGAGCAGGTGCAGTCAGCTGAAGGGCTCTGTCCTTGCTCTGTGTAGTTATAACAACTCTGGAAACATCTTTTTCTTCATTTTGTCTTTCAAAATGAAGCAATATTCTATTCAGAGGTTATGTGCAAGAAAATATGGTAGTATCAGTGTTACCGAGAAAATCTGCCAAGTCCTGACCAGAAGGGCTTATCATCTTCATAGGTGAACAACAAAAATCAGTCTGCAAACCTGGCAATGACTGGCTCTGAGATGCTGCTCAAGTGTGTACCAGACTTCCTGTTTCAAAAGTGGACCCTTTCATTCAGATTCAAGATATAGCTAACACATGAATAGGTTACATAATGAAGGGAAAAGGATTCAACTCCCACCAAAGCAGTGGGAATCTTTCCATTGACTTGAGCTGGAAGGTGTCCTACTGAGTACAGCAACAACCAGACGAGATGCTTAACTGGAATAAGTCATCGTGCATCCATCAGCTTCATTTGTATTCCCTTAGCGGTCAAAAACTAATGCAGGGTCAGGGCATCACTGTACTACACACAGCACAATCATTTAAGATAAGCTAGTCCTCTGACCCAAAGTGTTTACAATTTAGAAGAAACTTTTTATTAATATTATTATTATTTCTGAGGATGGATTCATTTCAAAGGTATGTTCCTTGTTCCCTTCCCACTTAGAACAAGTCAGGTTAATAGAAGCCTGATAAATGATGTCTAACTTCTTTGCAAAATGAGCATGCTTATTCTCTAAACAAGACATATCCATCATTTTCACTTGAGAGACTAACTTCTTTCCAAGATTAGTACTGCTTCTGTTCATGAATTTCGCTGTAGCTTTGGGACAGATTCAGCTGTCTCTGGTTTACAGTAAGCTATGCCATAGGACTACTATTAATTCAGAGTCAAATTAATTGGATGTTTTTTAAATAGTGATCTCTCATTGCTTGAGTGGGTTATTCTAAAAGAAAAAGCTCCACAGCATTGAAATGGGATACAGGTATGGAAATGTTGAAGAATATGCTGTAAAAAAGCAGACAACAATGTATCTACCCCACGTTACAGCCTCCTCATAAGCTTTTACTCACACCAATATCACTGAATCTATTGCTGTATGTAAGAGCTAAATCACAGGGGTAACAGGCATTTTTGACCTTTGATCCTACACATATTTGCACAAGCTAGTTGTTGTAGGCACGTGGATAGCCTCAGAGGATTTCAAATATGCAAACATATTTGTTAAAACTAAGCAAACTGAAGGCCGAGTCTGCAGGAGCTGAGCACTAGGGGCACCTACAGACCTGCACCAAGGCTGCTCCAATGCGCTGTTATTATGTCACTTTGGAGTAGACTTGACTAATCAAGTCTGCTGGGGCATGGTCATTACCAACTCCAGCAGACTCCAGCATCATGTGCATCAGCATCCCCATGCCGAAAAGTGGAGGCAGGGGCCCTTTAACAAAAGCTCATTCACCATTTTTCAGCTGATGCATGGATCCTCTGGGCGCTTTAAATTAGAGAAGCTCTTGGAGCCACTCTAATTAAAAGCCTGCCCCCCCCCCCCCGATGTACAAATGCCCCAAGTGTTTGCTTGTGCCAATTTTCACCAAGTTGAATGGCAGAACTTGTTCTTTGCTCCCATTAACTTGAACAGAGCCAAGATTTTATTCCCAACATATCTCAAGAAGTCCCGTTCATTTTAGTAGCATGATACAGATAGAAAGGCCTTATCCATCAAAATCACTTAAATGCATGCCTGACTTCAAACAAGTAATCCCACTGATTTATTTCAGAGTTGATTTGCTGACCTGGAGCTGTAATAAGGCAGTGGAGAATGAAGCCCATTGAACTTCAGTGGGAATACTCTTCTGCTTCAAGTTGTGCATGCGATTAAGTATTTTGCTGGACTGGGCCTATGTTACTGCACAAGATGAGCAAGTGTGGCAGAATGCGGCTGGATTGTATTTGCTGATGAAACCCTGAAAGTCAAAGTTGAATACATTATTTTGCAATCATTTTATTTCCTGCATAAACCTGAACAATCAAGGCTTTATACCTGGCCCTGGCCACCTGTTGTTTCCCAGAACTACTGTCATGTGCACACCAAGTTGCAGCATATTTACTGATAATTTTTAAATCGATAAAGCCAGATTCTTCCCCCTCCCTCCCTTCTCTCTCCCCAACACATGTTTAAGGTAGAAAGAAGATGCATATATATTTAATTTCTATGGAAATAGGTTCTTAGAAATTCCCTACTGGATTGAAAATTGCCCTACATTTTCAGAATCAAGTCATGTTGCTGAAACCTTAATGCTGTAAATAAAGCAACATTATCTGAAATCCTCCAGTCATTTTGCAAATGTACAAAGATTTGACAGTTTAATATACTTGATGAAACAAAGCAGTTCAAACAGTTGAAGGGGAGATCATCTTCCTCTGATTTAAAAATTGCCATCATATTAAATGTCAATGGCATCAAAGGAATGGGGGGAAGGAACTCAGTTACCATCTTTGCTTCTCTTTGCGATTGGCAAATTGTGCAAGGATTTGACACTTAAATGAAAAATGCACTCTGCATGCTAAGCCTAAATTGGTGACTAAAATATACCCTCAGAGAGAGCAAGGCAGCTGACATTTTATATGGTTGGGGAAGCATTTCCTGAACTATGGTAATAGACTGGCTTGACAGGTTTTTCCCCACTTTCTATGGGACAGGCCAGCCAACTCTACAAATCAGGAGCAAGTGAAACCCAGTTCCAGGCTTATTAGGAATATCTTTCACAACAGGCTAAAATCTATGCACAAAAAAAAAAAAAGGGCATTCATGTTAACTTCACACCCAGGTTGAGTGCATGGGCATCTGCAGTCCACATATCCTACCTCCACATCTTAGTGAAGCATCTGCATCTCCTACCTCCACTTCTTAGTGAAGCAGCTACTGAAGGTCACTAAGAGACAAAATGCTTTATCCCCAGCAGCTTCTCTAAGGAAAAGAGTAAAGGTGACGGGGGACGTATTCTCCATCTCATACAGTAGTAGCACCAGTGCTCGCTTAGAACAGGATACTCCGGGTAGGAGCATAGAGCCTTCTATAGCCATTCTGCTTGTTAGTTAATTTATACATATGCATAAAGAAAATGCATAACCTCCCCCTCAACCACAGGCCCTAGCCCAGAAAGGACATTTAATTAAAACAAAACCTGAGAACGCCTTCTCCCTGCATCTTGGTTTGGATCTAAGGTTTGACTAAACAGTTTTTACCCTTCTCTTCCCCATGGTGGGTTTAAAGTCTCTAATAAACACGTATGTTCATTTTCCTAATTCAGCCTGCCTGTCTAGTAGGGGTGTGCAAAGCGGGCCCTATTCGATTCAGATTCGAACCAAATCAGGGACAGTGATTTGATTCGTTGATTCAGATCATTGTCCCCGATTTGATTTGGCCCAATCCGAATCTGAAGATTTGGTGCCGATTCAGAGAATCAGCAATTCGGACATAAATACGGCTTTAAAAGTGTTTTCTACATACCGAGGTACCAGCACAGCTCACGAATGCTGCGATGCTGGGGCGGATGGAGCGTCCCACAGGAGTGCGGGGGGGAGGGGCCCCTGCATGTTCAGCGCAGAACCAGGAAGTAGACTGGAAATTCTTCCGGTTCACTTCCAGGCCTTCCGGGGAGCATACAGGCCCCCCCCCCCAGCTTGGCAATCAGCTGCAGGGGGATCCCAGGTGCTTCCCAAAACCCAGGAGGCACCAGTCACTGAGCTGAGGGGGGCAGCATGCTCCCCAGCAGACCCAGAAGCGGACTGGAAGTGTTTCTGGTCCACTTCTGGGTCTGCTGCCGAGTGTACTGGGGACTCCCCACGCACACTCCTGTGGGACACTCCATGCGTCCCAGCATCACAGCATTCATGAGCCGCCTGCTACCTAGAGGTACGTAGAAAAAACATTTAAAGCTGCATCTATGTCTGAATTGCCGATTCTTTCCAAATCGGTTCGGAGGATTCCGATCCGGTTCGGAGGGATTAAAAGGTTCCTCCGATTCAATCTGGATTCAGAGATTTGGCTACCGAATTGGGCCAAATCAAATCAGGGACCAAAGCTTCGCTCAGCCCTACTGTCTAGTAGGCAAAGCAAGTACAGGCATGCCTTTGATTATCTCATGATTTCTATACCATCTTTGCGGAGGCAAGACCCCAGCATAGAACGGGAAAGACTTCAGGCTATGCCACAAAATATCAACACCCAGCAATGAAGAGAAATCACTTTGGAAGTCTGTGAAGCCAGATCACTACAAAATTGGCCAAAGTGAGAACTGAAGCAGACATCTCAAAGCTTAAACACAGCCTAATTTTTCACTATCCTGAACCTGACGTGGTCATTTACAAGGCCGCAAGGCTGTAGAACAGTACGAAGCTCATAATACAAGCATTTCACACATTGGTACAAATGGTTGCACACGAGGCAAAGCAACAGAGAATCAGGTTTCTTTACTAGGTCTGCCTACAAATGGACCCATCTCAGAGTCAGGTTTTTCTGGTCTGCATTGCTCAGAAAATGGTGATATTTTATTCCAGTTTGAACGTGGGGGAGAGGAGTTTATGAATTTACCAGCTGAAAAACACTGATACGTAGCAAAGTGGGGGGGGGGGAGGAGGACCCTCTCTGTGCAGATAGAAGCAGGACAATTTTGCCCTTGGATCAAATCTGTAAATACTTTTTGACAATCTCATATCACACTCAGTAAGCAAATGTTGGTTGTTTGGGCACAGATGGCGCACACGTTGTATTTGACTCCTTATCAGAGGATGAGCACATGGGGGAGAGCAAGAGATAAACCACTCGGCAGTTTTGTCACGCGCTTCTAGACTCAAGAAGATTTTTAAAGGCCTTTTCTAAAAATGTTAAGATCATGGCAGCTTAGCAAGCCACTGCAACAGAACTGGTGGAATTCAGCCCTGTGTATGCTCCACCAACCCTCTTAGCTTCTTCCAACCACTCTGTTCTTGACATTTAGCTTCTCCCATATGTGCACGCACCTCCCACACCCACACCATAATTCCATGCAAATAGTTAACCATGAATAATTGAGTGTTCAGTTTGTTAACACTTAAGAAAAAACATTATTTCAGGTTGGAAAAATATTCAACGTGAAATACAATTCCTCAATCATCTTTTTTTTTTTTAAATATCTTTTTCAGGTAAGAGAAGAACATTTAAAAATATTTAAGTTGTTTCAAGTAAAATGCAAACACTAAAACATTACATCCCCAAAATGTTTATAAATACTGTGACATTTTCATGTTGGGGGAAGGGGGTTGACATGGACAATTCCAAAAATGGTCAGAAAAAAAATATATGCATCGTTTTAGGGATTACATTGTTATAATCTTTCAGAATGGTGTACTTAGGACATTTAAGCTACCCACAGCTAAGCATCACTGGCTCTGTGCAGTGAAGTGAGTTGGTCTTGTTCCATTTTTGTTTAGCAAGTTAAATGCAATTATCTGAGCAGTGGGAGAGCACAAGGAAAAGTCAACTTTGTTTGATTTTAATTTTTAATCAAATTCAAACTATCATTTTAAATCTAAAATAAGAAAAGGATCCTTTCTGATGATACACAAGATCCAATT
The DNA here is from genome assembly GCF_001723895.1 of Crocodylus porosus. Classification (NCBI taxonomy): domain Eukaryota; kingdom Metazoa; phylum Chordata; order Crocodylia; family Crocodylidae; genus Crocodylus; species Crocodylus porosus. The sequence continues at coordinate 9,800,015 of NW_017728932.1, read as the reverse complement.
CTAATCTCACCCAGGCAAGTGTAAGAAATGGACAATGATCCAGTTTTACAAGCGTTCAGAAACAGAACCGATGATGTGAACTGTTTCTCTTCCCACAGTTACCCTGTGGTAGCTGAAGCTAAGCCGGGACAAATTAGACTTGTTTCGTTTGGGGCTAAACTAAAGTTCAGGTATGCACTAAAACCACAGCATAAGGAGGCCCCATTTCAAGTGAGGTTCCCATATCTAGGCACTAAGCACCATAAAAGCAAACACTGCATGCTTCTGGAAAAAACCAAGAGGTTATTATGGTTAGGATGAGTATACAGGGACAAAGCGCTGCCCTCCGTTATCCTTATTGTATCCCTGTAATACCAGGAATATTGTTGCGCCTGTGGTACTACAGATCCCCACTACTGGTTCTGGAATCCCTGGTGGAGCCCACATGGGCTGTTACTTCAATTCTTTTAAGAACTGTTCAAAAGGCAAAATCAAGAAATGTGCCCAGAATCCTGCACCAAACTGCTTGGTTTTGTATTTAAATGACTACTTATTATGCAGCAGCCTTGGGGACTCCCTCCCAAAAGATATGCAAAACGCCTCTTGGAAAACACTGTTGTTCTCCGACGTGTGAATGAATCAGACTGTGAAATGTTTCTTCTTGGCGGACTTGGATTGTTCCTATAAGTAGCTTTAGCACTTAATCTGGTGACCCCCTGCTTCCCACCCCCCCACCCAATCCTTTTTCCTGAAAATGGAATTCTTGCAGTCCAAGCTTCTTCCACACAAGTTGCATTAATATTAACTGAGCCATGATGCTTTGTATCAGCTGATGAAGTGATATTGTCTTTAAGAATGCCACGGGTGGATGCCTTTCTAAAAGCTGCATGTTGTATTTCAGTATCAAGTTATTGTAATTAGGGTTGTTGACTGCTACAAAGAATGCCCTATTTACTGGAAGAGAAGACAACCCCTCCCCATAATTGGATTCTATGCATGGCAAAATTCATAAAAGGTTATAATTTCTCAGGTACAGAATCTAAATATTGGATGTTTGCCTTGAATTTTTTTCCCCTCCCACAGCTATAACAGGGGAAAATAGATCTGGGGGTCTTTACTTCGTTTCCCCCCAACTTTTTTTCCCCTGGCAGCCCATTCGCCACCTCTTTACTGTCAGACCCTACTCTCCCCAAGCAGGTGGAAGTGAGGAGCAAATCTGACAACACTGTCCTTGAAATTTAACATGGCTGTAGCAATATCCATATGCTACCCATGCACTCAGTTTACCCACAATTGATGCATGTTACTTTTTTTGAAACTGCTGCAAATTCTCATACAGGTACTCCAAAACTATACTTTTGAGCAGCACTTTGGCACCTACATGTATGTAGGAGAAACTGTGCATGATATTGGGCCAAAGCCAAAGGTCTGTGGTTTACTACATAGTTCACTGAGCTGGGTCCCACCAGAGTCAGCAGCATTTCAAGCCATGGTGACTTCACAGCTCAGCACTTCTTAATATGTGTGTGCACTCCAGTTGCCCCCTGTGAAGGATGCATGTGCTAATTAGCCCCCAATCACAACTGGAATTGGGTGTTCTTGTCAAGTCCTGGGATTCTCCAAAAATGTATATGTATGGCGCAGGCCAACTTGGTTCAACTTCACCTCAATGCGGCTGGGGCCCCACTAATCATACAGGCCAAGCTGAGCGAAAGGCCAACAGGGGGATTATGGGTGAACTGTATGCAATTTTGTGGCTCACCATGGATGGTAAAAGAATCAGCAGTGAGGGGGACTGTGCTTAAACGGGCACTACAATGTGGCTTATTCAGATGGGCTGTACTAATCTATCCTTGTGGTCCCTCCCTGCTGCTGGAGCCTAGTAGAGGCATCCGAGTCCTGTGGGCTTGGGCCTGCATGTAGGATGCCTCCCAATGGATTTGGAAGTATCTGAAATCCCAGAATGAGAGTTTGGGATGGAGGATGCTTGCTGGTTATAGCACTGTACATGGCGTTTAGAACGATTGAGTTCTTTCTGCTCAATCTACATGGTTTTTGAAACAATTGTATTCTACTCAATTGGTATGATTTGGAACCGATTTAGCTAATTTGATCTGGAACACGAAATATATTATTAAAAAAAAAAAAAAATTTAGGTTCTCATCAGCATCCTGGCCTTTCAGACGTAGCATTTTTGGCACCAAAAAGGTGTCAGGGCTGGCTCAGGCCCTCCCAATACTGGCCTGGTATTTGCAATACTCCAGACCCAGTGCCAGTTCCATACAGAGGAAACACCTGACCATTTTTTTTAAGGGCCACAAAAAAAAATAAAAAAAATTCCCCATCAGCATGTCTGTCCTATGTGGACCATGTGTTTTAGAGTCATGCACAGCATTGGCTCCATTTAATCAGCATCGTAGTTGATTTCCATTGCTGAGCACATGCTGCTTTTCGCAGAAGCTTTATGTTAGACATTGTATGTAGTGTGATTTCTTTGTATGCGTTATAAGGGAAAAGTATGTCTTCTATTCATTAATTACAAGAGGAAGGAAAACTATGTCTTGTATTTAAGTAAATATGGTAATTTCCTCTACTGCAGAAGTGACTGGGTGGAATTGTAAGGCCTAGGTTCTGTAAAATGTCAGAGCAGAAGACCACAATAGTCCTTTCCGGCCTTAAACGTTATAGCAAACAGAACTGGAAAATGTTTCAGTTGAAAATTTTCAACAAGTGCATGTTTCAGAAAAAAGCTATCACATGATATGGGCTCCAGCTCCAAGCCCACATGAAAAACAATGCGCAATCATTCCTTCTAGTTCCCTTCCAAAGATTTATGTTTGTTCCTACATTAACAGCATGCTCTGAAGATTGTTGCTGTTGTGGCATTTACATAGCTAACCATTTTTTTCTCCCCCCCGATAGGAGTTTCCCCTGGCAGTTGTCAGCGGGCCAGAATGCTACTGCGGTTACCCCACCACACACTTCACACTTCACGACAGCATGGACAGGCTGTTCTGTAGTAGGCTGCAGAATATCAGCAGCACAGTCAAAGTGCCAAGAGAGGAAAATTATTGTCATGTCTACCAGACTCCAGTGCAAGGTAAAAGCTGTAACCAGTCAGTTCCTTATTGGGCGTAGATCCACGAAGTCAATAAAAACTACACTCATTTATATCAAGTGGTCATAGAGGGGGTTAGCTGGCCCTGATGCTCAGAGCAAAAATTTCTGCCTGCTTCTTTCTAAATTATCCTTGCAGTTTCTGTAGCACGTGGTGACCAGTTTTTCCCCTTGGCTAAACTGTTTTGTGGCTTTATCATCAACTGCTGAAAAAAAAGCTTCTGTTTTCTGTCTTAGCAATGGCTTCATTTCAGTGCCAGGAAAAGCAATTCCTGAATGAATGGTTTCAAAATACTTTAAGGTTCTTTGCCCTTTTCTCCCACCTCGTTCTTCCTTGTCGTGTCTGCATAGTTACTGATAACGTTATTCTCCCTTTCTCATTGTGGTTCCAAGGGCTCCAATTTCTCCCAAAACTCCCAGGAGCAGGGCTGGGCAATGACCCTGCAGCTCCACTTACCCCAGTCTACTGGGCCAGAGACTCCACTCACAGCCCAGCAGAGTCCAGATCAGGGATCAGCCCATTAGCTGGCCTCCCTGGAGAAAATCGAACTTTCCTATCAATTTTTGACCAACCCAGGACTTTCATATCAATTTTTTCCAATGATGGACACAGAGACAGCTTCCAAAATCTGGGACTGTCCCCACCAATCCAGGACATATGGTCACCTTACTTACCACCAATTTCAATTTGTAATGGTGCCCAAAACACCACCATTAGGATTCTCAAAGGCACCTATGGAAATTAGGTGCTTAATGCCAACTGGAAATAAATGCAAACTGCATTTTTAACGAACACGGACCCTTTTAAAAATCACATAGAAGAGGCTTAACTGAATTCCAGGAGGTGGCACTCCCTATAAAGCTTTTGATTTACAGGTATAATGGCACCTTCAGGCTTTCAGTGAAGAGCCAGGCTGCCAGGCAAATAGCTGTTAACAAACAATCATGAAGAAGCTTTTACCTCAACTTGCTGGCAAGTACAACAGTTTGCCACAGTTCTTCTAACAAAGCGTTGCTTAACACAAAGCCAATGAAAACCTGTAGTAAGAATAATCTCTTTGGCCTCTTAAGGCTGAATTAATTTTTGGAAGTAGGTGAATCACTGCTGAAGTCAAATTAATATCCTGTGGTATAAACAGAAAAATGAAGCAGCAACCCAGGTAATCAATAGCTCTCAGTAAAATTACTAAGAGGACACTGTGCTAACAATGAAATACATTTTGTGTTTACAGACACCCGATGCACAGACAGGAAGTTCCTGACAACCAAATCCAAAGTGTTTGTTGCTCTGTCGAGTTTTCCTGGGGCTGGGAATACGTGGGCTCGTCATTTAATAGAACATGCCACGGGATTCTACACTGGAAGCTATTACTTTGATGGGACCCTGTATAACAAAGGTATTGTTGTCAGAGAGGCGCAACAACAAACGTCAGTTTTAATATGCAAATCTTACTTCGACCATGTACAAGCATTACATTTCTACCGGGAGAATCGCTGTTCTCCTGGTAGAAATAAGCAGCCAACAAGCATTCACTGAATTTCTCCCAGGGAAAAGTGCCCCTTTCTGGCAGATCTTCCAGGTCTCAACCAGGTCTTGTGAAAGAATTTCTGCTCCCTGACTCTTGCCCCCTACTGGCTTTCCATTGCTGTCCCAGCCACCTAGCTGGGCAGCAGGGGTGGGTACTGCAACACTTGGGGAGTGGGAATTGGGCTGAGGGAGGCTACCCCCGAGCCCAGCTCCTGGTCCCAAGCTTTAGATACCACCGCTGCCATCCAGCTAGGCAGTGGGGCAGGGACTACAAAGCCCAGCGATCAGGAATCAGGCTTGGGGAGGTTGTCCCCAAAGCCAGTTTCTGGGCTTCAAATGCCACCCCTGACACCTCACTGGGCAGTGGAAATGGGGATTTCAGAGCCCCAGGGGCTGGAAACCAGGGCCAGGGATGCTATCCTCACCCCAATTTTCCACCCCACAGGTTTTAAATGCTGTGTGGGCTGCTCAGCTGGGTGGTGCATGCAGTGATTTAAAAGCTGGGAAGCCAGGACCCAGGGTGAGGAAAGCTGTCTCTGGCCCTGCTTCTCTGTGCCTCTGGCTTTAAGTTACCCCATGGACAGCCCATCTGGGCTACACACAAGGTGATTTAAAACCTGGGGGGCTGCCTATTGACACCTTGCCTCCTTTCCAGGCAGGGTAGAGGACTGACTATCCTCTGGAGGGCTGACCTACAGGTAGAAATAGCCCAGGAAGCAGCCCTGTAGTGCCTCCTGGCTGAAGACCTCACCTGTTTAGCTCTCTAGCCAGGGGACTTGAGCACACGTATGCTTCAGCTTTGGAGAAATTCTTGCCAGTAAAAATGAATTCCTGTACGTGGCCTTGTTCTGACACTTTTGTTTGGAATGAATAAGATTGTCATTAGTCATAAACATACTTGATAAAAATTAAATCTCACACAATGTAGCATAAAGGAGAGACTGGTTGAATAGAATACCAAAAGAAAAGAGCCGATTCTTGAGTATTTTCATGAATAAAAGGCTCGCTCTGATTTGTGAAGTCACAAATAGATTCCCAAGTGAGCATACTGTTTCCACCACTGAAGAAGGCAAGGTAGAGATGTACCTTATAGATTAACTGAATCAGAGATGCATGAGCTTCCATGAGTAAGACTTCCCTTTGATTGATGTTAATGATGATGGAAATTACGCCCGTCTTTTTTCATCACTGTTGGCTTTTCCTTGCGCACACACCAGCTTTTTTAGTCCTTTCTTCAGAACTGGCCTATAAAAATACATTTTTAGCAAAACATTTGCTAAATTTTGGGATGAGAATTTAAGGCACCAGAGGATGTACAGTAAGATTTTCTAGAGCTGATTAATGATTTTGGGTATCTGCTAGTAGTAAACATTTTTCTGAGGCTGGGGGGTGGGAGGGCCAGGGAACAGGCTTTCCAAAAGACATCTCTGATTACCCAGAAACAGAGGCACAACAATCACAACTTGCTCTGGAAAAAAAACTTGGCCTTAGGCACTTTAGTCCCATTTAAGTTGTTACTGCCTCCCTTGACACTCTCACAGGTAAGGTACAGAAACAGTTTAGATGTAAGGCAAGTGCTTATCTAGTTGTATCATCATGTTCAAAGAGTAGTCATCAATGCCTCGGTGTATAACTGGGAGGAGGCATCACAGAATTATAGACAAGTAGGGCTGGAAGGACTTCCAGAGGTCATCTAGTCCAACCCCCTGCCTGAGGCAGGATCATCCCTATTGAAACCATCCTATACAAATCTGTTGGCTAACCTATTAGCAAGCCTACAATCAACTGACACAATGGCCAATGTCTTCCTGATGCAAAGGTTGTTAAAAGTCACTCAAGAGATCCAAGGAAGACAGCCACAACCTCTCCCCCACCAACCCCACGAGAGAGAAAGGTAAAAACCTCCCACAATCTGTACCAATCTGACCCCATGGGGTACAACTCTTTCTTGACCACAGATATGGCAATTGACCTGTATCAGAGTGGAGGGACAAGACCCTTTCAGCAGGAACCTCTGCATTTAAGCCCCAGCGGGAGCACTGGCACGTCAGTCAAAATCCCCAGCCCTGGCCGCAGCTAGCACCCAGTGTTTCCAAACAAAGCTTAAAAAAAACAACCCAAAAAAACCAAAAACAAACCAAAAAAAACCCCCAAAAGCCTGACAACAGCAACCAAGCAAAGGCCAGAAATACGAGAAACATTCACAATATACCAGTGGCACAGCTATGCCTAGGTCATCCCAAGTGGGATTCCCCAGGGGTGATGACACCAATATGACTAGAGTAACAGATACTCTGGAACACAGGATTAGGATTCAAAGGGGTCTTGATAAATTGGAGAAATAATCCAACAGTAGTAGGATGAAATTCAAGAACAAATGCACAGCACTGGGGCTTTTTAGCTTAGAGAAGACTGGGAGTGGGGAACTGGATGATAGCTGTCAAATACAAAAAGGGTTGTTATAAAGAGGATGGACAATAATATTTTCTTTGTCCACAGTGGACAGAATTAGTCATATCAGTCTTAAACTAAAGCAAGGGAAATTTTGGTTGGGTATTAGGAATAACCTTCTAACTGCAAGGGTAGTTAGGCACTGGAGCAGATAAACAGAGAGGGGCTGTCAAGTTTTTAAGTGCAAGTTAGATAAATTCACTCCCAGGTTGGGATGCAGGAACTGGACTAGACGACCTCCTGAAGTTCCTTTCAGCCCTATATTTGTATGTTTAGGCATTAATTTTGAGGCAGCAAAAAGGTGGTCCCGATATGGCATAGGCTATTACTGTGGCAGAAAGCGAATCAAATAATAAGATGAACAACTCTCCATCAAAAAAGCCAGGAGCAGAGTCCAAATCTTCCAATCCTCAGTCTGATGCCTTAGGTAAAAAACCTCATTGTCCCTCAGTTTCATCCAGATCTTGCACCATTCTAGATTCTGCTTTATAATGCACAACCCGGCCGTGTTTTAAATCTTGTAACCGCGTGTTTTAAACAAAACCAGGCTTCAAAGGAGAAAAAGATCACTGGAGAAGCAGAAGAACTATCTGTGTGAAGACGCACGAAAGTGGCAAGCGAGAGATTGAAATGTTCGACTCTGCCATTTTGTTGATAAGGAACCCGTACAAATCTCTCATGGCAGAATTCAATCGGAAGTATGCCGGCCACTTGGGATACGCCACAGACCGGAACTGGAAGAGCAAAGGTAACCTCCCACCTGTTGCTAACCAGCGTCTACACTAGGCTTCAAACAAGCTACAAACGCAAGGTACTCCTGGTGAAAGCCTGATCTGAAGTCAGCGAGAGCTGCGTTTTGAATTGGGTCTTAAGCAAAGCTAGGCCTCCACAACCCTCAGGTCTGAATTTTAGCAATCCTTTAGCAGCAAGCTAAATGCCCCGTCACAGGGCTCCCGCAGCACTAAAGCTCTAGTAGCGACCACGGGATTTACATCTTGGCAGAGTGAATTTCTCTTGGCATAGCACCTTTGTGTTCAGCCTATTTCCTCAACGCCTGCGCTGCGCAGACAATTTGCCCTTGCAGTAGTTAACAGCTGTGAACAAATCATTGTAAAGTGTCGAGGATATGATAGAATCCAAGACTTTTCTGGGGGATATTTTAAAGCATGTCACAGGTGTTGCTGTACTACAGGTAAATAAAGACCAGGGTACATGTGAAACCTGTGTTCACTGGCCACATGAAAAGATTTAATGATGCGAGCATGTCATTCCCTGTTTGGTGCATGGCTGACAAACTGGATTATATAACACCTGTGTCCTCACAGAATACACCGGTATGTTCAGACTTTGCCTCCTGTGCATCCCAAGCACTATAAATTAGGGATTGGCAAGCCACACAGACTTTTTGGGGAGGGATCTTTGACATGGCCTCTATTCATCCTAAGTCCATACATCCCCTACAATGAAAAAATTATTCATTTAAAACTAACCAACCACGAAAAGTATGTTACAAAAGGGAAGTCCTTAAATTAAGGTCAAAAGGGCCTTTTTTTTTTACTGCCATTTCAAGCTAACGATGATCCAATTGCTCCCTGAAGTTTGTAGGGACACAAATTAGAGCAGGGGTGGTCAGCCCGCAGCTCTGGGGCCACACGTGGCTCTTCAGAAGTTAATACGAGTCTTCTTGAATCTTTGCCCAAGCACACGGCAACCAGTTCCTGTTCAGTGGGTTTTGCACAAGCACACGGTGACCATTTGGAAGCTGGTCAAGGAGATTTATATCAACTTCTGAAGAGCCACATGTAGCTCCAGAGCCGCTGGTTGGCCACCCCATAATTAGAGCTAATACCACGGGACTATTATTTTCCCCATCTTTGTAATACCAGGAAAAAGTTTGAGAAAATAGTTGTAGTATGACTAAAATCATCTAATTTTCCCCCCATCTTTTCCCCAATGTTTAGAATGGCCAGACTTTGTAAACAGCTACGCATCATGGTGGGCCTCTCACGTCTTAGACTGGTTAAAATACGGAAAACATCTTCTTGTCATTCACTACGAAGACTTAAAACAGAACCTCATCCCCAAGCTGAAAGAAATGGTGGAATTTCTAAATGCGACTGTGACAGAGGACCGGCTGCTGTGTGTTGAAAACAACAGAGATGGGAATTTTAAGCGGTCAGGTGCTAGGCAGAAGGATTTTGAGCCATTCACCCAGGAAATGAAAGATCTTATCGACAGGTACATCCTGACAGTAGATGAAGCCTTGAAAGGAAGAAACTTCACAGGGCTGCCGAGAGAGTATGTTCCAAGATGATATCCCAACAGCACTTAGCTGTGCTTAAAAATTTTTTTTTAAAAAAAAAGACCAGAGCTTTATAGCAGCAAAAGCAAAGATGCTCATGGAGTCTGCTGAGGAATGCAAATTCTCTCCACTCTTGGATGTTCTTCAGGGGCACTAAGTGCTTCAAAAGGCAAGCAATGAAGGATGGAAATTGGGTTATAAACCAAGGCAAAAGCTATTAGTGTCTGCCTGTGTGTCCTTCCTTATATAAATGGCTAAGAATTTAACAGTTGTGCGCTGCTAATTCTGGAAAAGGGTTCCTTCTTCTTATCCTTTCTGCCTACTAGCAATACCTGCCCAAACTAGCTTGAGATTTTGCAGTATTTCAATTTGGGAATTCACATCTATGTAAGAAAAAAAAAAATCCACAAAGACTGATAAATATTTTTACCCTATCATTTAAGAAAATTAGTTGCTTTCTTCTTAGAAAAGGTTTTCCCTCTCCCCTTCTCCTAAATCCTTTTGGTCACCGTCCACTCCACCCTACAACCTCAAAGTAAACTTGTGTTCGTATGATTTGTGTTGGGGAGCAGCGGAAAAAGAAATACGTGTGCAGCAAACTCTTCTCTGGACAGACAAAGCCTTTGTAAGGCTTACTTTAAAAATCCAGGCTTGGGCTGACCCGCCGACTTGTCAAGTTGCAGCGTTGCATGGTGGGCCTGCTTCAAGACTCACTTTGGGCTTGGATCACAGTCTAGGACCAACAGACATGCTGGAGGAGATATTACTGCAATCTAGCGGGGTGTGGGCAGACCCTGTTTCTCTGGTACACATGCCGAAGCCAGTTCTTCACCCTTTAGTGTGTTGCCAAGCTTGAGCAAGACAGGAAAGAAGTCCTACCCGGAGGAAATGGGGATTTGCTGTAACAGGATGAAAAAAGCTCCACGATATCACCCTTTCAATCCAGCCTCCAATCTAAAGACAGACCTCAGGTTTGGCGAGGGCCTTATACATACCCTTAACAAGGTTGGGGAAGTTGCCGGTGAGTCTTATATCCAAGTCCAAAGTTTACTGCCTCCACCGGGTCTCCTCTCCATGGGAGAATCAGGATGGGTCTGGCGAGCCAGTTGGTCTCAAAAGTGAGCCAGGACTTGTACAGTTCTGAAGAGTCAGGAACCTGCTTCGTTACAGGAAGGAGATCCAGAGAGGAACCAAAATTAAGAGATTAAAACCAGCCAAGCGTGAGAATTGGGGAATGGATCACAAATGGCCTTGAGGAGAACAGAGTCCTTTGAACAAGTACAGCTGACAGGGACGGGGTGTGAAGAGGACTGCCTGGCATGCTGACATGCGGTATGCACACTGGTCTCTTAGGCAAAACATTTTTAAGGTAAAAGTCTTGTCTACGTGTCTAAGCTCTATAAACAGAAAGATTAAGCTATTCATTACTTTCCTCAGGAGTCATCTCTAGCATTTTAGTGCTGTCATTTAGCATTAAAGGTGAAGTAACTTTCCTTCTGGGATAGTGGATAGTGTAGTTCCAGTATGTAACAATGGTGGATGTACACTGAAAGGTGGATGGTGCTTTATTTTTTTCCTTAATCCATCATTTCCCTACAGTCATTATGTTCCATTCTTGAACATGTGCAGTCACATGACACCAATTAGCTTCATGCATTTTGATGAGACAGCCTCGCCTGAATGGAGGCATAAAACCATCATCCTCAGTGTTGGCAGGAGCCACATGTGAAGCTCAGAGACATTACATAGCCCTAAGTGCTTTGGGGTTGTGCCTGAAACTGCATTACTCAAGAATGCATTGTTCACATTTAATTAAAAAGAAATCCTCAAAAACCCAAGTGAAAATATTAATTTTAATAAAAAACAATGATGCAGTTTATATGAAGGGAGCTGGACCTCCTTTGAATATGTACCATTTATGCTTTGAAATATAGTAAATCAAGCACACTCCAGCTTGTGTTATACGCAGTTGTCCGTCTGTGTTGTGTATGCAATGGTCTTATTTCGTTCCTACTCTAGAAAATGTCCTTGTATCGTGAAACCAGCATTCAGAATCCCATCTCCCCTAGAAACAAGTAGATGGATGCTTCTTGCTTGAAGAAGAGAGAAAATCTAGTTTGAAACGGGACAAGGGGAGTCCATTCTCCACCTCTTATTCAGTTTTAGATCAGGACCACCCCTGTTGTCAGGAGCCTCTTAAAAACAGGATGCAGATTACTGGTCAAAAATTTTACCCTATCCTTATTTTATGTATGGGGGAAACCATGGCACAGAGAGATTAATAACTTACTCAGAAGTCTTCTACTGATTACTCATTCCAACGGCTCCTCATTATATCCATGACCATATCTAGCTCTTGATAGAGTAACAGCACCGCTGATAAAGAAAGAGCTGCAAATCTGAAGATGACTTGGGTAGGAAGTACAAATTATTCTTTGCTCACAAGCCTGAGACAGTAGAAATAAGTCTCTGTGCAGATCAAATGCCTTGCATAGGCCCAAGTGGTTTTCTTGTAGTTTAGAAACCTTTAACTCCCCACTTCTACCACGAAACAAGCTTTTCAGCTGCAGCGGTGTTTACTGAGAACACACATGCAGCCAGGTAGTACAGAATTAATGCAATTCTGTTTCAAGTTGTGAAAATGATGCTGCAAGGCAGCTCTATAATTAAGACTGTGCCGGTAATGATAGTATAAACCGCATTTTTCGTAACGGTTATAACAACCATTTTTAATTCACATCAGGGCAAAAGCAAGCATAAGAAAAAAGTGATGAACCTAGAAGCAATTGTAAAAATCAGTTGATTATAAGAAACACTGATTATGTACAATTCGACAATGGGGGAGAAGCTTACTTTATGTAGCAAAAATGTTTACATTTCCTAAATAAATAAATTAATAAATTATCCTCTTCATTTCAGCGAAGACAGATAAACAGAGCTATGATCTCCATGGCTCGCGCTTTGAACTAAAGTAGATTGCACAGAGTTCTGCTAATTCAGACTGGTAGTAAGTTATGCTCAGTTTACACTAATATGCACGACTGCGTGTGGTGCAGGACAACAAGGAATCCAGCCCATGAAATCCTGCAAGCTGGGCTCGGTTCTAGTTGCAATCAGGGACAAGGTGCAAGTCTACCCTGCCCGATTTACTCTGGCCATTTTATGCTATTCCAACAGCAGAAAGGAACAATCAGCTGTCTCTGGAAAACTATAAAGCTTGGAGTGTTGTTTGTTTTAGATAACATTTTAGTCCTTATTTTTAGCATTGTCCCCACGACAATCAACACGCCAAAGGAGAACAAATTATGCAATAGTAATGAATGCCTTAAGAGACTATACATACAGCTCAATACCTTTCAGTAGCCAAGGTAAATTAAGTGGTTATTTATCAACACAAACACTGAAACACACACTGAATTTTGCCTTTATCACTGACTGAAGTCAATCACAAGGAAATCAAATTTTCAAATTGACACCAGAATACCCAAGGGAATATTTTGACATCCACTGAAAAATTGCTTTTTGGAGTTCTGATATATGGAATGTGTTCATCCAACTTCCATCCTCATCTCTCAAAACTTGCTGATATGTTTAACTCCATGGATAGAAAGAGTTTCCTTGCCTTGCTGAGACTGCTGGCGCATCTAAAGAGCTTCTTGTATGTTAAGGCCGGGTCAAGACCCTAATTTAGGAAAATGGATTTACTATTATATTAACAGGGCCTGAATTAATTTTTACTGATTTCCTCATCTTTTGGGGCATAACTTTATGAAGCAAAGACATCCCAACACACACGCAAATGAAAGCATTCTGATCATTTCAGCTCCCTAAGTGAAGAGAAATAATAGAACAGTTAAAACAGCTTTCATCCAGAAGTTTTCTAATTATATGAGCATCCCACAATGAAGTCTCTAGGTGGCTAAAATTAGGCCTAAGACATATGAATATGCAGTAGTGTTTTCCATGCCAAAGTTTCAAAAAGTAACAGCAGTTAACCAAGCCTTAGTCAGGAACTACACCGTGTGCATATGTACTTATCACAGTGTTAGTATAGCTTTTGCAAATGCTGATTTTAATATCATTTCAAAAAATAAACCAACAGTTTGACACCAAAATGCTCCTCATGCCAAAATGCATTATTTCACACATTCCAATAGCTTGCTATTCTGGGAGTGTACAATTAAAATGACTTAGCTAGTGAAGCTGAAGAGGACAAATGTTGATCCAGGGCCTTGGCCCCACGGTTATCAAATCGGTAGGTTCTTACGCCTTACAGCATTCACACGGGTGTCCTGTAGTTTTATTTTTCTGTTTATAAACATCAGAGCAAGAGGAGCAACTCAGGGAGCACGGTTTGCTGTTGCCCTGCACCTTTCACAATCACAAATAGCAGCACAAAGAGGCTAGGTGCAGACATTCAAAAAGCCCAAAGGTGGAATCAAACTACTCAGATTTCTCTGTGCTACAGAGACTGGATCAGGAGCAAAGGGAACAGATGTTCGCCCTTCAGTGTGGGGTGGGCACACAGATGCTTGCACTGGCTGAGGCCAGAAGGCAGGGGGCATTCCTATAGGCCTCCTGGAGGGGCATCTCTCCCCAGCCTTGCCCCTACCAGCAGCCAGCTGTCAGTGGCAGCAGGGGGGGCAGCATCCGCCAGCTGTGCCTGCTCTAGTCTGGGGGAGGACCACAGCTGGGCCAACACAGCAGGGGCCTCCACTCCACCCGACTGCTGCTGCCCAGCTCTGCTGACAGCCCTGTGCAGCTCTCAGGCCTGGCTCCTGCCTGCCTGTAACAGCTGAGCTGGGCAATGGTGGAGGGGTGAGAGGTGGGGGAGCAGAGACCCCCCACTGTGTGCGCCCAGACTTGAGCAAGCACAGCTCAGGGTGCCCATGGGGTGGGGGGCCACTGCTCCCCCTCCTTCATCACCCCTGAATGATTCTCAATCCTGGATCCTGTTATAGCTCTAACATCCCAGGGGCAGGGCAGGGCTGGCCCAGCACTTGGTGGGAGCAAATGAGTGCATTCAAGGCTAGCACACTGCCCTGTGGGGGGAGGGAGGGGAGGAAAAGGAGGGCCCCCCACAGAAGGTGCTTGGGATGTGGGCAGACTGCAACTTAAGTTGAATTGGGAGAAGATTTTGGTGCAGAAGTCTGATAGACCGGTGTAATCTAAATTGATAAAGTTTGATATTACATCCATCCAGGCCCATCTTCAACCAGGTTCTGCCATTTTTAAACCAGTCTGTGCACACTGAACTTCTGATCTGTTAGAGGTTTAGACTGGCTTCCCATCACTTATACCAGTTTGTGTATAATGTCTGTACCTAGCCACTGAGTATAAAACAAAACGGGATTAGCATGCCTGGGTATAAGACAGCAGCCTAGAGTTACAGTCCTCATCTGATAGTTGCTTTTCCTAATAGACAAGACCTGACTAATAAAAACAAGGAAGTGGAATATGGGATCAATACGCCACTCAGATATTTTTATTTCAGAGCCCTATTCTTGCCATATCTACTGAAAATACTATCATGCAGAGTTCAACAGTTCTACCTATATGCTCTTCTGAGAGGGAACTATTAAAAATAGGAGATCTAGGCTCCATATATAGTCAGACCTAGAGTACAGCACAAAAAGAGTGGGTCACCTGCCTGGAGTAGCTGTGCTTCTGATCTCCGGCTGGTGACGGTGTATCTTCGTTCTGTTTGACTGGAATGAATGTACCCCACCCTCAACCACTTTGTTGCCCCCCTGGACATTGGGTAGGTGCTTCCTTGCCAGCTGCTTCTGCATACGAAATGGATCAAAAAACCATTAAAGTTAATGAAAAAACTCTCACTGACCTCCATGAATGTTGGATGAGGCCCTATAGGGTTCAAACAGGGAAAACAGTTGCATCTTAAGCCTTTTGCTACATCATTTTCTTGTTTTATGGATGACTAATGAAGTGCAAAGAGTTTACTTAGGATGTGTGTCAAAGGAATGAACTATCTTCAGGGTTAGGTTAGTGTTCCACACACACTTAAAATTCCCAAAATACCATCAAGCTGTGTTAAATAACAGACTGGAGTCATCACGGACAGATGCCAACCTCAGAAATAATTGAATATCCCAAGAGATTGATGTCATATATCTTGACTTCAAAAAAGCTTTTGATCTGGTATCCCATGATCACCCCTTGGCCAAACTGGCCAGTTGTGGCCTTGG